>NW_017306448.1:2349-25882 GCF_000935625.1 Nanorana parkeri | reverse complement strand
GTCACTTTTTAAACCCGGCCTATTCCCGCCATCATCTCACTGTTTTACCCGAGCTTGAAAAAGAGGCAAGACCTCGAAACGCGTCGCTCTTGTCCGCTTTGATCCCTCTTCACCTCACCATCAACTCGATCTTCGGCATCTGACAGCTGCTTCCGTACACCGTCCCCAGCAGACCTGACAGAGACCGCTCGCTGACACACACAGCCACGGCTGCCACAGCCCTATCCAATACCCGGCTCCTGTCTGATTTGATCCCTCTCCAACACGCCATTGGATTCGATTTTCGGCATCTGTCAGCTGCTTCTGCACACTGTCCCCAGCAGACCTGAAAGTTACCGCCCGCTGACACACACAGCTGCGGCTGCTACAGCCCTGTCCATTGCCCGCTGTCCATTGCCGACACCACAGCGATCTCCCTGCCTCTCCTCCACACCGCACAGACCCCCTACGGCACTTCGGACGAAGTCCCCTCTTCTTGTCTACACTCTCCCGTGGATGTACCTCTTGGATCAACACATCGATTACAGTCGGAACCACACCACGAGTGCCCCGATCCTCCATACCGGCCGTCCATCTCCAGATCCTGGCAATCACACGTAAGTGCCACTACCTTCAGTCTTCATTACTACTTCGTTAGCTAGCCAGTGTTCTCTGCGCCCTTTCTTGGTTTCTTGAACATTTACATTTCACAGGTTCTCCTCCTGTTTTCCAGGGCTGCATACACGCCTCTAAGCCAACTTTTTGCCCATCCGAGAGCGCTGTTTACATGTTTTTTCTGTCTTCTTACATGGTACACTCAAATATATCTCTCCACTTTATAACTCACCCCTGCGGTGTCACTAATCTACTAAGTGACATATCAGTCTGGATGTTACAGCACTTCTTAAAACTCAACCTTTCAAAAACTGAGCTCATGATATTTCCTCCCCCGGCTATATATTTCCTCGTCTCAAAGTATCATCGTAACCGTCCTCTGTGCTCCACATGGTGCTTCAATACTCCATGGTGGCCATTTCTCTGCACTTGATTCCAGATGAGCTCCTGCAGCTCAACTCCATTGCTGCTGCTAGCTCAGATGACTAGGGGAATGCTGGAACACACCAACTCACATCGCAGGGGCTCACTCAACCTGATTGGCGTCAACAGTGTATCCACAGTTGATATCTGTGCATTTCCTAACCATATGTGTCCTGTGAGATTTCGCTTCCAATGGCAGCACATTAAGGACGGAGTCCACTTGCTTATCACTTCTTTAAGGCCTCATTCACACTGCCGCGCGCTTACGTGCGCATTGTACCATATGCAACATTTGCAAATAAATGGCTCCATACACAAAGCCGCATATGAAGCCGTATATTTGCGTAGCGTATATATATGCGCAAAAACAGAATGGAACAGAGATGCGTCCGGGCAGCGTATTTCTGCGTATTTACACGCACATACGCGTGTTTACGCACGTACATGCATACAGCACATTAAAAATTCCATTACGAGTGATGCATTCTGGGATTGCATATAGAGCACGCATATACGCTCGTATATACGCGCATAGACGCTCATATATACGCACATAGACGCTTGTATATACGCGCATAGATATATATATATACGCAATATACAATTTTGCTTGCGTTGTGTGTGAATGAGGCCTTAGGGCCTGTTCACACCATATGCAGTTGTGATGCAGTCCGTTTATTTCAACTGCGTAGTTAAAATACATCCCAATGCTTTCCTATGGGCTTTCTTGTGCCTAATTCACACCATTGCAGTCGATTCAACTGCAGTCAGAAAAAGTACTGCTTGTCCTACTTTAACTGCATCAAAACGCATCAAAAGTGGTGCAAACGCTCTGTATGTATACGTACCATGTACATGCTACCTTTGCGACAATAAAGAATTTATAAAAAAAAAAAGTGGTGCAAATGCAATGGAACACATTAAAAAAAAGAATGGCTAAAGTCAAAACTAGCACCATGCCAGCCAACAAAGAAAGCATGACTGAGCTCCCAAATTAACAAAACAAACAGGAAATGCTCTGACAGGAAAAGGAAGTGACCTACATGCCTAATTAGCATTTTTAGTGGAGTTAAAAAAACGCATTGCAAATGTATCAAAACACATCAAACCGCATTGCAGTGCAACTGCGCAGACGCACGCAGTTGTGATGCAGTTTCTGGTGTGAACTAACCCTTAAGGACTTCTTTACCCACTTTTATTAATTCACACAAAAAAGTTCACACAGGTGTTTCCCTCACAGGGGTCTTCAAACATAACAGACAGCAAGCTAATATGCTTTCAAGTCTCACCGACTTCCGGTTATCACTAGAAACCTCTCCCACACAGGCTATATCCAGCTGACGTGCCACACAGGCTGGTTCCAGGCTGGAGTCCTCCTGACTCCTGGACAGACACCTCCCTTGTCTTCCAGCTGGAACCCTGAACCTAAACCATTCAGTGTCACTTTCTAGTAAAGTACAACAGCAAAATGTTTTCCCGGCACACTCCCCAGCCAGCATGCAAAAAAACTTGTCTCACCGCTAAGGTTAAAAACAGAGGTTTAGATACACGTCTTCTGCAGAAAATGTGAAAGCCGCACAGCCACGCCAAGGCACCTCCATATAGTGCTAACTCTAAACTATGAGAGTTTCCATCTTGGAGCACATGGGGCAAAAGATAAAATTGGGTGCAGGTTTGTCAGGAAGAAGCCCACCACCTTAAAGGCACAGGAACGCACAAGGGACCCCGCACATCACAACGGCAGCTGAGACCCCCCATGTAAGAGACTCACCGGGCCTGGGTCCAGCACAGCGTTGCGGGGCCGCGCACGGCCAGCGCGTTGGCAAGCTCCTCCCCTTCACGCGCGGCGGCCGCAAACGTCCACGGCTCCCCGCTGTTCTACGGTATAGGTTGGACTTGATGGACTAATGTCTTTATTCAACCTCAAATACTATGCATACACCGAGGGGAGATTTAAGGGAGGAGACAATGAATGTTCGGCGTCCGACCGTTGTGAGCGGTGCACGCCGAACATCTCTTAGGAGGACCTCACAGAACTAGCCTGCAACTAGACTGCCAAACGGACTCCAGGGATACAGCCAGCCTGCAGCCAGAGAGGTCTAAAAGGCACTCCAGAACCGCAAGTAGCCTGAGGGCATTCAAACTACTGAGAGACGAATTGCATGTCTGCTATACCTGGTACTATTAGGATACCTCTGCTCTGTTGATAACCAGATTATTGACTTTAAATTGAACTGGGAAGTTGTGTCATACCACATTATACTAGGAAGTTATTGCTATGCCTACAATAGTGTATTAAACCTCTGTGTGCAGACAACCTTTAATTAATGACTGTCAGCTAAACTTGAACCCAACGTTATAATCCTACTTGGAATATTGTGTTAACCTTTGCTGAAGTGAAGTATAGTTGAACTATGTAACATAGCTACATGTTACCTGCTCTAAAGTGCTGCATATATCACCGTGGCTAAGGGAGCTGCATTACTCAGATCAGCTGAACTATCAGTGAGAGGTCAGGAGTGATTCTCCTGTACTTAGCCACTTACTCACATTTCTGTTTACTAATTTTTGCCACTATAAGTTGTAAATTGATGGGAAATGATGTTATCGATTCCAAACCTCCATTAAACAGTATATGGAGAGTGACATACGGAGTCAGAGACTGAACCCCATCATTCCACAACTGACTCCGCAGTTGAGTGTCCAATCACCTCACTAGCTGGTATTACACCCCATGCGTCAGTGCACCAAATCAGTCAAGCAAAACAAATGGCAAACGCTTTCATCAATTTGTAACCAGCTCTAAGCAAGGTGCACATGGAAGCACCTTATACAGTACAACAGCAAAAAGTTTCCCAGCACGCTCACCAGCCAGCCTGCAAAAAAACTTGTCTCACCGCTAAGGTTAAAAACAGAGGTTTAGATACACGTCTTCTGCAGAAAATGTGAAAGCCGCACAGCCAAGGCCCCTCTATATAGTGCAGTCCTAGCTGGTTACAAATTGATGAGTGCGTTTGCCATTTGTTTTACTCTCCAGTAAAGAACACTGGTGAGAAGCTGGTGAAGCAGATCTCTGCTACATCAGCTTCTCTGGGGGTCCCTAGGTGATATTAAGGGTCTTAGAGACCCCTGATGTCTCCATAAAGAGGACCTGTCTCGTGAATTGGCTATCACATAGGGAATTTCTTAGCCCCTATGTGATAGCAATAAAGTTAAGTGTAAAAAAAAAGGTGAAAAAAATGAAAGCATAAAAAAAATAAAGAAGCTAAAAAAAATAGTCACAAATAAAAAAAAAAGTAAACTGACACAATTTTTTTTTAAATCCCCCCCCCACATACACACGCATGCATGCGACGGGTGCGCCAACGTGCGACGATTCCGCCTATTGTGCCTCACCTGTTACATATCGCCAGGAACGTCGGAATGAGAGCATTATTACTGATAACACTAAACTGATGAACGGTAAAAGCTTTTAAAGCGTCGCCTATGCTCAATTTTTCGTCGTTCTCTGCGATTTTGAAGGCGCGTCCAATTTTAAAGCTTGACATGTTTGGTGTCTATTTACCTGATGTGACCCCGTCTTTTATATTTTACCAAAAAATTGGGGTGATAATAAGTGTTTCATAACATTTCACAGGGAAACAGGTTTTTTTTAACAAAATGAAGGTTTTGTCTAAGTACCGCAGCGCTGAATAATGAAAAATGGCCTGGCCAGGAAGAGGTTGTAACACCTGGTCAGCAAGTGGTTAAAGTATTTCTGAAAGAGTTTAGGCAGAGGCTGGAACAAGGGCAGACTTGTGATGTGTGGCTGCCAAAACCGACCGCGAGTGACACCATGCATTGTAGTGTACTCATTGTTACGTTTACCTGTGCTTATGAATAGAGTTTAGTGGGGATTATAACCTGTTTGTTCAGTGCTTATAAAATCATTATTTATTTTCTGTATATAAAGCTCAGTCATGCCGCATGCGACAACCATACAGCCTGTTATACTGCTGATCCCTGGAAGATTTACAGTACTCTAAATCAGGGAGACCTGAATGTTACTGCAACTCTGCAGGCACTTGTGTTGACTGATCCTTGCTTGCAACTAAAATCAGTACATGAAGTTTGTGTCTGCAATCAGTTGTCTCCTGCATGTTACACAACAATTGCAGTAAGCATGAATTCAACATTGGAGATGAGCAAACCAATCCCTGAGAGTTCAGGCCGATTGAGCGGCGGTGAATTGCTGTGAAGAGTGCCATTGCTATTACCACTATTTTGTTCCTGCAATGGAGTTTGGTGTACCTAGCTGGAAACAGAATCCTCCATTTTCAAGGTGTGTCATTTGGGGTAAACAGGCCCAACTCCTCATGAATATCAGCCAGATATAGAGTCCCACACTTTAATGGTACCTGGCTGCAGTGGTCACTAGCCTTTTTGCCACCTGAGATGGGGAAGAGGGTGCTAATGGTGCACACAGTCGTGTGGTGGGGGGTGGTGCTGGTGCACACAGTCGTGGGGGGAAGTTGTGCTGGTGATGCACGCTGGCCGGGTAGAGGAGACAGCGATCTGCATCTCCCCTCTCCTAGCAGCAACACAGTCCTGCCTGCAAGTTCTCCTGGTCCCACAGGTCTCAGCAGAATGAGGGGACATATCACTCTCTCTCTTCCCACTGCCTCTATCTACAATCCCCAGGGCCCCTGCTACTCTCCAGGCTCAGGCAAACACCCGCTGTCCCAGAACACTGCTCTCAGTGCTCTCTCCTCTACCACTGTGGGTCCCTGCAGATTTTTCCCCTGGGTGGTGGTAGTCACCGGGAGTCTGTTTAAACAGCCCCGATGCTGGCGACGTACACTGTGCGTCGTCAGTCACGAAGGGGTTAAAGGTCGTAGTCAAGCTCAGCCCATCACAGTCCTCTTTGCTCATTGTTAGGAGCACATTGCCCAGCTCTTGGCAACCAGTGATGTCACTGGTTGCCAGGAGCTGGGCGAGATGCCGGCCAGAGTGCTCCATATTTTTTTCAAAACTTGTAAACAATATTAAAACTGTGACACCATTCATACAAATAACACCTAATCAATTAAGAAAGCTGCCTCACCTCCACCCACCCACAGTGCCACCATTGACACCAGGACTGTCAATGGCTCACAAGGTATGTGGACAGGATGGCTATTACACATCTCCCTGCCCGGCTCTTAGCAACCTGGGAAGCTCTGGACTGAAAGAGGGCAGCAGGCACAAAGCAAACATTGTGCAGCAGAGTGGCCACGATGTTCCCCCATGTGACCCAAATAGATGCCACCTGGTCGCTACTCACATATTGTCATATATGATCATCTTGTCGACATACCTTGTGAGCTATCCATAGACAGAAAACGGTGGTCTGACGAAACTTACAATTTTCAAATATATGTTTGTTGATCTAATATCACCAGAAATATCCGTCTGCGGAGCTGAAGCTTATTGTCTTCTTTCCATCAGATGCACAATCAGTTTGTGTGCTGTTTTCCAATGATTTCAGATCAGATGTTATAATTCATCAGATGAACTTTTACAACCCCCACGTGCATAAACTGTACCTGGAAGCACCAGCCTGATATTATCTTGCACAGTGGCATGTGTGATTCTTAAACCAATGATATTTTTAGCTGAGATTACTCACAGCTCATTACTCATTACTATTTATGGAATTTTTTTTTTTGAATAGGAAATGTTGTTTTTGAAACTTGCGAACTCTGTTTTTGGTGGCTGTTACCTAACCCTAGGTTGTCCTGCGCAGAGGGGGTGGAGTCCCTCCTAGAACAATGCATAGGGAGATACTGTTACATACTGTTACATGCTCAACTAATCCGACTGATTAAAGCGGCACAACCTGAAAATTTGTGCTGACAAAGAATGTTATCTTCCACTGTGACAATGATTGATCAATCAAAACAATAAATAGAGTTATGGACAGTCTTAGACTTCCTTGTAAAGGCCAGAGCAGGTGGATTGAGCTAGGGAGTGAGGAACACAGTGGTCACCATCATAGTCTCTAAGAAATATATCTGAAGCTGGTTCATAATCTGGGCTGGGTATTATGGAAAAGTGTGAGAAGTGGCAGTCTGGGAACCGGCTTCAAAATTTTTCCTGTCCCTTACTGGAATGTGGAGCCCACGATGACTGGTTCTGTCTAAATACTTCCTGGTTGGAGAACACAGAATGTAGAGACAAAGGACTAGCACTAGAGTAGATAGTGAGATGTTAGGATCACTAGCAACCTGGAAGAGGTGTTCTCACTCCAGCTGAGATGCCAAGGAGGTGCAGGTCACCAACGAAAACGTAATCAACAGCAGCCTAGGTCACCACTGTGTGGGCAATGAGAAACAGAATCAGCAGCGGAGTTGAACTTGAGGACAGGCTGGGTCAGCAATGTGTGAGCATTGAGGCACCAAATCAGCAGCAGAGTACCAGTCGAGGATGGGTTGGGTAAACAAACATGCAGACAAAGAAGTGACAGGATGGAGGGCAGGAATTATGGTTGGGAAAACCCAATTTCAGCAAAAAACTTGGAATTGTTCAAGAAACTTTTGGACGATTTTTTAAGGGACAGTAATATACAGGGGTACAAGTACTCCTAAAAACGAGATCCTATAGGTTGGACTTGATGGACTAATGTCTTTATTCAACCTCAAATACTATGAAAACAAGCCAATGATGGGAAGTTAGCCCCGCAAGAAGAAGTCTCAGCCAGACCTGGGAACAAGCCAGGATAATAACAGAGGTCATACAGATTTAGAAAGATTCAGGTTGCAAGATCGCAGTTCATAAGTATACATCTGAAGAACTTTCAGGACTGAGGCCTAGCTTGTTTGGTGACACACCTAGAAAAGAGACACATGGCTGTCCATGATTCTATGTAAAGAACCCTATAACAATAGCGATTTGATAAAGCAGGGGGCATGAAGATGCAGAAGCATGGCACCGCACCCCTGATTAATCAGACCACAAAAAAACATGCCATTTTCCCAGCTGAGAGGAGGTGGATGCTTGCGGATTCCATTGCTGACAGGACCCACATACAACACAAAAAGAGGACACCCATTTGATCAAGACTCTGTGGGAGTGGGAAATTGTATACAACAACCAAATGGTGATTCTGAATTGTCTGAACGGCTGAAATCCTACTTGTAGAGTCTGTACTCAGACACTGGATACAAAGTGGGTTCCTGTCAATTTGATCTCCCCGGAAAGCCCCTACTGGAACATTGTGCGTAGCGCTACCAGCTCTCCTGCTTTACCTTCGCCTTACTATCCCTCATCTCCCATCCTTCCTCACCTGTGATTTGCGGGTGTTGGATGATCTAATAGCTATGAACTGTAGGGACTCTTGAGGAAGCAATACCGCGAAACGCGTCGAGCCTGTACAATTAAGTACATTATTTGTTATATTGATGCAGTCAACTGTGTATGTTATTATTGTATGTTTGATAGCAACAAACAAAATGGACACATGCCAATTTTTGTTTTTACAAACATTTTAATGTATATTTATATCAATAAAAATAGAATTTTAGATACATATTGTCATTCAGTTCTTGGCACCTCGAAAGCCCCAATATCACGTACCTGACTGGAGACTCAGCTGAGTAGGGGGCTGCCCGTGCACCTCTTGTTCCACATCTCTGGATGTAGTGACAGGGGATGTAAGGACAGAGCGGAGCACAGGTGCCGATACTGGTGGCTGGCTGGTTCTTGAGGAGGCGCTTGAGCGTGTTGGACCAGCTGGTGAATCGGCAGGACCGAGATGACACCGGGACCTTTCGAAACCAGAGCAGGCAATGGGTATAAGGCCAACGGAGCACTGGCGGGATGTTGTTGCTCAGGATGCTGATGGCGCGATCCACCAAGTGGCAGACCAGGAGGGAAGTCAGGTTCAAGCCGAGGTCATATACAGGGAGCCGAATCTAGAGGTGCCGAATCACAGATCAGGAGCATGTTCAGGAAATGTAAGCCAGGGTCATGCATAGGAGATCAGAGAGCAGAGGTACCAAATCAGGAGGAGGAAGCAGAGTCAATTGGTCACAAGCCAGGTTCATACACAGGAAGTCAGGATACAGGAACAAAGTACAGGGCACACAAGGACAAGCTGAAGACCACTCAGCAACTTGGTCATGGCTTCATGTCTGTATAAATATGATAGTGTGCACGCTAATGAGCGTGCACCTGTATGCTAAACAGCGCGTTTCTGTGGTTTTTGAAAAAAAGGTTCACTTACATATGGCTCTGACTTACTGCTCTGTCTTGGTATGACTCATTTGATAAACTTCTCTGGAAAACTGTCAGTTCTTTTCTCTGTAAACTGGAGTCCTAACATGGCTTGATGCTCTGTTTTTGTAAAAACACATTTGCAAACTACTCTTTACAGTGGCTAAGCAGGATGACCACGGCTTATCTCTTAACTGTTCCATGCAAAACCAGTGGCCCCATTGTTTATTGGGTGTGCATAGTGCATCAGTTACCTGAACTGTCCAATGTTGGCATCCAGCAACATAAATAGCAAATGTTCTTGTATTCAAACTGCACAAAGAAGAAAATAAAAAAAATAATGGACAAAGTAAACAAATTGATGCCAGAAGCTTGCTGGGCAAGGTTACTGTGTCCAGCAATGGACATCTCGCTTATTGTAACGAAGCGGAAAAACATCTTACAGATAACATAAACGGAACTAGATGCAAAAACCCTGAGTAACAGGGCTATCTTATAAAACGATCCCCATTATGCAAAGCGAGGGTGTATGTTGCAAAGTTAAAAGTAACTATTTAGAGGAAATATAAACTATATAAACTAAATCAGCCTAATCTTAAACATAATTCAGTTCATTCAACATACATACAAAATGTTTTTTTCCAAAAAAACAAGGGGATTATGAAAACATTTGTTTTGAGATATAAGGACAAGTCCCCCTGTACGTATAGAGCCTGATTGGGGTTTTCAGTGCGTGCACATACTGTATATTACCACAATGACCATGTGTATTGATACTATAAACATTTATTTTTCCATTATCTGTATAAAATCTTTAGATAACAAATACACATTCATTACAGCATACTTCACTATTACACGCTGTACCTTTTTACGTCTCTGTTACTCACAATGCTTCACTCACCTTCTCTCCCATTTTGTGTGTCTGTATACCCCATCTCCTGTATCCTTGTGTCTCTACCAGCTCAGCTGTTATTCATAACTGTTCATTACACACAGTACATCCTTTCAGCTATACAGAGTGCTGCATACGTATTAAATGCAGTGCTGTATACCTCTGTATTACATGCAGTGCCCCATACCTCTTGTGACAGACAGCCCAAGGGCTGTCAAGTAGTGATGGGCCAAACACCCCCGTGTTCCGTTCGTATTCGAACACCCGAACGGCCGAAAAGTTTGAATATGATATCGAACCTAATGCAAGTCAATGGGGGTCGAACTTTAGAAAATGATTGTCCCCTTTAAAAGTGCTTATATGCAAGTTATTGGCCATAAAAGGTGTATGGGGGTCCGGGTACTGCTCTGGGGGACAGGAGTCAACGAAAAAAACAAACGAACAAAAAAACGTTTTTAAAGGAGCAGTGATTTTAACATCACTTAAAGGGTAAGAATAAAAATGAAAAATTCCTTCAAATATCGTGCCTGTGGGGTCCCCTTAACCTGCCTGTGAAGTGGCGGATCTGTACGATGTCTAGAAACTGCTGCAGCAAAAATGACATTTATTTTAAAAAAAAATTATATATATATTTTTTTACTCTTAATGTGTGCAGTTCCCCCTCCCAAAGAATAGGTCTGGTAGAAATGTTAGGAGGGACCAATTTTTATTTTTTTTTAAAGCGCAGGGTTCCCTCTAAAAGTTATACCAGACCCTTAAGGTATGGTAGGAATATTTAGGTGGGACCCTGTGTACAAAAAACAATGTGTGGGGTTCCCTCTTAAAGTCATACCAGGCCTTAAGGTCTGGTAGGAATTGTAAGGAGGAACCCCACACCCACAAGTGGGGGGGGGGACGTGGGGTCCCCCCTAAAATTCCATACTAGACCCTTGATGCAAGCATGGGCCTGGCAGGGCTGGAAAGGAGGGGGACACGAGCGAGCGCCCCCCTCCTCCCTCCCACACTAGGCGTCATGGCCTCAGTACTAGGAGGGTGTCCCCGTGCCTGACCCGGTGGTTGTTGGGGTCTGCGGGCAAGGAGGCTTATTTGCATCGGAGTACCCCTTCAATTAAGGGGGCACCCAGATGCCGCCCCCCTCCCTTGTGAATGAGTAAGGGGTACTTGTACCCCTACCCATTCACTAAAGGGTTAAATAAAATAGTTATTAAAAATCCTTTAATTGAAAAACAAAAAAACAAAAGACATGTTTTGGACAAGTCTTTTATAAAAAACAAAACAAAACAAACAACCCAAAAAAGGGATCCACCAACGTAATCCATGGTCAATCACGGCATCCAGCGTTGTCCACGACGACGACAAAATAAAAAAATAAAACAATAACAAATAAATTTGAAATAATAATAATTTTTAAAAAACGCCATCCCGTCCGCTCCCGCCACATAATGGCATTTTGACAGATGCCAGCAAAACATAAACAAATGGGCGGAGCTAGCGGTGACAGCTAGCCCCGCCCACTTGTCTAGTTTGCCGGCATCTGATAGGCGAGACATGATTGGTCAGAGTCATCATGACTTTGCCCAATCATGGCTCCCAATGAGTACTGAGCCCTGATTGGGCAAAGGCTTGCACCTGACCTGTGGTCAGGTGCAAGTCTTTAACCAATTAAAGCTTCGGAGGGCTCTTTGCAGTATGGGGCGTTGCATGGTAGAACAGGCCGTGAACATCCCATAAAGAACGGCCGATGTTCGATTCGTACTCATGTTCGAATCGAACCGGCGGACCATCCCTACTGTCAAGGGCAGGGTCCAGGATGGCGTGTATGTGCCACCCAGAATCCTACATTTTATCAGGTGACAGGCTAGCTTCCTGCAGTCTGGCTGTGTTTGCTATATAGAATGGGTTAATGGGTGGACAGACCCTGGCACTCCTGATTGATAAAATGTAGTGATGAGAAGCAAGAAGAAGGTGGTGAAAAGGCTGAGAGTGGGTGCTAACTAGACAGATCAACCAGAAGCCTAAAGGCTTATGTTGCGTTTTTTTGTTCTGACAACCTCTATGAGGGACGAAGTTTGTTGTTTATTTTGTTCTCTGAGTTCTCTGAGTTAGAAGACCGTAAATGCTCTTTTGGTGTCTGGACTGCCTGTTTGTGGGCTCCATACATGAATCTTACACTCACCCTAATTATTACATACAGTGCCTCATACCTCTAGGTTAAAACAGTGCCTCATATCTTTCTGTTACATACACAAGTGCAGTGCTTCTTCTGTATTACCAATAAATGTTTTTTCATAAACTCATACTGATAAATGGTCAATCTTTGCCTTAGTGATGTGACAGGCACAGTGTATGGCCAGCCCTCTGTCTGCTTGTAGCAGCCGCAGTATGTGTACTGAGCTAAGAAGTCAGGTAAAAGTAATGTTGGGAACACAGCTCCTTGACATGTGGATTCCTTAAGACTTTGGGGACCAGAATTCTGGCCTGGTCTGGGATTTATCCTAGTAACCCCAGTGCAAAACCAAAAATTTTAATTTTAGTTAAAGCACCTTTAAGAGGAAAATGTGAGGATCCCCTGTGCAGTAGCCCTCTACCTCTTTAGGCCTGGTTCACACCTGTACGTTTTGTAGCGCGTTCAACGCTCTACAAAACGCTCAAACATGAAAATCCCATTGTTTTCTATGAGTATGGTTCACACCTTGCCGTATTTCAGCCCGTCCGAACGCGCTACAAAACGGCCTACGCCTGAAAAGGTACATGAGCTTATTTGCTGTGTTTTTGTCGCGCGTTTCCATTGGGATACAGCCAAGTAGCCCTCGCGGTAAAAACGCACGTCACGACAAACGCGCATATTCGATACGCCTAGGTGTGAACCGAGCCTTAGGAAACAGGCTTCCCAGGGACAGAAAACTGCAATAGATTTCACTTGTAGCTTCATTTACCACTTAAATAAAGTACTGTGGGACAGCTATAAGGGGCCTATTTACCAGTCCAACAATATAATTTTATTTTACCTTACCGTGCCCTAATTATTAAGTTTTTTCTTATTTATAGGTTTGAAATGGGAAGTGATCTTGAAGTGAAGTTAAAAAACACAGACTGACAAAAAGCAGACAGATTTACAAAACATAAAAACAAAAATGACAGCACCTTTAGGAAAGTTCCTTTTGCAGCCTGTACCCATTAAAAATAATAGATTAGGCACAGTAAGGGGGCGAATACATTTTTTTACATGTTCAGCAAATATAGAAAAATATCATGAATCTGTAAAATCTGTTTGATTTTGCTGGGTTAATGTTACCAAGAGCCAAAAAAAAAAAAGGTTAAGGTTTGTTGAAAAAACAACTTTATAAATAGACAACCCTGTCTGAATGAAAACAAAGCAATATATATATTTTCATAATAAGATGCACCTCACATATAGAAAAAATAGAAACAGATAAGCAGATTTTTATTTCGATATATCATAGAATTTTGGTATGTTACAAATTAGAATATATATCAAATAATGTTTTTTAAAGTCACCAAACCTCAGTCATGAAACATTTGTGCCATTCTGTCACGATGACAGATGCATTTTTTAAAATATTTCCTACACTCTGACATCAACAGAGATGGATAACACATCAATAAATGTTAATAAGTGTTGAGCTAGGAGGGATAGGAAGGGAAGGGAAGGGAAATGAATGGAAAAGGAAATGATCTCTTCTGATCCTAGATGTACATTGACCTTTTTATTATGCACTCATCTGATCTTTGTCTCTTGAACAGAAATTTCTGGACTTGTCCAAAAGACTTTGTATGGAAATGTTTTCTGGTGAGATCACTCCCCCAATGACTGTGAACTTATATGTTATATGTTAAGAATCATTTCTCCTAGAATTCTTCTTTAAGATAAGGGCAAAGTTCCTCTTTAGGGGCCTTCCTAACTGGATAATAATTTAATGAATTGTTTAGGTAAGTCCTTACATTTTGGTAAATAAAATAAAACGCACATGACCAATTTAGGGGGGCCTAACGGGATCTTACCTTAACTATAGGTCTGCTATGTGTTTTTTGGGGATATGAGGGCTCCTGTAAACTTTACACTAAATAATGGGTGTCCAATGATTTCAGATTTGTGATGCGTGGTTTGAAAATAACATATGTGGGTAAACATTGGAACAGCTTACATGGCGGGGGTAATTGCATAGGTGTGGGCACACCCTAATCACCCAGAGTGTAAGAGTGAAACCACAACAGCAGACACCATCTTTTTAGTTATTGAGCTGGTGGAGAGATCACAAAGATCTCTCAGCGATACAGAGCGCAGCAGCATTTGCCACTTACATTCCTCACATAACAGCTGTGCGCTTCAGTGCCTGGGAAGCTGCAAGCAGGGCCGGCCTTAGGCCTTTAGGCGCCCTGTGCGAGAAAGCTTTACAGCGCCCCTCAGTGACCACACCCCTCAGTGGCCACACCCCCAGTAACCACACCCATTTTCATCCTGACAGCAGGCAGCGCTCCCTCCTGCGCCCCCCCTGAAGGGGGGGGGCGCAGGAGGGAGCGCTGTCATATCGGATGGCCAGCGCTCAGCGGTAAGGGGGAGAGAAGCCGCCCCCAGGACGAGCTGTGTCGGCCGCATGGCGCCCTTGTTGCTCGCACACCCCTAAGGCCGGCCCTGGCTGCAAGGGAGCATGGCTTCAGCTTCCCATCCAATCAGGATGATGGGTGGGTGGTCACTTGACCACCTGCCAGGCTCCCTGCTTTATTATTGCCATGTTGAACTTCCAGTGACCGGTATGAGAGAGTGAAAGCGATAACACCACATTTAACACACCTGCTCCCCATTCACACCTGAGACCTTGTAACACTAACAAGTCACATGACACCGGGGAGGGAAAATGGCTCAATGGGCCCAATTTGGAAATTTTCACTTAGGGGTGTACTCACTTATGTTGCCAGCGGTTTAGACATTAATGGCTGTGTGTTGAGTTATTTTGAGGGGACAGCAAATGTGCACTGATATACAAGCGGTACACTCACTACTTTACATGGTAGCAAAGTGTCATTTCTTCAGTGTCGTCACATGAAATGATATAATAAAATATTTACAAAAATGTGAGGGGTGTACTCACTTCTGTGAGATACTGTATATATAGATCTATATATACTGTATATAAAAAAGCATGTGTGTGTTTGTACTTTTGTGTGCACACCCTAATGCAATATGTCTAATTGATTTGCTGTAGGGTATGGGAAGCAATGGATAAAACGTTTTTGCACTGGCCATATTGTCATGCCCACAACAGCTACCCTGGCTTTGTGTAGGTGCCACCTATCCCACGCTGCTACTATTAACAGATGATTTAAAAGGTCTAGTTTGTGGTTGTTTCTACCTGATTTAGTTCTAGTTAAATAAATCATGAGGCAGTTCTGGTTTCGGTTCACTGGTTGTTTTTGTACTTCCCTTTCAGATGACACATACCAAGAATAGCATAGACAAAAGTACAATAAAAATACTTTTAAACTCAGTGCCACAGGTGAGTGTTGTACCAGCAAACTTCCTGATTGTGATTTGAAAAACTGGAATTGACACATTTGCTCATCACTATTAGTGACTACCTTGTCTGAGCACTGTGTGTCAGCCCCGCCGCATGTGGTTATTCATCAGAGAACATGTGACAAGGTGAGAACACAGGAACACAATTAGGAGAAAGTTGTCCTCCAAAATAAAGTGCCTAAACAAGGACCTTCATGGCAGGATCATTAGGTATTATCTTGTTCACACCAAATGCAGACCAGATATGCAGATCTGCATGAGTTTCTGCACACTCAGTGCAGTGTGTTTTGCCGCGTTTCGTTGCCGCGTTCCAGGCCATTTTATTTAGCCTAAAATGGGCTTTCAGTGCATTTCAGGGCGTTTGCATGCGTTCCAGAGCAGGGAAACTAGGGCTTGCTGCAGGTTTTTTTACCTGCTCTGGAACTGAACGCTGCGGTGGGAACTAGAGCCTAAAATACCAATGGAATACATTGGACGCAGTTTTGATCCGTTCTGTAACTGCTCTGCTCCTGGAATGCACTTGGCGTGAACTAGCCCTTAAGGAGAGCTGCATAATTAAAAACATTGAATAAAACATTTCAAATGACATGAACACTTGGCTTTAGGTCTATTTTAAAATGCAGACCCTACTTCTCCAAATTCTGCAGTACGATCAAGTCAGATTTAAGTGCTTATGCTGCTTATTTGAATTCTATATATAATACATTTAAAGTGGAACTTAAAACAGCAAGGTTTGAATAATTATTAAATGCCCCCTCTCGATTTCCAAAAATCTGCTCTAAGGTAATGTAAAATATTGGGGAGACACAAAATTGGGTAATATACTGTACTTACCTTTTCTCTGCTTTCACCCACGGTGCCTAAGCAAGGGTAGCATCACCCTCTATCCAATCCTGGGAAATGCTGAGTAGACCAAATCTAGCACCAAAATGATTCTGCACTGTGCTGGAGCGTCATCTCGTGAGATTTAAGCTACTTGGCATTGCTTGTGATCATGTTGGGTGCATGGTGACGTCACCCTCTGCAGTGCCCACAGATTTTTCCTCAATTAGGTGCAGTGTTTTAGCAAAGGAGAAGGGGCCATCACTCAAAAAGTGGACTTCTCTTGGAGTGCAAGCTCTTTTAATCTGATTATTATGTAATAAGATACAGCTTGTTTCCAGGAAACTTTGACAAGCTTTAGTAAAACTGTAGCCTGAGGAAGAGGCGTATCCTGGGTATGGCACATGCCCTGGGCGTCACTTAATAGGGGGGCCCCATATATATATATATATATATATATATATATTTAATATTAATACTGTTATCATTAGGGATGCACCGCTACCGATACTAGTGTCGGTGCCAATACCAAGTATTTGGGTGAGTACTCGTACTCGCCCAAATGCTCTGATACTTACCCTCAAAACCGGACCTTCCGGGCAGAGGGAGATTTCCTGGGACCGGCTTGAAGAAGGTAATGACTCCCCTTCTGGCTTCCTGGCTCCATGCTGTTTAGCCAGCTCAATGTTGATTGACCCGGGAAATCAGGAAGGCGGGCGGCAGGCAATGACCCGCCTTCCGGCTTCCTGATTGGCCAGGAATCCGGCTCTATGCTGTTTAGCTGGCTTGATGCTGACTGGCCGGGAAATCAGGAAGGCGTGCGGCAGGTAATGACCCGCCTTCCAGCTCTCTGATTGGCCAGGAACCCCGACTCCATGCTGTTTGACCGGGCATGGAGCCGGCTTTCCAGGCAATCAAGAAGCCAGGCGGCAAGTCATTACCCGCCGCCCGGCTTCCTGATTGGCCCGGGACGCCGACTCCATGCTAGCAGAAGTACCGGTATTGGTACTTGGAATCGTCGAATACTGAAATATAAATATCGGTACTCGATACTGAAAAAACTGTATCGGTGCATTCCTAGATTTTGTTATTAATAGTATTATTATTAATGTTATTTCATATTAGATGAGATCACCATACAGTAAGATGATCACGGTTATATTGACATACACCAGGCCAATTTATTATTGTTTAAAGGGCAAATCCAGCCAAAGTGTTTTTATGTTTCAATAGAGCGTGGGAGATTCAGAGTCTCTGTCAGGCTTTTATTGTTGACCATCTTAGCAATTTCCTCTCTCTCCATTTGTCCTCACTTCCTGTCCTGATGACTGCTGGCACAGGCAACAATAAAAACGTTTACCTTCTTCTTGATGTTAAGCATGGAAGCTGTTTAGAATGGTTAGTTATTTTTTAATCACTCCCTGTGTACCCTTTAGGATTTCGCCTCACTTCCTGTTCTGTATATGAGACAAACTCTACCAAATAGGGAGACATAGAGGAATAAACATTTTGACTGGAATTTGACTTGAATAACATTACAGAATTGCATCATTGCCTTCAGGACAAATAAAAATGATGTTTCCTATAACCGAGTTAAAGAGTTCTCTACCCACTTTAAACCACATTATTTCAGCGCATGTTTTTCTTTTTAAATATTTCCATGCCAACCAGACAAATATTTATTGGTGCACTTATTGTAAAAGCGAGCCATGCATGGAAATAAAAGTGGACATTGTAGTGATGTCACCACATGAAGCCGACTCATCAACCAACAAAGCAATATGGAATTTCCCAATACATATGTAAACAGCAATGTCGCCATCTTGTGGTGACACTGAGGAATCACAGAACGTGTGGGAACCTACCTAAAACATAACAAGGAAACTTCCTATGAAGGTTTTTAGCACATTTATAGGTTCCGATGCAAATCTATTAAAGGGAAACATTTTAACCTTTTCACCACTGGAGCGATTTTGTAATTGTTTGTTGGACAAATGCATATTTAAAAAAAATAATGGAATAGAATAGAAACATACAATAAAATGATGGTATTTTCTTGGGGCTCTGGGGCTATATAAATGATCGGGTGGCTTTACAGCCACTCGAATCACTTCCATTACAAAGCTCAAAGCCGGCTCCACAACATGTAAACTGACTAGTACTTTGCCATAGCAGTCGCGAGTTTGCTTAATACTGGTATAAGCAAACTAGGCTAGGCCTAGGTCCTGCAAGTGAAAGCAGGGAAACTACCCAATACTGGTACACCGCAAAGCTAAAAGAAGCAGCACTAAAAGGGTTAAATGTTTTTAGGCATGGTTATGAATAAGATAAGGTAGACAGTCTTATCAGTGTGTGTTACTAAATTAACCAATAAACGAAGATATCCCCTGCACACCAGCAATGTAGACCGCTTTTTCAGATAGTGGTGGTACTCGTAGGGATGTCCACGCATGGCGCCGTGTGTTTCCAAGGTTTTAGCAATGAAGATCACCTGCAAACGATAAGATAAATCCAAGTGTTCTTTTATTAAAAAAAGCATGTCACAAGTGTCAAACAGCCAAATTAACCACTTAAGGGTCTATTCACAAGGCTTTACAATTTCCGGCAGAGCTGTAGGTCTGACTCAGTAGGGGTTGTGCCAGACCTCTGCAATGAGACTACTGCTTCTCCCACCAAGAGTCAGGCTGTTCTCCTAACGCTATGGCTGCTTTAGAAAAAAAAAATAATTGTAAGATATTGAACACATGGAGCAGACAAAATCTGGAGCAGCTGTGCATGGCAGCCAACCAGCTTCTCAATTCAGTTTGTTCAGTTAAGATTTGAGATTGAAAGAAAGAAGCTGATTGGTTGCCATGCACAGCTGCTCCAGATTTTGTCTGCTCCAGTTTTGATAAATTCCCTTCATTTGGTTTTAAATTTGGGATACACTGAAACATTTCGGCCCGAAAATGGTACTTTGGGCAAAATCCCTGGTTTCTCTCCTCCTCACTGGGCACTCCTCTATGTCTGCTCTGATACAGAGTAGCGTCCAGCAGGGAGGAGAGAAACCTTCAGGAGGCCGAGTGTTGCGGGGAGAAAAGCGCTCTCATCGGCGGTGTCACAGGTGGCCAAACTACCAATCCAAACATCAACCAATTTGATAAAAGGATCGAACTTTCATATTAATATTTGCCGAAATTACAATTCAATTGAAGATGTTAAATGTGTTTTTGATCTACTGTCAGGAGATGGGATTAAAATTCCTCCATTAAACTGAGCAGAAAAATCTGATCACATTCAAAGACATTGCAATTGTTTTTTTCTCCATTTTCATTTAATCTTTTAATAAACTTGTATTAAAGCCGTTAATTTTATTTCCCAGTTATGGTTTCCAAATCGACCGAATGTAGGTGATCAATCACTCATAAGATAAGATACTTTGTCATTGCAGGCAAGATACAGCGTAATCAGCATTAACCACTCTTAAGAAGCATAAAATTCTGTAACATAATTATACTAAAACCCAACTTACACATACTAACACATTAAAATTATACAATTTTCACAGCAACTTAAAATACCCTTATAAAACAAACATTATACATATTCCTCTCTTGGTGGGTTACAAATCAAACACAACAACCCAAATTTCCAACCTATTGTTGCTATCATGGGCAGTAGATTGCTGAATTTCTGACAATTACTTGCGGTTTTATTTTCCAATCTAGGTCAATTGCAAGTGGTTGAGTAAACGTTGCCACATGTATGACCAGATTTAACCCAGTGCTTGTCTCCACTATGACAGTCCTTAGCTTGGCTATTATCTATATCTGTTAAAATGGGTGTATAGCTTTTTTTTTTTCAAAAGAAGAAAAGGACCCTGGAGCTTTTAACCATAATGTTTTGCCTGCTATATGCTGACAGCACAGAGCCGTGCTGCAGCTGGGAAAGATCCCGACAATATTGTCAGAATCCACCCCACTACCTGATTGATAGCTGGCTCTCTAGAGCCAGAGACTAGCTGTGCCTGCGCCCTCTCCTGTGTGCCCTTTCAGTGAGCACTGGAGGAACGGAGAGGGGAATGACTGTGAATGATAGTCACCGCTCCCTTCAGGGAGATGATCTGTGATCACTCAGTTCTCAATGTATAGAGTCGATGTGTGACAGCATCAGAGTCATCACATGTTGGCTCTAACTATGGGTGTGCCGCCCCAATGGGGCATAGGATATGTTGTAGAAGTTAGTATAGATAGAAGTTTTACATAGTGTGTTTGCCTATATATTTTCTCATAGTTAAATCCATGTGTTATCCTATGCTGCCATCTAGTGGCCTTTTCTTGTAATGTACATGTTTTTCTGTAATTATTCCTCATGTGACGATGTATTTTCCCCTAGTGTACGCCCCTTCCTGCTTCCTGTGTGCAGTACTTCCTGTGTCATGGCCACAGTTAAGAGCCACATGTAACAAGGACACACATGTAATCTGCACAGTACGTAAGAAAGGCATCATTTTCTGACCGCACAATACTATAACCGTTCAACTGCTGTTCCTATCATCTGCTGTAACCCTGATGTTAAAGAATAAACACCTCTTTTGAATGAATCGGTATTGACGAGTTCAGCTATCTGACGAGGATTGTCCGCAGTGAGTATATCTGCTTATACAGGCCAGGCATAGAGGTCTCAGCAAGGGATATATTTCGCTATCACAACAATCGGAGTCAGAATAATGGGGATGAGGGTAATTCCCTCTCCCAATAGTTCTCCTTTTAGGGTAAATGCAGGGGTGTATTTACCGCGAGACAAACAAGGCATTTGCCTAGGGCGGCACTTTCCTGGGGGGTGGCACTAGGCAAACGCCTTGTACTGCGAACATCTGTCCGACAGCATGTTTGTAAAAGCTCAGTTTAACATACGAGGCCTGCTTGTGGAGGAGAGGGGGGAGGGCGGGAGCCGGGCACAGAAGCAGACGGGAGGGGAGAGCCCAGGAGTGAAGAGCAGGCAGCCGGCCACAGAATCGATGATGAGGTCTGTGATCGGAGGAAGTGACGCCGTGATGGGAGGAGGTGGCAGGAGTTCCAGTCAGCGGCGGGACTCTGTGACAGATGGCTGCTCCGCCCTGCACACAGGGACACTTGGAGGGAGCGCGGTACAGATGGGTCACCTGTGAGGTGGATCGACGGAGGGTGAGCACAGTGCTGAGTTTGCTCCACGTGTGAATTACATGGAGTGGGTTCAGACAGAGCAGTGTGTATTGTTGTATGGGAAATGTGACCTGGTTAGAGAGGAATGGAGGCAGACAGTGATGGGCAGTATGTGGATACTTTGCTCCCTCAGGGCTTGTTCACACCAATTGCGTTGCATTCCAGAACGTACTACAATCACTCACAAACTTCCCCCTTCGTTCTAGGGCGGGAGGGGGCGTGGCGGTGCAGTGATGTCAATGAAACCGCAGCCACACTCCCCCTGCCCGCAGTGCGATTGGACACGTGGCAAAACATTGCCTGCCTTCCGTTACACTGCAAATACAAAAAATCCTGTATGCTCTAATTTTTTGCGTTTACAGTGGAATGGAACGCAGGCAATGTTTTGCCACGTGTCCAATCGCACTGCGGGTGGGTGGGCATGGCTACGGTTCCATTGACTTCAATGCAGCGCCACGCCCCCTACTGCCCCAGAACGAAGGGGGAAGTTTTGCGAGTGATTGCGGTGCGTTCTGGAATGCAAATACTGTTCAAAGCCCATTTCGTGTGCACCTTACTGTATAGCTGGTGACAAATTGTTGAGTGCGTTTGTCATTTGTTTTGCTTGCGTTCTGGAATGCAACGCAATTGGTGTGAACAAGCCCTCAGGGGTTCATAGTAGCCTAGGGATCGTCCGGAGATGAGCAATTTCTACTTCTCACATACAGTATGTTACCACTGACACCAATAAACTTCTCCACTATCTGTAAAGATCACCATACACTTTACAATCTGCCATACAATCTCTATTCAATCTACTTCAGATTTGCCAAAACTGTATAATTTTGTATGTTATCTGCCAGGCCCTTCCTATACATGGAATTTGATAGATTTGATAGATCTTTTCTCGGGCGGCCGCAAAACATCTTGGGGCGGGCGCATGCGCAGTTCACATTTTCGGCCGGGACGAGAGGAGTGACGCAAGGTAAGTCTATGGATGGCGTGCACCCGCATGCAGACACCGTGGGACAGGAAGTGCCAGCAAGCACAGAGGAGTCAGCGCTGGATCGGAGACCCGCAGCAGCACTGGAGGGACAGATGAAAACTACAGGAAAGAAGAAGATCGGATTAAGAGACATCATTTACGGTAAATGCTGACATTAACATTGGGGGGAGGGGAGAAAAAATTACTTTAATGTCACTTTAAAGCTGAACCCCCCCAGCCCCCGCCCCCCCCCAATGTTAGTGTAAGGACTTACCTTAAATGATGCCTCTTAATCCGATCTTCTTCTTCTTTCCGGCAGTTTTCAGGAGTCCCTCCAGCGCTGGTGACAGTCCGTGTGCATTGACTTACCCTGTGTCTCTCTTCTCCCAGCCGAAGATCTCTACTGCGCATGTGCCCGCCCCATGAGCCTTTGCGGCTGCCCGAGACACAGGTAAGTTTTAACCTTTTAGTTACTTTTTTTCTTAATGTTTTTGAATATATCTACTGCTTGCTAGCTGATCTATATATACATCGCTTGCTAGCAGTAGATTTACAGTATGCAAAAAAATGCAAGTTTTAAATTGCCCTTTATGGGGACGTTTTCACTTTCCACTGACCAGCCATGTAAGGAGCATTCTTCACACTGACCACCAGAATAATGGCGCCCGTCTACACTGACCACAGTGCCCTGACAACAATGTATACTGCTCTGCCAGGCTGATGTCCGCCCAGCCAGTCAGTTCTGTATGATAGGCTTAGCAGCCTCCTCTTTCCAATGCTGGCAGAAGTGATACAGCGCCCGCCTGTTACTATTTAAACAGACACTCGCTGTATCCAGCTTCTAACAGGTTATGCAAAATGTTTTAAACAGGATGGGGTGGGGC
>NW_017306448.1:745-2002 GCF_000935625.1 Nanorana parkeri | reverse complement strand
TGGGGGGGGGGGGGGCAGGTCTAGTCTTGCCTAGGGCAGCACAAAACCTAAATACACCACTGGGTAAATGTGGGAATAATCTGCCACTTACCACTTCCACTCCATAGAACAACAATAATAATGACGACAACTGGGCATGTCCCCTGGTGTAACATGCCAGCAGTCTCTGATCATCTCCTGTAACATGTCAGCAGTCTCTGATCATCTCCTCTAACATGTCAGCAATCTCTGATCATCTCCTGTAACATGTCAGCAATCTCTGATCATCTCATGTAACATGTCAGCGGTCTCTGATCATCTTATGTAACATGTCAGCGGTCTCTAATCATCTCATGTAACATGTCAGCAGTCTAAGACCATCTCTTGTAACATGCCAACAGTCTCTGACCATCTCCTGTAACATGCCAGCGGCCTCTGATCAACTAATGTAACATGCCAGCAGTCTCTGATCATCTCATGTAACATGCCAGTGCTCTCTGACCATCTCCTGTAACATGTCAGCGGCCCCTGATCAGCTCATGTAACATGTCAGCGGTCTCTGATCATCTGCTGTAGCATGTCAGCGGTCTCTGATCATCTCATGTAACATGTCAGCGGTCTCTGATCATCTCCTGTAACGTTTTATCAGTCTCTGATCATGAAATGTCAGCAGCCTCTGAGATTACAGTCACTGAACATTATATGTGGCCCCAGGGCCGGACTGGGACTAAAAATAGGCCCGGGCATTTTAGACTGAGCAGCCCAATCACGTGACCACCAACAGGCCGCACCCCTCACAACAGGGGGCGGAGCCAAACACAGAAGCGCAATCGAGGGGCAGGGCCGGCCACTAGTAAGTACCGGAGGGCTACAGCTGACACACAAGCCTTGCTACAATATAGGAAGCTTGCTATAGAGAATATCTGTAAAAAATAAGTCAAGGCAACTGGAGTTGCTGTATTTTTCTTGAAGACGTTTCACTGGTCATCCAACCAGCTTTCTCCATTCAGAAATTTCTGAATTGAGAAAACTGGTTGGATGGCCAGTGAAACGTGTTCAAGAAAAATACAGCAAGTCCAGTTGCCTTGACTTATTTTTTACAGATATACCATGTGACCTGGATGAATGAACCTTCACAAGACATATTATTATAGAGAATCGGATCTCACTGGCCCCCCAACCCCCCTGGCATTCTCTGCACTAAAGTAGCTAACACTCTAATGTCCCCCGCACAGTCACACACTATTATTATACATTTATAAAGCTCTGACATATACC
>NW_017306448.1:0-405 GCF_000935625.1 Nanorana parkeri | reverse complement strand
CTTTAAAATAAAGTGTAACTATATCCAGTTTAAGTACTACAGACACCAATATACACACATTAAGGTCCTATTCATATCTGTAGGTTTAGGTGCGATTAGGGATTCCTGCATCAGAGACTTGCGTTTTACTGCAGCAGAAATCTCTAATCTGGCGTTTTCAAGTGACAGCTGTCACCTAGTCAAGTTAATGATCAGGTGACAGCAGCTCCATCTAAACGCATGCACAGCGCATGTAATGATACGTGATATGATTACATGTGTCCAGGGAGAGTGATTGATTCCTAGCGGAATGTAAACATATCACATATCTTTACATGCGGTGTGCAGGCGTTTACAGGCAACTTCTGTCACCTGATTATTAACTTAAAACGCCAATTTAGGGATTTTTGTTGCAGGAAAACGCAA
>NW_017306447.1:1927339-1934883 GCF_000935625.1 Nanorana parkeri | reverse complement strand
TATGAATGTACGAAGCAATGTTTTATATGCATACAAACCAAAAAAAATACTTAAAGTTTAAAAAAAAAAACCGTGACTGAAAGTGTCAATCCATTGTGCTATCATATTTCAAAACAATATACATTTCTTTATACCCTTCACATTAATTCTAATGTGTGATGTATCACTGCAATTAACATATATGTGAACAAGAAAGTCTCTGTGATAATTTGGCTACGCTTCAATATAGGTAGTCGAGCCTCCCAGTGCTCGGTGGTTTAAATCCCCCTTTCAAAGTGCGTACTCACCGCAATCCTTTGGCTGTAACAGACAGCCCCAAGCGTTTTGTCTGATGGAACACGCTAATGCGACGTCTTTATTGACTCGCACTATACCATCAGTCTTCGAAGTGCAGAGTGTTCATCCAATCATGCAAAGAAAAAAGTCCTTCATCGTGTAATATTTTCCAGGAGTAGTTTATTAGAGTAATTATAAAATTCAGTAACAATAAAACACATCCGGCCGGTCCGAAAGCTATCGAATTTGGTATGGTAGACCTGCTCCTACGCGTTTCGTCATCCACGACGTCCTCAGGGGAGCATGCAGGTCTGATGATCTGCTAGATGATTTTGTTCAGGAAAAAAATCCCTTATGGGATCAAGGGAGACAAGCATTATGTGTGCGGCGCCTGACAATGAATAATTACGTAAAGGTCACCAGCAATCCATAAGAGATATGCTTGAAATGACAAAATGCACAGTGCAGTTCAATACTGATAAGCAAAACTGAGAGTTTTCATTTCCTTGAAATTACAGACAAGCTGAAGAATTTGATGAATGGCACTGGAGTCTTTGGAAACAGTGAAAATAAAAAGGTTTTTAGTGTACAATGAACTTTGAATAGCTCCTGATGGTTACAGAAGCTCCTTAAAAGCGAACTATGGGGTAAGTGTTTTTCCCCATAGTTCTCTTAAGGGTTACGGGAGGACACATACTAGTGTCCTCCCGTGACCCAAAGCTCAGTATACTGCGAGCTACAGCTTGCCATATACTGAGACCGCTGCAGCCAGAATGGATCCCGACATTACTGTCGAGATCCACCCAGCTGCGTGAGTGAAAGCGGGCTCTGCCTATCTAGAGGGAGAGCCAGCTGTACCCATCCCCTCTTCCGCCCGCTCCTCCAGTCAGCGGGAGGGAGGAATCCCTGCAGGGTGCCATGACTGACAGTCTGCAGGGAGATGATCGAGAAGTGTGCGAGCGCCGGTATGTGTTCGCTCACTTTCCGATCTATTGAGCCCCGACCTGTGACAGTTTCATTGTCACAGGTCGGCTCGAACTATGAGGATGAGTGAAATTCGCTCACCTCATAGTTCTCCTTTAACTATCCTTGACCTCTTCTTGTGCCACAAAACTACCCTATTATGGGCAGAGTATAAGTTAAAAACCAGATTCACTCATGTATTCATCTGTCAACATTAGTCATTCTAATATGTTACAATTATAACACAATTTTTTTTTTTAACTTAAAGTGTATGTGAACCCTAACAATGAACTTCTCTTATTCTGTTCCTTTTGCTCTGATAAACATACCATTCAAAATGTTTTGTTATATCTGTACGATAAGTGCCAAAAATACCTGTTGATTCTCCCTGGATTCTTGTGAGCTTATAACTTCCTGTGCTCCGTCTGTCTGACTGTTATCAATTACAGTGTTCTCTTGTTTTTGTTGTCCTGATACAGAAAGGTGAGTGAGCGGTGTCATGCTTAAGGTGCCCATACACCTTACAACCATTGCACTATTATTTTCGTACAATCGAACCGTACAACTGCCCCATCATGCACATACAATTGTGGATTTCCATTATCATTCGTTAGTAATATCACCTGGCTGAATTTGGCCGATTGACAGAACGGATTTTAGTATGCACATGAGCAGTGTTCTTGTTGCAATTATTTTCGTACGAAAACGCCACTAATCCATCAAATTTTGTACGATTCGATAAAAGTTTTCTAGCCTGCTGAAAAGACAAAAGTCTAGCGGTTGTACAGTAATTGCGGTTGTGCACTTCTCATCAACTGTGCGATTATCATACGAAAATGCAATCACAGACGAAAATCGTGCGATAATCGTAAGGTGTATGGGCACCTTAAGACAGGAAATGTGTTACTTGCAGAATTACTAGGTGAAAGTAAAGCATGCTTGGAAAAAAAGTAAAACCAATGCAGCCACCACATCTAAAGACTGGTTAGGTGCAACATTTTTGCTTTGGGTTTAAATATACCGTAACCACTTTGGTCTCATACTGTCTTAAATTGAAGTGACATTAAGGGCAAAAGTCGTTGCCCCCCCCCACAGTGCTAATACAAGGACTTACCTTAAATGATGCCTCTTAATCCGATCATCTTCTTCTGTCCAGGAGTTTTTAGCTGTCCTTCCAGCACTGGTGCAGGTCTCCGATCCAGCGCTGACTCCTCTGTCCTCTCCTCTGATGTCCCACGGAGTCTGCGCGGGCGCACGCTGCTCCATATACTTACCCTGTGTCTCTCCTCGTCTCTCGGCCAAACATCTGAAGTGCGCATTCGCCCGCCCCAAGATCCTTTGCGGCCGCCCGAGAAATTTTCAGATGTTCGGACGGGAGCGCGCGGCGGAGACACAGGTAAGTATTAACCCTTTAAAAAAGTTGTTTTAAAAAAAAAAATCATTTTGCATATATCTACTGCTTGCTAGCACCAGATATATGCAAAAACACCTGAGGGTTTAATAGCCCTTTACATCTGTATATAAAGGAATACGGGGCTAGCATAACTGACTTTTTTAAAATGCTGTTTGCTGTCTGCTCTGTCACTGCTCTGGAACAAACATACAACTAGTGGGGTCAGAAGTCCTAATCAGTTTTTACTTGTAACATTCCTGCTGCTTTAAAAGAGCGAGCGTTTTAAATGGTGTGACGAGTCCAGAAGGCATGTAATGCCGGGACCAAAAGATGGCAAGGGTCCTTGAAGTAAAGTAATTAAGAATGTGAGAGAGGATTTCTTTATCATGGGGACACAGACAGCAATTTAATCCTGATAGGGGGTTGTATGTTTCCTCATTTTAAAGAGTGCCTCAATCCTGGGCGTTCACTCAAAAAAAGCCTCAAACCCTTCCCCTTGGAGCTCTGCCATGCTTCTCCCTGCCGTCCCTGAGAACCAGTGAGGGCATTACAAAAGCAAATAGCAAAGGTTTGTTTGTTTTTCTATTTATACATACAGTCAGGTGAAAAAGAAAGTACACCCTCTTCAATTCTATGGTTTTAATTATCAAAACATAAAAAAAAAAAAATCTGGCCCTTAGCATGTCTTAAAATGAGGTAAATACAACCTCAGATGAAGAACAACACATAACATATTACACCGTGTCATTATTTACTTTACAAATATAAAGCCAAAATGGAGAAGCCATGTGTGCAAAACTAAGTACATCCTTACTTCTTCCATAGGAATTAAGAGGCTGTCAGGTGGTGCTACCCAGCACCTCGATTCATTGGCCATCAGCGAGTGTGACTACCTCTATAAAAGCCGTACTTTTAGCAGCTTGCTGGACTGGAGCATCCATGCATCCAACACAATGCTAAGGAGGCAAGACATCAGCAATGATCTTAGAGACGCAATTGTTGCTGCCCATTAATCTGGGAAGGGTTATAAGGCCATTTCCAAACAATTTAAAGTCCATCATTCTACAGTGAGGAAGATTCATAAGTGGAAAACATTCAAGGCAGTTGCCAATCTTTGTCGACGTCCCAGCAAATTCCCCCCGAGGTCAGATTGTGCAATGCTCAGAGAAATTGCAAAAAACCCAAGAGTTACATCTCAGGCTCTGCAGGCCTCAGTTAGCATGTTAAATGTTAAAGTTCATGACAATACAACAAGTATGGTTTGTTTAGAAGGGTTGGCAGGAAGAAGCCTCTTCTCTGTAAAAAGAACATGGCAGCACAGCTTAGGTGTGCAAAGTTGCATATGAACAAACCTCAAGACTTCTGGAACAATGTCCTTTGGACAGAGGAGACCAGTGGAGATGTTTGGCCATAATGCACAGAGCCAGGTTTGGTGAAAACCAAACACAGCATATCAGCACAAACACCTCATACCAACTGTCAAGCATGGTGGTGGAGGGGTAATGATTTTAGCTTGTTTTGCAGCCACAAGGCCTGGGCACCTTGCAGTGATTGAGTCGACCTTAAACCCCTCTGTGTATCAAAGTATCCTAGAGTCTAATGTGAGGCCATCTGTCCGACAGCTAAAGCTTGCCCAAAATTGGGTCATACAACAGGGCAATAATCCCAAGCACACCAGCAAATCTACAAAAAAATGGCTGAAAAAGAAAAGAATCAATGTGTTGCAATGGCACAGTCAAAGTCCAGACCTCAACCTGATTTAAATGCTTTGGTGGGACCTTATGAGAGCTGCACATAAACAAATGCCCCCAAACCCCAATGAACTGAAGCAACGTTTTAAAGAAGAGTGGCCCATAATTTCTCCATAACTATGGGAGAGACTGATAAAGTCACACAGAAAAGTATTACTTCAAGTTATTGCTGATAAGGTGGTTCTACAAGCTATTGAATCATAAGGTGCACTTAAGGTGCACACTTGGCTTCTCCATTTTGGTTTTATGTTTGTAAAATAAATAATGACATTGTGTAATAAACAATGAAACGGTGTCTTGTGTTGCAGTTCATCTGGGGTTGTATTTACCTAATTTAAGACCTGCTAATGACCAGATATTTTTTATTATGTCCTGATACATAAAACCATAGAATTCAAAAGAAGGTGTACTTTCTTTTTCACACGACTGCAGCAGTAATAATGAAAGCAGAGCAGGACCTCAGTCCTGCAGATTTCACAAGGACAATGCAGTTTTACCCGTGTATTCAATCGGGCTCTGTGACAGTGAGGCAATGTGTGGCAAGGAGTTTTTGGAAGCTCGCCCCCCGCCCCGCACAGGGAGGTTGTTGATGCCCCCCGGATGCAACACTGCAGAGGAAGAGTGAAGAGTGGTGAGTGAAATATATTTCACTGTATGTAAATAAGGAGAAAAATATTTTCTTTACAGGAAAATAAATATTGTTAAGCTGAAAATTGTATACATTTTGTCTTTATATAATGTTTCAGGTGCCCAGTGTTGTGTACAAGTATACTGTAGTACTAGAATGGTACTGCGTTCTTCATTACCACGCTCTCCATTCTTTACCACCGCGTTCTGCGTTCTTTAATACCGCTCTCTGTGTTTTCTACTACCTTGCGCTGCGTTCTTTAAGACCGAGCTCTGCGCTCTTTAATACTATCCCCTGCATTCTTTGCCACCGCGCTCTGCATTCTTTGCCACCGCGCTCTGCATTCTTTGCCACCGCGCTCTGCATTCTTTGCCACCACGCTCTGCGTTCTTTAATACGGTGCTCTGCGTTCTTTAATACCGGGCTCTGCGTTCTTTAATACCGGGCTCTGCGTTCTTTAATACCGGGCTCTGCGTTCTTTATTACCGGGCTCTGCGTTCTTTACCACCGTGCTTTGCATTCTTCACCACCGGGCTCTGCGTTCTTTACTCTTTGTGTGATCTCACCTATGAAAACCCTTTCTGAGCGTCATCTGCACCATGTGTATAGCAATCACCGGGGCCGAAGCTAGGAGGGGCGTCTCTGTGCATGAAGAGTGTGGCACTTTATGCAGCATTCAGAAAGGCCCAGCTGAGATCTCCACACCCCTGCTGATCCTCCTCATCTGCCCCTCTGATCTTCCTCATCTGCCCCTCTGATCCTCCTCCTCCTCTGATCCTCCTCCTCTGCCCCTGCTGATCCTCCTCATCTGCCCCTGCTGATCCTCCTCCTCCGATCTTCCTCATCTGCCCCTCTGATCCTCCTTATCTGGTTCTCCGATCCTCCTTATCTGCCCTTTTGATCCTCCAGATCTGCCCTTCTAAACCTCCGCATCTGCCCCTGATTCTCCACATCTGCCCCTGCTGATCCTCCACATCTGCCCCTGCTGATCCTCCACATCTGCCCCTGCTGATCCTCCGCTTATCCCTCACATCTGCTCAGTGAGAACCTCAGCATCTGCCCCTACTTAGACTGTTTGCATCTGCCCCTGCTGAGACTCTCCATCTGAAACATCAGATTGGCACCCGGAACAGAGCGGCAGCACAGAGTATGTAGCAAATTCATATACTATTCTGTATTGCTGTATAATGTATTGCTGGGATTTGTAGTCCTCTATAGATGGGTGGTATAGATGGTCCTCTATAGATTGGCAGAATTGAAGAATCTCAGACAAATTATCCAAAAATTCTGCCAATGAGCTCATTTTCCAAATCACCTCTATTTGTGTAGAACTGGCGGTTCAAATTCTTCTACCAATTCCCCTGCAATTCATTTTTTAGTGAATAGATCGGCTATTTTGAAAATAGTGAGGAGAAATAATTTCTGTAACACAAGAATGTATACGTGGGTGGGCTTTGTGGATGAGTATGGATTGTGGTTGGATGTGGCCTGTATATAGGACGGAGCAATAGGGGCTTCATAATCTCGTATTGCCCGGGGGCCCAATGTGTTGTCAGTCCGCCCCTGCATGTAATTATAATGTCTTCCCTATATTGTAAAGCGCTGCGTAAACTGTTGGCGCTATATAATAATAGTTTCTATGCAGAAGCAGGGGGGATCCCGAGTCTAGTCTCGGAAGGGGCACTGCCAGAAAATAAGTCCCCCCCATCTGGCTCTTCCACTGCTACTGTCCCCATCTCTCTCCTCTCCCACCACAGCCTCTGTGTCCACTCCCCCCCTCCCTCCAGCTCCACTGCCTCCTCTGTGTCCACTGCCACTGTGCCCACCTCTCTCCTTTCCCACTGCCACCTCTGTGTCCACTGACCACCCCATGCTCTTCCACTACCACCGTACTCACCTCTCTCCAGCCTCTGCTCTCGGTCCTGATTGTTGCGTGCAGCCGGCGGGAGGGAGCGATAATTTTCTCCTGTATAGCTAGTGGTATTCTGCATTGCTGCGTAATCATTATACAGGAATGCAGAATGCCACCATCTATACATTATGCATCAAGTCAGCATACCACCAGCTACAGTCTCCCAATCCCCCCACCTTCAACCCCTACACCGACCAGCCATTACCCATAGACCCCCCAGCCTTACCCAACTCCTGCAGAACCTTTCTCCTGAGTCCTTGGCGGCCAGTGTAGGGGAGGGAGCGCAGGAGAGGGTCCTCTGCGGCCGATACATACAGCTGTCACTGTCACAGAGTTTACTGTGGTTCAGTGCAAAAAATCAGCACACTACAAGTACTGTGCCATTTTTTTTTTACAATGAACCGCAGTAAAGCCTGTGACAGTATCAGCTGTATGCAGGACAGGATTTACTCTCCCTGCTGCCCCCAAGGCCAGGTTCCGCAATGCGCCCCCTCCCCGCCAAACCCCCCCATGGAGAATGCCAACCAGAAAGCGGGGGTAGCAGGGTTAGTTTGAATTTTTTTATTGTTTCTTTTTAAAAAAAATGTTCTTATCACTTTATTTTTTTTATTTAATTTTTTA
>NW_017306447.1:1906887-1926747 GCF_000935625.1 Nanorana parkeri | reverse complement strand
GCCAGGAAGCCAGATCCAGCATGCAGAGAGGTAGGGGCAGGGGAGGGGCGGCAGGGGGAGGACAAACAGCCTGCAGTCTAATTACAAGTGATCTTGGCGGCATTGCCAAGATCACTTGTAAAGAAACAAGTGGTTTCCCCCGCTGTACATTTAGCCCTCATTGTGCAAAGCAGGGCTAAATGTAGAAAACAAATTGCATGTTCCGGGCGTCGAGAGACTTCAAAACTGTGCCGCCCCTCTGCTCCCCGCCGTGGCCTTGTCGGCAATCTGGTCCCCCCCCCCCCCTCCCCTCCCCAGGGATCCACCACTGTGCAGAAAACTTCTGCAAAAAGCTTCTCTCTAGCTTTAATACAACATACAGTATATGGTACTGATTGAAATTAAGATTTATCCGAAAAGATCTTATGAAAACGATCATTTATTTGATCTGTATTATGATTGGTTGTCAGACACACATGTAGATACTCATTTGATCAATCAATCAATAACATTTGACTTGCTGGCGTCAAAATCAATCGAAAGCTCACTAAATCAAGCTAATGAAGGGTCTGTGGATTGTGATTCCTATTTAATTTGATCATTTTAGTTGCATCCCAACATCAATTGAATGATCATATCACTACACGTGTGGCCAGCTTTACATTTTCCAAAAGTGATAGGAGGATCTTTCTAAACATTCGATTCAATTAGTATCAAGTCAGGCTGGCCCTTGCAGTACATAGCTGTTGGTAGATCAAAAGGAGATTGTACAATCACAAAGGGGCTGATTTATAAATCTTCAGCCCAGTGTATAGCTGGCACTACCACCACTAGATGGAGCCGTGGAACATAGGAATTTGCGCCGTCTAGTGTAGGTAGTGCCATATCAACGGCATTTGCCCAGCTTTATAAATCAGCCCCATAGTAACGGGTGTGGTCAGTTTTAAAGGAACAAGCTTTCAACTAAAAATACCCATTTCTTCTGACTGATATCTAATGTCCATGGTCAGCTCTCTTTAGAAAAAGACAGGAATCTGGTAAATGAACATTGTGTAAAGTGTATATCCAGCCAATGAAGGGTTAAAACTCCTGTTGGGTTTTTACTGCTTACCAGGGCTCCATTACAAAGATTTCCTCTAACTTCCTGTCCTGGTGACAACAATTTCACCAGGCAGGAAGTGAGGGTACATCTCCCACAACAGCACAATCAAAAATAAAAAACACTTTTTAAAAAAAAAAAGTAGAGTAGGGGAAAGCTAGACCTCCTGTTAGCTATTTCTTGCTCTCTGTGTCCCCCATTGCAGATTATCCTTCACGTCCTCTCACCCTGAACACCTTGAGACCTGGCTACTGGGCTGCATGGTGCACTTATGTTTATATGATCTTGTATTTTGCTTAAAGGCAAAAAAAAAGTATTGATTGAAAAGCTAACAAGGGTTCTAACTAGGGATGCACCGATACCGAGTACAGTACTCGGTACAAGTAAATGCACAGATACTTTTCCAGCTCCAGGACTAGACTAGAGAAAAATTCAAACGTTAGGAGGCAGCTGTCATTTGTAAGGAGCACACGGAGCTCCTGGGATTTGTACATCCCTGTTTTATTGTATGATTTTATAAATATATATAAGGGATACACTGAGACCATTTTTCCAAGTACAAGTACTGATACTTGTCCAAGTCCTCATAGATACTAGTACTGATACATTTTTGTTTATTGTCATGTGACAGTTTTTCTAAAACAACCCAGACTAATGATTTCGGAACAGTGGTGGAGTACCAGAGCGAGGTCCCAGCTGCAACCGCTGCAACCCTGGTAGTTCTCATAAAATGCCAAGTATCGGCACTGGTATCTGAACTGGTATCGGTGCATCCCTAGTTCTAAACCTTCCTCATACAAAACGGAAAAAAAATAGTTTGGACATACACTTTAATTAAATGAAAACAATAAAATGTTATAGTACCAAAACATTTACAGGAAGTACAAATACTGTATGTAAATATTTTTGCAACACTTTGTAAAGTACAGTATTACTGAGACGAGTGATTTCATTGAGAAATGTACAATACATTATACATATCAGGAAAGCTAACACACAGAAAGACGTCTACTTGACTACAAGTGATGCTGTCCAGCAGCCAATAGGATGGCGGGATTCTCCGCACAGACAGGCCAAGCTCTGCCCAGGTTCAGGGTATTTCCAATGCTGAGTTGGGATAAAAATATCACTTTCACTTCTCAGTGTGGTTTCTTTAGTCTATATTGCAGCTGCAAGCCAGCCCAGTGCAGCATTTGGCTTTGGTCTTAGAGAAGCAACAGCAGCAAAGATCCAGAGAGCGGTCACCGTCCCAGGTGTGCAGACTACAACTCAGCGATGGCAGACGAGACCCAGAACCTGGTCCAGAATGGGATTCCGGAAGAGAGCGTGGTGGAAACTGGGGAGAGACAATCACGGTACCGATCCACCCTATAAACCTGATCTTTGTGCTTCTATAACCATTGCATTGCAGTAACTACCGAACAATTACCCAATCATTAAAAATCTCGAGCATCAGGTACAATAAGTATCCCACCCGGGGGAATCTCTGGGATTCCAACCTACTAAAAACTATTCACACTGCGTATGTGAGAGGGCTCATAGAAATGATGCATGCTTGTCATAGAATAGACAAGTCCTTGGTGGGTGTTCTGCATATGTACGCAGCAAACATGGAAATAGAAAGAGAAATGTCACAAAGTATTTATGGACTTTGAAAAAAGTAAAAACTTTTAAATAGACACAAAAAAAGAAATCGAATTGAACAGATGAAATCAAACGTTCTAAATGATCTCCTGCGTCTGTTTGATAATTAGTCGGAAAGTCGTTCAGGAAAAGCAGTTCAGCGGTTTGGTGAGGACATCTAATAGGCCGAGGGAAGGAATATTAGAAACTGTGGCAGGTTCTCTTTTTATCTGACTATAGTAATTTGTCTTTGTGCCTCTCGACATTTCTCCATCTCTGTCTGTGTAATCCCTGTTTTTCTCTGTCTCCATTATCTGTATCTGTCCGTATCTATTTCTCTCTGTCTGCATACATCTATCTCTGTCTGTCTCTGCGTACCTCTCTCTCTCTGTCTGTCTCTTCGTACCTCTCTCTCTGTCTGTCTCTTCGTACCTCTCTCTCTGCGTACCTCTCTCTCTCTGTGTCTCTTTGTACCTCTCTCTCTGTCTCTTCGTACCTCTCTCTCTCTGTCTGTCTCTGCGTACCTCTCTCTCTGTCTGTCTCTGTGTACCTCTCTCTCTGTCTGTCTCTTCGTACCTCTCTCTCTCTGTCTGTCTCTGCGTACCTCTCTCTCTTTCTTTTCTGTCTGTCTTTGCCTGTCTCACTTCCTCGCTGCCTGTCTCTGCGTATCTCTCTCTTTCTTACTAATCGATTATGAAAATAATCGTTAGCTGCAGCCCTAGTCTCTGCATACCTCACTTTCTTTCTGTCTTTCTCTGCATATCTCTCTGTCTCTGCATATCTCTTTCTTTCTTTCTCTCTGCCGGTCTCTGTGTACCTCTCTCTTTCTCTCTGTCTGCATATCTCTCTTTTCTCTGTCTGTCTCGGCATATCTCTCTCTCTCTCTTTGTCTCTGCATACTTCTCTCTCTCTCTGCCTGTCTCTGCGTATCTCTCTCTTTATTTCTTTCTGCCTGTCTTTGTGTATCGCTCTCTTTCTCTCTGCATATCTCTCTTTCTCTCTGTCTGCATGTCTCTCTCGGTCTGTCTCTGTGTACCTCTCTGTCTGTTTCTGTGTATTTTCTCTTTCTTTCTCTTTCTCCTATCTCTGTCTCTTCAATTCAAATTGTCAATCTTTCAGATAATCTATTTTGCTTCTCTCACACAAACACTTGTTAGACGTCAGTGAAAGTAATTGCATTGTAAGAACAGCCATTATAAGCTGTTTATAGAACACTTTGAAGGGACTTTATCAAAACTGGAGCATTCAGAATCTGGAGCAGTTGCCCATAGTAACCAATCAGCCTCTATGTTTCATTTTTAAATGTTAACTGGGCAGAAAAGAGAATCTGATTGGTTACTATGGGCAACTGTCCCAGATTTGGACCCCATTTTATAGTTATAAGCAATAGATCAATGAGGTTAAAGATCAGTCGAGTTTGGTGTCACATTTGACAACTGAAGTTTTCACTTTATTTATTCCTAAGTTTTGCCTGGAATTCTGTAAATATGGTAATGGTATTATTTTGGAAAAGAAAAGCAGAGCATAAGCAGAAAAGGGAAATTTCTTCTGCATGAGCGTCTGCAAAAGTACAAGTTGTGAAATGCTTCTCCCTGGCAACTGGTGATGTCATACAGTTCCAGAAGTTTCATTTGGCAGTTGAGCAAAACAAGCCGTAATGGCTTCCCTGGATCGTTTTATGCTCAATTCCCGATATGGATCCTTATCTTAAGTCCAATGAGATTTCCAAATTGTATAAAGATTCTGAGTGAATTGATAGGGCCAGGGAATGTAGTTATGTAGATAATGTATATACAAATAACATTCACATAAAGTGACCCCATCGCTAGGAGCACAAAATGCAACCTGCAGCCCCTGTAAAAGAACACATTAAGGGGAATTTATCAAGACTGGAGCAGGCAGAATCTTGAGCAGTTGCCCATAGCAACCAATCAGATTTTTTCATTTTCAATGCTTATATGAACAAATTGAAAATAGAATCTGATTGGTTACTATAGACAACTGCTCCAGTTATGATAAGTTCCCCCCAGTGTTGTTTGTTCTCGTAAACAATAGGTAACAAAACCGTACTATAGATATACAACACACACAGGAGAAATGGCACTACAGGGAAAACAGGGGGCTACTGGTTGCATTTTGGGATCCTGGCAACAGTATTCTTTGCCAGTGTTTTGGTGTTGCTAATGGTGGATCCAGTCCGTAGCTTAGTAGCATATTTTACATAATTCACAGCAAAACATCGCTCAAACTCTTATGCCAGCTCACATCTGTCCTGGCAGGAATACCAGACCAGGAACAGAGATTTGTGTCCTTGACATGATTAAGATTTATTCAACATATGTGGGGCAGCACGATAGCCAGCGTACTACACCCAAAAAGAGGACTAACATTCATTTTTAAGCAAAGGCACATTAGCATAATTCATGAGTCACATCCCAGTGGCATCCCACATTGGGCCGGCATGGAAATACAAATCATCCAATAATATTTGATTATTTATCACAGCTTTGAAACGGTTAACTCTCTCAGGCCACAGGGTATCTCCCATACTTGCATAACAGTAATTGAAGGATTCATCTTTCATTGTGTGCCAACTTGGTCTGGTGTCTGTCATTATACCATATTTTGGGAGTATTGGTCCCCTTATCAGCTCCCCACACACAGATGCTGCCAATAAACGAAATCAAAAAATGCCTGTAACCAGCAGACTGAAATTAATCATATATGTTGCAGAGTCTGCAGAAATATGTCCTTGCAAACCTTGCTAAAAAAAACCTGTTGCTTTCTACAAACCTTGGGACTTATCTATAACAAGAGGGAGTCTCGAATATCAAGATGGATCCTTTAGCTTAACCAACTTTTCCACCTCACATCACAACCGTGTCTCAGGTGCAGGCAAACAGGCGCGTCTTCGCCTCCAATGAACACATCCAAAGATAGCCGCGCTCCAAGAGTCTTCACCAGGATAAAAGAATCTTGTTGATAGCAAATACACATAGTGGAAATCCCCAGGAACGCTTAAAAGAGAACTATGAGGTGAGTGATTTTCACTCATTCTCATAGTTATAGCCGACCTGTGACAAGGAAACTGTCACAGGTCGGCTCAGTAGATCGGGAAGTTAGCGAACACATACCGGAGCTCGCTCACTTCTCGATCCTGTCACTGCAGAGAGCCGTGACAAGGGAGGGACTGGATTCCCCCCTCCCCTGTCTGATCCTCCAGCGCTGACTGGCGGAACAGACGGGGGAGGGAGCGGGTACTAGATAGGCAGAGCCAGCTGTCACTCACGCAGCTGGGTGGATCCAGATATAATTGTCGGGATTCGTTTCAGCTGCGGCGTCTCAGTATACCGCAAGCTGTAGCTCGCGGTATACTGAGCTTAGGGTGACGGGAGGACGCTAGTTTGTGTCCTCCAGTTACCCATAGGAGAACTATGGGGAAAAGCCCTGACCCCATAGTTCTCCTTTAATCTTTTACACGTTTCACCATTACGGCTTAGTCATAGAGATCCTGGTGAAGACCCTTGAAGTGCGGCTATCTTAGCATACTTTACATATTTAAAACATATTTTGAAAAATGCAGCAATGTTGACACCTCAGCCCTCGCTCAAGAAGTCACTAAGTAAGCATCTAGTTGGCATTTGTAAAAAGTCTGCTGACTTTTTGTTCTATAGTTGGGAAACGGAAAAAAAAAGAGAATTATGACTGAAACTCATCGACACATAGGGAGCCGGGGAGCAAAGTGCACAATTCAGTGCCCACAGCAACCAGTGAGAATGTATCACAATGGATTTTCTATTTGGAGGTTTGGGAAAAAGTCTGAAGGCCTTATTGAGTCTTTTTGCCTCTCCATTACTGAGCAAGAAGACCTCACCCTGCCAAATGGGCAAGAGCTGCTGTCAAGACAGATGAATAATATAAAAGGCTTGAGTATGCAGACACCCAAAGCATAGGTTGTAGGAGATCATTAAGAGGAGTCTTAAGGGATCGCCTAAAGGCAGTCAGAGTGGGAGATAGACTGACAGGTTGGGGTAAGGAGTTCCAGAGGATGGTAGAAACTCTAGTGAAGTCCTGGAGGCGAGCATGGGAGGAGTTGACGAGGGAACTGGAAAGCAGGAGGTCTATTCAGCCCTTAGGAATAACTTGGCTGGATGCTCTATAAAAGTGCGTTATATGTTGAGATAACTGGGTAGGAAGAAGTGAAGCGTGGGCATACAACTTCAATGCCAGCTCAGATGGAACAATAGCATTTAAATAAGGATTTCAGAACTGTCCCGTCAATATCTGTCCCTTGAAATAGGTTGCCAAGATCTATTTTATATCACCTTTGTACATACAGATGTGTGAAAAAGTAAGTACACCCCATGGAAATTTTAACATATTTAAACAGGCAAACATAGGTTCTTGATTCAAATAGTGCTTACAGATAAAGGCAGTATACTTGAACAAATGACACCAAAAATGTACTTGGTGTAATGATTTTCTAAATGAAAATTAAAAAATGCAGATTTGTCATATTAAGAAAGTAAGTACACCCTACATTTACCACCATTTTAAATCCATGAAACTAGAATCCGGTATTTCATGTTAAGTGGCAATGACTAGAAACTGGAATTGTATTGTAATGTCTTCCTTATATTGTAAAGAGCTGCACAAACTGTTGTCGCTATATAAATCCTGTATAATAATAATATTGAGAATGCAGGTGGAGCCTGACTTATTTAAACCTTCAGACTTCTAGGGTCTAGTGGTCTCTTTGTTATTGACGTGTATGGTGTCATTATGCAAGATCAATAGAGCTCTCTAAATCCCTCAGAGAGAAAGTTGCGGGATGCCTGTGAGTCCAGCAAGGGATTTCCAGCAAGGGATTTGAGACAAGGCCTTCTGGTCTTGTACTGGTCAATGTACTGAAGACTAGTGATGGGCCCAACACCCCAGTGTTCGGTTCGTATTCGAATATTCAAACGGCCGATCAGTTTGAATACGAACTCGAACCTAATGCAAATCAATAGGGGTCGAACGTTCGGAAACAAATGTCCGCTTTAAGAGTGCTTATATGCAAGTTATTGGCCATAAAAGGTGTATGGGGGTCCGGATACTGCCCTAGAGGACAGGAATCAATGAAAAAAAAAACAAAAAACATTTTTAAAGGAGCAGTGATTTTAACATCACTTAACCTCCCTGGCAGTATTCCCGAGTGTAGCTCGGGGTTACTTTTCCATACCATAAATGGTAACCCCAAGCTACACTCGGGAAAGCCGCACAGCATTTACTTACCTTGTCCCTCGAGCCGCGCTGTGTTCTATGGCCGATGCCGGCTTTCGTCTTCCGGGTTCCGTCGCTTGCGAGCGTATGCGCCGCAGGGGGGCGGAATCGGCGGGGTATTAAAAAAAAAAAACGGCAAAGACGAAAAAAATTCAAAAAACAACAAAATAGACAGAGAAATGACATGAAAAAAATAAAAAATCATACCGCCAGGAAGGTTAAAGGGTAAGAATAAAAATAAAAAATTCCTTCAAATATCATGCCTGGGGGGGGGGTCCCCATAAACTGCCTGTGAAGTGGCGGATCTGTAGGATGTATAGAACCTGCTGCAGCAAAACTGACATTTCTAAAGAAAAAAATAAATTCTTTTTTTTACTCTTAACGTGTGCAGTTCCCCCTCCCCTTTACGTCTGGTAGTAATGTTAGGAGGGACCATTTAAACATTTTTTTTTTTAAAGTGTAGGGTTCCCCCTCAAAGTCATACCAGTCCCTTAAGGTCTGGTAGGAATATTGAGGAGGGACCCCATGTAAAAAAAGTGTGTGGGGTTCCCCCTCAAAGTCATACCAGGCCCTTAAGGTCTGGTCGGAATTCCAAAAGTGAAAAAACATAGGGTTCCCCCTAAAATTCCATACCAGACCCTTGGTCCGAGCATAGGCCTGGCAGGGCCGGAAAGGGGGGGGGGGCGAGCGAGCGCCCCCCTCCCTCCCACACCAGGCCACATGCCCTCGGCACTGCGAGGGTGCTTTTCCAGGGTCGCCCATGGAAAAGCACCTTGTCCTCGTGCCAATGGGGTCAAGGGCCTCGTCCCCACAACCCTGACCCGGTGGTTGTGGGGGTCTGCAGGCAGGGGGCTTATTTGCATCAGGGTACCCCTTTAATTAAGGGGGCACTCAGATGCCCTCCCCCTTGTGAATAAGTAAGGGGTACTTTTACCCCTACCCATTCACTAAAGTATTCAAAAATAGATTCAATAAAAACACCAGACTTTAATCAAAAATCCTTTATTTGAAAAGAAAAACTTCCTTTTTTTTTTTTAAACCCCCAAATATGGATCTACCGACGTAATCCATGCTCAATCACGATGTCCAGCATTGTCCACGACGACGGAATAAAAAATAAAACAATAAAAAATAAATAGAAATAATAATAATAAAAGAACAAAACGACGACTGCCGTCCCGTCCTCTCCTCGCCGACTCCCGCCGCATAATGGCATTTTGACAGCTAGTTCCGCCCAATTGTGTAGTTTGCCGTCATCTAACTCAATACTGAGCCCTGATTGGGCAAAGTCTTGCACCTGACCGCAGCCTTTAACCAATTAGGGCTTCCAAGGGTGCTTTGCCTTGTGGGACATTGTGCGGTCGACCAGACTGCGAACGACCCCAAAAGTTAGGTGTTTGGCGAACGCACGAACAGGCAGTGTTCGATTCGAACTTACGCTCGACTGGAATCGGCAGCCCATCTCTACTGAAGAATGATCAACCCAAGATACATTGTTTGGTTGTTTGGTTATGTTTTCACGAATTGAAGACAATAAGGTTTATATACTAAAGGCAAAAAGGGTCATTACTTTGCAAAGGAATTTTCCTTTAGCTTAGTGAATAAGGTGAAGCCCTGCTGAATTATTTTATCCAATCACGCGCAAGCAAAAATACATAATTTTTTTTCCTTGCACACGATTGGGCATTCTTTGCAAAGAGAATTTTATTCAGCTAAGAGAAAATTCACTTTCAAAGTGAACAAGCCATTTCCCTTTACCAAATCAGTTTCAGTATTTCAGTTGAAGAACTTAAAAACAACTGTAAAGCATGGTGGTGAAAATGTTTTGCTGCTTCAGAGCCTGGGCAGCGTGCAGTCCTTGAGTCAACTACTGTAATCACTCTGCATTATATGTGCTCAATCGGAATGTGAGACTATCTGTCCAAAAGTTGAACTTGAACTGAGTCTTTCAACACGATAGTGATCCAAAGTACACTAGCAAATCTACCTTGGAATGACTCAAAAAGAAGAAATAGAGAGTTATGGACAACCGTTGTTAACGCCCTGATTTGATTCCCACTGAAATGTTGTAGGGGAATTTTAAAATGGCCATGATTCATGCAAGGAAACCCACAAACATCTTGCAACTTAGGGGATTTTTCATGGAGAAGTAGTCAAAAATTTCAATGTTATAGACTAGTGGGTAGTTAAACAAAATGCCTTCAAGTAATTTCCACATTACATCTATTTATACTAAAACTAAACAATAAAGGTGATCAGCGCCAGTAAGTGTAATGTGGAAATATGAGCTACCAAGCACTAAGGATATAACTAAATATCTGTAAAATGTGAAAAAACAATATTGTGCCGAGCTAATAATCATACATATCTAATAAATTGAAACATATATAAATGAGTCACATATATGAGCCTTCAAACAAATGAGGCATAAGAAATATCTACACACATACAAAAAAGCAATATAGGCAAAAAAAGTCCCAAGGAAAAAACAAACGCAAACAATGGTGATTGTGCAAAAAATTCCTCAGATGATTCGCAGCCAGTGTGCATATAACTCTCCGGCTTCGTCCGGCTCAGCCGGACGAACAGTTTTCTTATCACTTTGCTGCCATTTGTCCTGCTGGTATGATCCAGCAATACCCAATGCCTGTACTGTTTACACCATTGTGAGTACGCATTTTTTATATAATAAATTGCATTTTATTGGACGTTACGCACTATGTCCTTGTCCTTTTTCTCTTTCCACCTGGATTTATACTGGTACCTGTGATCTGAGGAGACCTTATCGCCTTTTTCTGTGCATGGGCTTCCCTCCCCCATTAAGAAGGGAAAAAGTGCATTTGACCTAGCTCTGTGGGTCTACCTCCCCAGGTGAGCATTCACTTGTTATCATCACTCACTGGGTGGAGGTGAAGGTCTGCCTGCATTGTGTGATTATCCTTACCTGAGAGTTATATGCACACTGGCTGCGAATCATCTGAGGAATTTTTTGCACAATCACCATTGTTTGCGTTTGTTTTTTCCTTGGGACTTTTTTTGCCTATATTGCTTTTTTGTATGTGTGTAGATATTTCTTATGCCTCATTTGTTTGAAGGCTCATATATGTGACTCATTTATATATGTTTCAATTTATTAGATATGTATGATTATTAGCTCGGCACAATATTGTTTTTTCACATCTATTTATACGTTTGTTGAATAAATGAATACATTTTTCTTATTCAAATTATAAAAATTATTTATATTCAGGTACACTGCCTGGCCAAAAAAATAGGGTCACACACTCTAATATTTCGTTGGACCACCTTTAGCTTTGATTACAACACACACATTTGCTGTGTCATCATTTTGATAAGCTTATGCAATGTCACAACATTTTTTCAGTCCAGAGTTGCATTATTTTTTCTCCAAGATCTTATAGTGATGATGGGAGAGTCGGACCACTGTGTAAAGTCTTCACCAGCACATCACAAAGATTCTCAATGGGGTTAAGGTCTGAACTCTGTGGTGGCCAATCCATGTGTGAAAAGGATGTCTCATGCTCCCTGAATTGCTTTCAGTGAGAGATGAATCCTGGCATTGCCATCTTGGAATATGCCCACTGTGCCATCAAGGGAGAAAAAAAATCCAATGATGGATAAAAACCTGGTCATTCAGTATATTTAGGTAGGCAGCTGACCTCATTTTTTGGGGACATATTGTTGCTGAACCCAGACTAATTATCCAAAGGAAGTCTCTTACCTATTTGCTTAGCTAAATCCAGGTGGTGACGCTTTTTTTTTGGCCAGGCAGTGTTTATCACCTTTGTCTGTAGGCACTGTTTGAATGAAAAACTAAGGTGTTCAAACATGTTGTAAAAGTCAACTTAACTTCATGGGGTGTACCTAATCTTTTACATGACTTTACATGGAGAAGGGCTTAATGCACCCCTAAACTCTGATATCTGAGGGTCAGGATTGCAAATGAGGTCCTTCAATCAGTTTTTGGTTTACTTTGGATATGCCTTTCCCTCTCTTTAGTACATGTTATGGGTACCTAGAATAAATAGGTTCCAAAGAAATGATCCAATGACAATTGGTGTTCTTATAGCAATGGGGTTGAGCAGTTCTGTTCTAAATGGACAGAAATATTAAGCCTATGCTGGCCATGAACAGCTCTTTTTACACAATTTCAGCCGCTTTCTATTAACTGACAACCGTAGAAAAAATTCAAAACCATGAAGACGACCTACAGGGAACATTTTCTGTCAAAGCCATGAACAGTTGGTGGTTAGTTGCCTTGATCCATTTGTTTGTTTTAATCAAATGCTGGTTAAAAATTATTTTACTATTGACTGAAAACAGACTTCACTTGAGTGTGTCCAGCATTGGTGGAGTGGTTAGTCTTTATAGCTGTCTAGGTGGCTGTTGTATGGCCTGGGTGATTTATGTGCAAAGAAAATCAATAAAATGTCAGACTAGCTTTCAGCAGCCTAACTTCAGTTTTGAGCTCAGGCCACACTTTGTTAGTTTCATAAAGCTCCTTTTGGAAATGCAAAAAAATGTGTGCTACGGACTATCCACCATTATCTCAAAACACAAAGATACAGTTTCAAGAACAAACATCCATCTGCAAGGAGTGAAATATCACAAGCGTAAAATGTAACGACGCTATAATATGATACAGTGTAAGGTTACATCTTGATCTCTTAAAGTCCTGCACAATAAAAAAACGCATTAAAAGGAGAATTATGGTGGAAGTGAAAAACACTCATCCCCATAATTCAAGCCGACCTGTGACAAAGAAGCTGTCACAGGTCGGCTCCGTTGATCGTGAAGTCAGCGAATACATACCACTGATCGCGGAGTTCCCGATCCTCTTCCTGCAGAGAGTGGTGACTGTCAGTCACCACTCCCCGCAGGGATTCCCACCTCCCCTCTCCGTTTCTCCAGCGCTGACTAGAGGAACAGACGGGAAGGGGCGGGCAGAGCTGGCTCTGCCTCTAGTTAGGCAGAGCCAGCTGTCAATCAGCCAGCGGGGTGGATCTCAACAGTATTGTCGTCATACATCACGACTGTAAAGCGGCCCTGCGCTCTCAGCATATAGCGGGCAATAGCCCTCTGTATACTGAGTTTTGGGTCACCTGAGGACATTAGTATATGTCCTCCCTTGACCCTGAGGAGAACTATGGGGCAAAAAGGTTGCCCCATAGTTCTCCTTTAAAGCATAACTAAACCTAAAAACAAAAAAATACACATTTTACAGCTTACTATTCCTCAGATGTGGTGGCTGCATTAGTTTTAAATTTTTTTAGGATTTTCTAGATGGCTAGAAGAAAACTTTCTGGAAGTAATCTTTTTAATTTGTAAATAAATATAAAGGACTTAGTAAATAATTTGTTTAAAGGGTTTTAGGTAAAAAAAATAACATCAAAGGGAGTTTTTTTTTAAATAAAAAGGGTCTTGGGTAATAATTCCATTTTTACTTAACACCAAAGTAAAAATAATTATTTTGGATTATTATTTATTAAAGAAGTGATTTCCCTCATCATTTCTAAATAAAAGGCCTGTCAGTTGCTTGAGTTTGATTCATGCCCAATCTGTTAAATAAATATAATGAAAACGTTTTTATTTAATATTAAAATATTATATTCAGTTTTCTTCTGACCTGGAAAAAAACTGAAGTTTTATACATTTCTAAACTTTTACTTTACTTTCAGCACCTATTTAGTTTTAAAACTTCTTAGTTATGCAATGGAAGTGCTAAGTGGTGCGCTGTGTTTAGTGCATCAATTGCCCTTAATCCGGCCCTCGGTCTAGCGTACAAAAGCAATCCTGAAGTGAATAGGCACTGGCCAGGTAGCCCCTATTGCTGATTTATTTTAATGAAAACAAACTCACAATAATATGGGATAAAAAATGTTTTCTAGTGACTGTGGAAAAAATGTAAATCAGACTTTTTACATTGTCTCTGGAGTCATGCGAAATTGTCCAGCAATGAATCTTCTTACTTTGGAAGGAGACCTGCTGTGGCGGCCAGGAACTCGTGATACCAGCCTTGATTGTTCTTCTGATATGTATTCTTATAAGTATGTGCTCCACATGTCCTGACAGAGGAGGAACTCTCGCTAGGATTAAACAGAGATTGTAGCAAGAATATGCAGGCGGAACAGGCCCCTTCAATAAAGATTTTCACAAAAAGGCAATGGAATGCCGAGAAGACCGCACAGGGAAGACCATGGCGGAGCAGGGATAGGTAAGTATAATACTTGGAGGGGGGGGAAGGATAAGGACATAGCACCCTAGTAAGTGCTATAAGTACTATAAGTACACAAACTCTAAATTCTAACTCCTAAAGGAATACAATACTTTTAATCACATTAGATGCTTTCTATGGGCCTATGGGGAAAAGGCCGGATATGAATAGTACCATGAAACTTGCTGCACGTTATTGGCTTTTGCTCCTAGTCTGATGCATCGTGTTCATTATTCTTGTTCTTTTTTTTTTGCAGTACTGTGACCTGTACCAAAAAGACAGTAATGCCCATACTGTCCATCTTCGTAGCTCTGCTTATCGCAGGTCAAGCCGTATCCGTCTACTTTATCTCTCAGCAGCAGTCCACCATTAGCCATCTGCAAGAGACCACAACTGCATTAAAGTTGAAGGACATGATGAAGAATCTTCCAGGTTCACGTATGTAGCATTCTCATTGCAGAATACAATACACACATTGTCATCCACAGAGCAGCTATATTGTTGATGCATATCTGAAATGCAAATGCCTCAGCAACTGTCTGTGTTACCCATAACAACGGACCAGTGGAAATAATATGCTATGTCAAAGACCATAAAAACACTTACATTCAATAAACTTTTTATGCAATCCCATATATTGCAACTGTGCTTCCTTCAGAAAGACAAATCCATTTTCTTTTTCAACCATTTTAAGCAAGGTAGAACTACAGACTCATTATGACTTTACAATTTCCTTGCATAATGTATCTCTGATTGCCCAGGAATGTGCATAATTAGATTGGTGTTCGTAGAACACAGATTAGTGACAACCAATGGATTTTACAGGGAGTTTACTGGTGTTCTCAGGATTAAAAAAAAAGCCTTTTATAGCCGTAAATCCCCACACTATCTGATTGAGTGGGCCCGGAAAGCCCATTTAAGACACTTTAATATGCAAATATCCATTGGAGATCCCTGCTACTGTGTACACTGCATGCTGGATAATCTTGCCTTGCATATACAATGGTCCTCTTAGAGAACAATGGTATCTTTATGTTTACCTTGCATTAATAAGTTTCACTAGCAGGTGGAATTAGTTGTATATGTAATCACGTGTTATGTATATGTATAGTTATGTATATACTGTACATGTATCATGTGTTCCAGTCCTGGAAACTGGAAGCTGACAGAACAAACAGTGTGTAGATAAATATAATATTTTTTTTTGCATAGTAGTACTGCACTGGAGAAATTATTATATGCTGTCTAAATGACTCAGTTCAACTAAATTAGGTGATGCCTGTGATCATTAAAAATATGAAAGAAATATTAATTAGGTATTTAAAGATGAATCTAAAAAAATATTTGTAAAACTGACTTCCTTCATATATACAACAGTTTCCTGAAAAATAACTGACATCATTTGGACAAGTCAAAGAATTGTTGTGAATGTTGCTTTTTCGTAGCAGTGTTCTGATGAAATAATGTCCGTCGTGTTTTCCACCTACAGCTCAATCCCAAAATCGCCCAAAACTGAGGATGGCATCATTTAATATTCCTCTGGCATTCAAGGATACAGACGGCTCTTCACCAGTAAGTTTGTCTGCTTACATTAAAATAGTTTGCTTACTTTCTGTCATTTTTTCCTTTCCTGGTGCCTATATGTGGCAGCGTACAGATACAGGGGGGCAAAGCACCAACCATCTGTATCCTGCCATATAGGCACCAGGAAACTGGCAAATGATATACCTACCTTTCCTGGTGCCTATCCATGGCAGGATACAGATGGTTGGTGCCCTGTTCCCATCCATCTGTATGCTGCCATGTAGTCACCATGAAACTAGTTATATAGTAACAGTAATAATAATAGAATAAATATAATGATATAGTGATGTAGTAACAGTAATGTTAGCAAGAAAATATAACCATACAGGTTATAGAGAGAAGAGACTTATAGAACCAAAAAGCTCTCAAAGTGAATCAGTGCGTAGCCCAGTAGAGCCTTGTTATAACAGAAAGTATTAAAGCAGACCTTTACACTCAAAAATCAAATTCTCCCAATGCATCTCTCTATCTATGATGATTAATAATAACATAGACATGTCAGGTGTAAAATGCTGTGATTTTGAAATGCTTACACTTGCAGAGCATTCACTTCCTGCTTTGAAAGAGCAAAATGACTTCAGTGTGCCAAAACAATGCACACGGTGATTGCCTCGTCATCAGCAGAGCATTGCTGGGAAATCTCATCCATATTCTCACGAGATCTCAGGGAAAGGCATTTTCCTCCCCTGAGATGATGTGCATGGTCACATGTCTAGTCACATGTGCTAGAAATCCAGGAAGTAATAGGAGAGGTAGTAATCTGCCCTTAGTAAACATGGCCGCTGTCAGGAGACTGGGGAAGAAAAGAGAAATAAGGTATGCAAAGAATAAAAAGCCAGCAATCATCTAGAAGTATGTGTTTGTAGATTGTCATTACTAAAGAATTCTAAAGGTGTCTTTGTTGTTATTTTAAAGATATGGGTAAAGGTCCACTTTATATATCTATATTTATCAGATATTTGGCCTTATTCAATAAAAAGTTACAATTCTTAGGTAAAGATTTCCCAGCAATGTTTTGGAATCCATCTTGTGCTGGTCTGACTTCAGTATAATGAATTCTGATTGGTTGCTATAGGTTATTCCTACAATTGGCGCTCTTTATTAAATAAAGGTAATAGTAACAAGATGAGCCCTGAATTAAAATCGTTGTAAGAAATTGATGGAACCTTACTGAAAATGATCACGGTTTACCAGATGGACTTCTTTATTTGCAGAACCTGGAAGAAATTGCAGAAGGGAGCAACAAGATTGAAGATGCAGTTAAATACATGCTCCTGGTGAGTGGCTGTGTCAGTTCTAATGCCACAGTCTACATTGGCTTCTTAATCATTTTTTTATTAAAACTGAACTCCAGCAAAACAGCAAAGAACACGAATGAAATACATACATATGAGAGCTGTTAGCAGCCATAGACTTTGTGCGTTTGCCCATCCATTCCACAGTTGCCAACATTTTAAAAATATTTACAGGGACACCTTTTCTGCTCTGTGTCAAGCAAGCCAATGTAGGTGGAGAATGCACTTTAATTATCGGTGGGGAATTCATCTAAAATTGGTGTAGTTCTACAAGAGGTACAAAATGTACAATTTAATTTTAAAATACTTTTTTGTACAGGAAGATTTATCATAAAAAGGACAGAAATACAGCAAGTAGGCTTTTGTTCATTAGTAAAATTATTTAAGTATTTGTTTAGCTAAGTACAACTTTTAAGCTGGTCAAACACAGCTTGAATTTTAGCCGATGCCTGCTGAATCAGCCAAAATTTGAGCCATGGGTAGCCCTGTCGATGACACCCAGCTTGACAAAAGTGTAAGGGGAGATTTACACTGACCACCGTGTAAGGGGAGATTTACACTGACCACAGTGTAAGGGGAGATTTACAATGACCACCGTGTAAGGGGAGATTTACACTGACCACCAATGTAAGGGGGGATTCTACACTGACCACCAATGTAAGGGAGGATTCTACACTGAGCACCAATGTAATGGGGAAATCTACACTGACCACCAATGTAAGGGGGGATTCTACACTAACCACCAATGTAAGGGGGAATTGTACACTGGCCACCAATGTAAGGAGGATTCTACACTGACCACCAATGTAAGGGGAATTCTACACTGACCACCATGTAAGGGGGGATTCTACATTGACCACCATGTAAGGGGGGATTTACACTGACCACCAATGTAAGGGGGGATTTACACTGACCACCATGTAAGGGGGGATTTACACTGACCACCAATGTAAGGGGGGATTTACACTGACCACCAATGTAAGGGGAATTCTACACTGACCACCATGTAAGGGGGAATATACACTGACCACCATGTAAGGGGGAATATACACTGACCACCATGTAAGGGGGAATATACACTGACCACCATGTAAGGGGGAATATACACTGATGGCCAATTTAACAGGAATGTTTAAACCTACCACCAATGTAATAGAAACATTTACACTGACCACCAATGTAACAGGGGTATTCACAGTGAACCCTTCACTAACCTCTGCATTCAAATCCACCCCCTCCCTGCTAACCTTTGCACCCCAAACCTCCTTTGATCACCTCTGCATCCCCCCTTTTCACCTCCAAAGCCCACCTCCTTCTTGCCTTTGCCCCCTAAACTGACCCTTTTTTCAACTTTGCACTCCTCCTCCCCCCACTTCTTTGCACTCCTCTGTGCTGCACACTTACCTGGTTTTCAGTGGCACACATGAAATGGTTTGAAATGTTTGCCATTTTGTATATGTCAGTATCAAGGCAATTAAAGTTTTTATTTTTGATATCTACCTGGGGTACAGCTTAACATAGAGATGTGTAATACATTTTTCGCTGTAATGTCACTCTATGTGCTTCTTATCTCTATTCCAGAACCATGAATTCTCTGTGTTCCCTGTACATTGCATAACTATAATTATTTTATGTCCCTTTCTTATTTGTAGAGAACCAATCCCCTGAGAACTTACCCATCACTGAATGGCACCGTCCTGGACAATCTGAGGAAGCTGAAAAAGAACCTGAGTGACCAGGAGTGGATGGTCAGTGTTTATAATACGAACTTAGAAAACCATAAAACCAAAAACTATCCCGTTGCTCAGAGCAACCACAATACCTATTGATTTCAAAATGTGAAACCTGATTGGTTGCTAGGGGCAACTGTTTTACGTTCATAGTTTTCATAAATTAAAAGTATATGGTAAAGCCTTTTTTTAGATTTTGGATACAGTGGTGAGGGGGTTAAAGCACCCATCATTTCTTTGCAATCATTGTCCTAATAACAAAATGATAGACACAACAGGAAATGAGACATTTTCTCCAATGGGATGCACAGGAATAAAAATAACTCGAAAGGGGCACCAGCCCTTCCTTACTCTATCCAAAACTGAAAAAATCAGATGCATTTTAAAATTAAAAACTTGTCTGTGCAATTCCATAACAATAAAAATATACGCCTTTTATAATGACCTTAGCTATGCTTTTTTCCCCCTCTTTCAGGTTTTTGATGCATGGATGCAGCAGTGGTACCTGTTCTATCTGGTGCAGAACACTGACACACCCAAGACTGCTCCGGCCCCAACAGGTAGAGATGGAATTCATCAGGCACTGCATACAGGCTTCTCGCTGCCATGGTGCAACATGGAAAGGCAAAAACAGCAGCAATTACAGCCTTGTGTGGTCTTTGTTTTAGCTTTTGAAAACATATAGCGCTCGCACAGAATTGTTGCTGATATATGAAATCGGCTGTGTAGAAGTTCTAATAACGTGACATACGAATGTCATAAATAAGCACATAAATGTTGTCATATTCAAAACAGACACAGTTACTGGCCCCCTAATGAACACAAAATGTACTCCAGGGAGGAGAAACAGGAAGTTCAGCTTAAAGCAATGTCCTGTCTGTCACCAAAACATGTCACTTGATTGAGGATCTAGCCATTGCCCAGACTTTTTCAAAAATTATGGTTGGAGTTTCAGAATAAATCTAAACAAAATGCAGAACTGAGCCATAGTTAAGGTAGCAGCTATGCCCCCCCCCCCCACCCCCCCCCCCCCACACCTATTTTACAACA
>NW_017306447.1:1858970-1906784 GCF_000935625.1 Nanorana parkeri | reverse complement strand
CCCTTTGACTGATATTGATAAGGATTGCGGTAGGCATAGAGAAGCTGCCCCATTTGCACTGTCTGTACTGGTGTAGTTCACCCCATCAGACAACAATCACCTACAAGTACATCCTTTTTTGTGAAGTGACAGGCAGGTGCACAGCTTTGACCAATTGCAATATATTCCCCTGGTTTACTGTAGGAGAACAAATGTTGTAGCTAGACCCCCTGGTCATCCACCATACTCTAGACTGCTACCTAGGTAACTTTGTGAATGATCCAGCTGTGCAATAAATAGATAAGCACTAATGAGATTTAGGGTACATCCATACCCCTGCATGGGAGGTGTGGTCTATTTTAGATTGCAACATGTTTTACATGCGTTACCAAACCAGAGATGCAGCATGCAATGTTTTTTCCATATGACACCAAAATGCAGGTGTGAATGTACCCTTAACTCAAGGGTAGCCAAACTCCGGCCCTCCAGCTGTGGTGAAACTACAAATACCATATTGCATCTCTGTCCAGGAGTCATGTCTGTGGCTGGGAGAATCTTGCAATGCCTCATGGGATTTGTAGTTCCACCACAGCTGGAGGGCCGGAGTTTGGCTACCCCTGCCTTAACTGGAAGGAAACAAAAGTTGTTGCCTATGGTCCATTCCTATATGTGTTTCCTTAATGGTGCAATCAGGGCCGGATTTCCCATAAGGCCAACCAAGGCCCGGCCTCTGGGCAGCAGGGAGTAGAGGGGCAGCAGGGGTGTGGAATTCCTATCTCCCAATGCCCAGGACGTGCAGTTCCGGGCGGGTAGTTGTTTTCTACATTTAGCCCTGCTTCTTGTATGCATCATTTTGTCTGCTTATCTCCAAGCCTGATGAAGGGGACCCTGCGAGGCCCCGTAATTGGTACGATCTCCCACTTTTTAAAGTGTCAGCTCATTCAAAATTAATAGGCTGCCTTAACTCAGTGTACCCTAACGCACAGTATAAACACAACGCTTAGTGTGAAGGTGGCCTTAAACTATGGGGAACTATGGGGTTAGTGCTCTTCCCCATAGTTCTCCTTGGGGTAACGGGAGGACACAAACTAGCGTCCTCCCGTCACCCTAACCTCAGTATACCGCGTGCTACAGCTCGCTAGTGCTGCTGGTCCCAAACCACTGACATATCCTGCTATGGCTACAGAAGAAAAAAATGTACTTGGACTGCAAAATGCATAAACCACGTATCTGCTGCTTTGGCGCTGAAGTCTCCGTCTGTCTTTGTGCCTCCCGGCTATGGATGCTGCTAAGCCTGGACATGTAGCATATGTAAGCTTCTTCTGTCCAGCACATTTCACAGTCTCCAAAATTTCTTCCTCAGGCACTAGAAATTTACTGACAACGCAGAAAAAGGATCAACGCCCAGCAGGGCGCAGCCCAAGCGGAAACCTGGTTTATGCTTCTATCACTTACTCCACTGACACAGAGCCCAGTATTATTGGTGAAAGCCCAAGTGGTGAATATGTTCTGCCCTCTTATATATAGTAGTACACAGGAGTAAAGCCATTTTACAGAGAGTCTATTGGGTTGAGTATCAACTGCTATCATGAGCATCCATTAGGGATGCATGCATGTTGGTGTTATGGCATTTGGTTCTATGCACACCAATATAGCTGCCTGGCACATGCACTGTTGTCTTGCTCTCAGCATAGGTTGGGGATGGACACAGACGTGAGCTTGGTGTGGTTTATCTGATCCACCACTGTAATATTAAGGCCCTGTGATCTCTTCTGTGTCATTAAAAACACTGGGCCTTAATTATCGTTCAATGTCCGAGTGGAAATGTACACTATATGGTCAAAAGTATGTGGACACCGGACAACCATACCTACCTGTATGGCCAGAAGTATGTGGACACCCCTCCAAATGATTGAGTTCAGGTGTTTCCAGTGAATGGTCAATGCTAAAGAATTCAAAGACATTTTAGAGAACTGCGTGCTTCCAACCTTGTGGCAACAGTTTGGGGAATGCAGTCTTCTGTTCTAGGATGCATGTGCCACTGTTCACAAAGCCATAAACCATAAAGTCATGGTTTGGTATGGAGGAACTTGAGTGGCTTGCATGGAGCCCTAACCTCACTCCTACTAAACTTTATTGGTATGAATCAGAACACTTATTGTGAGCCAGGTTGAATATAAATACCTGACTCACAATTGCTCTTCTGGTTCTTACTGAGCAAGACCATTAATCTCAGGTTATATACACAGATTAATTTACAGTATAAGCACTGGAAGTAGGAAAACAGGAAAAATAAAAGCAACCAATTGCGCTCGCAGTTACTTATGTAAGATGAAAAAATAATTGGTTTTCAGGGGCAATTGCTCCAATATAGTTCCAGTTTTCAAAAATCAGCTGTGTAGTCCAGAACACAATACAGTAAACGTATTACTGTAGAAGACATATAGAAGACATTAAACATCTACCTAAACTTCTACTGAAGTAGGTAAGAATTATTGGAAGTTTGATTGGCTGCCAGCGGTAATAATATTTTCTGTTGTGAAGCAACCTGCTTTATGTATTCTATAAGGCTTTTTGTTAAAACTGCGCAGAACAAGAACGTCAATTTTTCATGATAAAAACAGATATATAGACTATGTGAATAAAGCTTTGGGACACAATATAGTCCAAAATATGCTGCTCCACCAAAAAGCAGAAACATCCACAGAAGTGACTCCACTACCTATTTTGGGGATAACAGTTCCAAAAAACAAACACTGTCGTCATGTCAGATACAGATATAGACATCCAAATAATGAGCTCCACAAATGTGCAGGATTTATGATCACTCCATATCTATAAATCTCAATGTTGAAAGTACATAAATTGCAGCAATTGAATAGCGTATCACCATTTTATTATAACATATTGCACATTTAGACATTCTCTATATGCTTACATTAGAAAAGTGTCATGTCACCCCGCCTGTCCTACTGCAGTATTAGTGGCCATTTCCTCTCACCTGCCGTGCATTTGGGGCTTGTCTCTGTGTGTGTAGGAGGTCACGTGGTAGAGTGATAAATTAATCTGCTTACTCCTATCCTACGCATTTCATCCATTAATTTCTTCTTTGTATTTTGTTATATGTATTAGGTGCCTCTGTGTTATCCGAATGCATGGCAAAGGCCAGTGTCCATGCCTTGCCCGGTGCTTACTTACCCCAGTGTGATGAGAATGGTGGCTTCAAGGCTACGCAGTGCTGGAGAAGCACCGGATATTGCTGGTGTGTCTACAAGAATGGAACCGAGATTCCAGACACCAGGTCCCGCGCTAAAATTGACTGCGAAAGTAAGAACACCCATGTCTTACTCATATAGTTGAAGGTACCATGAGATATAGAAGGAAAGTCAGAAACAATCATTTGTGATAGTGTTTGCTACATATACATTCCTGGTGCTGGCCTTCTCTCAAGGAGGACAGTAGTGATTGTCCAGGAAAATCCATACTGGTCACTTTTCCCTGAGTTTGTCTGCACAGGTCACAGTAACTATACACATTGTTTCCTAGTACAACTGAAATTGGTTGGATGACTAAACATTTAACTCATGGCTATGGACATCCTAAATTCTGTTGTGCTATGAAAGTATAAGAGGGGCTACACCTGCACAGTAGATTTTTGTACAATTGGCATATCCAAATTGTAAAGGGCCCCAGCAGCATTCTGGGGAGTCAGGATCTGAGTCCACACCTATTTTGTCTGCTATGTTATCTGCATGCATGCTGCAGTGGAAGAAGGTAGCAGAGCAGGGCATTTACTTTTCCCATAATGCTTCTTTTCATGGTCCCCCATACAATATGTTAGGGCCTGTGCCTGAATCTAGAATTCACTGACAGGTGCATTTCACCTGCAATTGGCCACCTTCTGACCTACATTTGAACAGCTTCACATGGTTGTTACATTCCCTTATGCTGGGCACACACCTTACAACCATCGCAAGACTTTTGTCTTGCGATGGTTGTAAGGTACTTACAAAAACGTACGATCTGCCTATCTTGGACAGGCAGATCGTACTTGCGATGATCGCAAGCCGTGCCCCCCTGAGGGGCGGGCTTCCGATGACCGCAATGCCGAACGGGCCCGTCCGGCTTTTATCTTACGAAAAAAAGCCGGCCCGTCCGGCTTTTATCTTACGAACATGCTACACACCCGCCGAACATCGTACGATGCTCGACGGGTTTACGAACATGTTTGTAAGTTTAAAGTCGTGCGACCTTACAGTAGTAGAGGTCGCACAGCTTCCACACACCTTACGATAATCGTATGATCTCAGGATTTCCCTCGATTATCGTACGGTGTGTGGGCACCCTTAGGCCTGTATGGGAATGCAAGTGAACAAAAGCCCACTGATACAGGTTCCTACCATGGGAGTGATAGAAAAGCAAGCTGGGTAAGAGTTAGGTTTCACTTAAAGTGCATGTAAACCCTAAATTAACATCTTAATTTGCATCCCTGTAAGATAGGGACAGAATAATTTGGATAATTCAGCAGCGTGTGTGCTTTTGTATTGGTAATTTAAAATGAGAAGCTCAATTGATATTCAGCAACTCAAAGCACCACTAAAAGGGAAACCAAACTCTTCTTACTGCAGAACTTTAGTCAAGACAAAACTGAACAATAAACTGGTAAAGGATCAGACTTTGTCCACCTACCAATGGTGATAAGCCTCAGAGAAAGACAGTCCCAAAACAGAATCCAGCATGCCACATGGAAGTCCTAAGCTGAACTAAAGATCTCACTTGGACCTACAAAAGCAGTTCTTGTAGGGGCTTATTCTGGATACTCACAGGTGCTTGCCTGATTCATTTGAGAAGGGTTTTATTAGAATGTCTAGGAGTGCACACCTTTAGTAGTCGACCATGTCCAGGACACCACACTTGTGAGGCTTTACTCTCCCTGACCACTTTTATTTAAACATTCTACAACTAATAAGCTGCAAAACATCTCCTAAAGCATGCTGGAGGTTGTTGCTGATTCCAAACTAACTTTATATGACTGCAACTCAGCACAGTTCTGTAAACCATAAAATAATATAACTATTTTTCATGTCCTGGAATGTTAATTCCCTCAAGGTTTTCATTTGAAGAACTAGGGCCTGTGTACAAGGACAGAAATATGTTGAATGTAGTATTGCTTTAACCTGCTGTTGAGCTGCTGCTTCAGAGCTACTTTGAGCTGCTTTTGGCATGCTTCAAGCTGTTTATGCTTTCACATTAACCTTTATGAGGAAGAGAAGCAGTTCAAAATCATACAAACACTCATGTACAATTGGTGAAGTTCCTTAATGGCTGATTTCAAGCATAGACATGTATGCTTATGCCTCCTATAGGCTGCATGTATATGTCACTGAGCTGGTAAAGGGAACAGGGGAGGAAACACCTCTGATGCCAGATCAGCTTAAAGGAATAGCAGTGATTTAGGTTTTTAGACCCATCCAAATCGATCCCCAGGTCCCTAAGAGTGGTTGGTCAGGGTGTCAAGTGAAAAGAGATGGCTGTCTGATCTAATTTAGCATATTCTTAGTGATGTAATTTTCTTCTTATGGCATGATTGTCTGCATCATTATTAATGTATGGCTTCAAATGAGATGCAATGCTAGACATATCAGATTTTATTTATTAAAGTCTAAATGTACATTTTTTTTAACAGATGCTACATACGAAGTCTTTGATGGCTCGGATATGTAATAGACTCCATCCTTTCATGGTAAATGTTACGTATTTACTAGTCTTTTTTTTAGCTTGGTCCCATTTATGTGAGAAATGTATTTTCATTAATTTCGGATGAGTTCAATGATAATAACAAAACACAAATTAATTGCAGAAAAGTGACATTAAATGTTTACTTTGTTTCTTTTTAACTTTTGACCATCCACAGAAACAATAGAAAAAAAAAACAGCTTGCGGTTCCCCTGTATATTCCTACCAGACCCTTTAAGATTGGTAGGAATTTTAAGGGGAACCCCAACGAGAAAAAAAAACATGGGGCCCTCCCTAAAATCCCATACCAGACCCTTAATCTAACCCTAATTAATGATATTAGAACTGTTTATGGGGTGATAGGGACAGAGCAGGGGAGTAAAAGGGATATTAAGGGGGTGATGGGAACAGAGTATGGGGACATAGGGTAATATGGACAGAGCAGCATTAGCTGGCAGCCAATTGGCAGCTGGGAACTCTGTGCATCAGCCAATAGGTGAAGCGGCATCTGGCCACATGACCAAATGCTTAGGGGAAAAAAAAAAAGAAGAATACAGACAGTGTTGGTTTGATTGCATGCAGGGGGCAAAATGGACATATATTTTTAGAAATCATTGATTATGAAGATCCTCTTTTGTTTCAATATGGCTGTAAATTCATGTTTGTGTTTTTCTGCAGGGGAAGACAATCACATCTGATCAAGCAAGGCTGCAATTTTACTACTAATAGACTGCTTAGTTCCAGCTTAGTGCAGAGGCTTTTCTACTTCTAGGGGACAGTCTTTTTTTTTTTTTGTTGTAATGCCATATCTTTACAGTGATTATATAAGGAGAACTGCAGACAAGACACGAAATTCAGTAATAAGTATGGAAAGAAGACAGTATTTCTTTATATAACATATACCTGGTGATAAAAGGCTGACAATGCCAAACGCTTTGCTGTGAAATCACTGCAGCGTTGACACCCTGTGCAGCTGCTGTAGCTGATAGAACTACAGGGCTAGTCACCGATGATAACCCTCCTTCTCAACAGCAGTCTGTGCAGGATCCACCCAGTTCCACTCCCAGGTGTTGTGAGTGACAGCATAGTGCCGTCCAAATCATCGAGATAGAGGAGCATGCGTGGTCCTACAGGGCAGGCTACATCTGGGCACCCCACCCTCTCTAATCATTCCTTCTTTACTCCATAAAGAGTAAAAAAAAAAAGACATTTGCCATGCATATACAGGGGCGGATGTTAAGTTAAAAAAAAAAAGATCTTATAACTATAGTGACTAAGGATACATTTGAAGGTTAGGATGCGGTTAAGTGTTAAGGATTCGTTTTAGGAGTTAGGTTATGGTGCCCCCCACCATAACCTAACTCCTAAAATGAAGCCAACCCCCGTTGGGTGTTAAGGATTCATTTTAGGAGTTAGGTTAAGGTGGGGGGTTAAGTCTTAAGAGTCCTGTTTTTTGGTTTTGGTTCCAAAAACCCCTGCAAAACACTACTGGACCTGGGTTCTCTCTGGGTGCTGAAAACCATTGTCCTGCACCTAGGATCTGTTCTTAATGAATATTGAAGACTCCCTTAATAGTTCCATACATACAGGAAGTTTTAACTCCAGTGACAGGTTGCTGTAAGGAGCACTAGGGCCCCATTCACACGGGTGGACTGGGGGCGGTAAAGCAGCCTGGTTGATGTACAGTTTTAACAGCCCTAGCTGCCCACCGCAACATCAGCACTGTGGCTGCTTTGTGTCGCAGTGTGGTAAAAAATATACAGCATACCGCATTGAAACAATTGAACTTCGCCGCAACTGGATGGGTACACGAATGTGCTGCGGTGCTGCAATAGAAAATTCCACTAGGTTTAAAAAAAAACACAAAAAAACCTGCATTAAGGCGGCAGCAGTATCACCTCCTGAGCAGCCACTGCTCCAGCCCATGAGGTCTACCTAAAAAAAAAAACTATTTCTACCTAACATCACACATATTAACTGGTGAAGTTTGTCTTGCCTGACGTTCTCCTTCATTTTTGTGTTCAGCTGAGTGTTTCCAAGGAATATTACTTTGTACTTTGTGTTATAGATGTACTTTTTTCCTCATAATAAATCTGGCAGGTGATTGATGTTAAAAAATTATCACATCATGGATTCTAATAATAATAAAAAAAAAAAGATTGTAATTAATTTAATATATTATTGTCAAAAAGTGATTTCGTTATTGGGAAAAAACAATTTTCAATTTTTGAGTTGAATATAGATGAAAAAGTTCCTGACTTAGTGCACCCTGGTTTAGAATTTGCTGTAACACTGAATTAAGCCATTGCAAGCTGGGAGAAGCTGAAGTCGGCCATACACCTTCAGATTTAAATCACTCGATCCCCCTCCCCCCATCCATGTTAAAGAGAGTGGAAGAAGGCATCTCCCTTACTGGCTATTGTATTTTGCCAACTGGCACCCACAGCTGTCAATACCAGAATAGTGGCTGCAGTCACTGTTGAGCCAACAATTTTCTACCTGGCTCTTTTGACAAAACTCAATTGAGGACTGTCCACAGCAACAAAGGTTCCTTCAGTATCTGATTGAGAATTGTTACATTTATAACATTAAAATATACAATCAAAAAAAATTGTAATAAAAATTAGACACTTCAGTTTTCAAGATGCTGACAGGTCCAATTTGGATGCAGTAAATGTGAAACATTTTAATACCTTTTAGGAGTTTTAACCTAAATGAAAATTGTTAAAAATCTTGGGACCTCTTTGCACCCAAATTGAGCAGTATTTAAATCACACAACCCCAGGAAATCTCTCCTGCAATTTATATTATTGTGGGGATAACATGCTGACCAGTTATGTACAAATATTACAATATGAAACCTGAGTGCTCAGTAAATAGATGTGCTGCAGTGCCTGATCTCACCAACAGCTGGCGCTGCAGAAACAATCCTCAGTGTATCTCCTGTTCCTGCTAAAATCACAGTGGTCACAAGCAGTTGGGCAGTTCCATTTAAACTGGAAATCCTCTTTAAAAACAAACATACAGTTTTTTTTTGTTCATTACAAAGAGAATTGAACACAACCAAGGACTTGTTAACAATTCTGCACACCTGCAATTAATTACATTACTGTTAGGATTTTCCTTAAAAAAAGAAGAAGTACTTTGATATAAATGTGATTTTTATTTTGCATTAATGAAATAAGAGAACACAGAATTCCCATAGCTGGATAGTAGATTTAGTTTTTTTTGTCTCTTTAATTCGCTTGATACATCTTTTAATGTAAGTAATTAGATAGCTGAGTTAAGGTGGAATCACCACGTGCTTGTTATTATTACCCTTTAAAAAGAGTACGGTAAGTATATAGGAGTATATAAAATATCACATGTATTTAAATATCATTAAAAATCAGAAAATACTTAGGTATTTGTTACATTTCATCCTATGACATCACAGAAACCCCAAGAAACGTTACCTCTCACTACCACTGACCAAATTTTCATAATTATCCATTCATATATTCACCCAAGTAACCCATTTGTATATTCAAACACCCTTATAAAGGAAAAGAAAATGGTCTTTAACCAATATAAGTGGATCAAGTATAGGGCATTGCACACAATCATCCCATAATCCAGTGTTCAGTTCCCCATACACTTTATGGAACCCTGGACTCTCTAACAAGGCGATGGATCCTCCCTTGCTCTCCACATCTTGTGAGCTATTGTGGTTGGCATATCACCTTCCGAATCTCTCCGATCTATACGATAAGGCTCATAATTTAATCGTCCCTGCAGGTAGGATTAGTCAAGTATCTGCATCTATAAGAGACCATAAATGGTGGTTTATACCATTGTCATTTGGGAGTCTGTGCCACTTTACAGATTGATATGTGTAGTCATGGTGTTCACCTGTCATTTCCTTCATATCATACATGATCTGGGTAGGTCCACCTCTCCCTTCATATTTCTCGACACCTGCTGCCATGAGGAGTCATAGGTTTTAATTGTGGTGTTACTGAACAATACTTATATATGAATGTGTTACCTCTGAGGCTCTCCTGATGAAGCAGGTTTTATGTCACTTATGAAATGTGTAGAGTTGTCCTCACTCCACTGATCCACTTACATTGGTTAAAGACCCTTTTCCTTCCCCTTATTTCCCGAGATAAGGCTCTTTAAACATACAAAGCAAAGGGTGAGAGGTAAAACTTCTTTAGGTTTCTGTAATACGTCATATGAAATGTACCGAATGCCAAAGTATTTTTTGGTTATTGATATTGGTTATGATATTTAAAATAAATGTGATTTTTTTTATATACTTATGTTTGTCTTGGTGTTATAAAAGTCTGACATTTTTCCTTTTTTTGTTTAACTTGAATGGTAAATTTAACATTTTTCCTTCCTTTTTAAGTTAATAATAAGCTTAAGGGTTCCATGGTAACTCTCCAGGGTCTTTTTAGTGCGTAAGCATACTATCAGATCTTCGTGTTGAAAATCATATGTATACTGACAATGTAACATGATGACTTTATTAAAAAGGACACATGGAATCTGTTCGGTGTGCAGTATTTATTTTGCCTGGGGAAAAATCTAAAGCACAATCCTGCCCTTCTGCAAGATCTGATATTTCTTGGCAGAACGCTAAAATTAGAGGAGTTTACAAATATATGGAATATTCGAATTACAAACATCCCTTGTGCTGATTGGTTAAATGTGTGCATTATACTTGTTGAAACTGGGGATACGTGACAGGAGACATGTGCAGCTATGCCCATATACCCCCATGGGGGGGGGGGGGTTAAGTAATCTAACAGGAAGTGAGATAGGACAGAGAACACAGAGTTCTTGTGCTTGGGAATGGAGGAAGATGAGCAGCCATTGCCATGTGCTCTAAACAAGGAAAGACTTCTCACTGCCTATTGAAGAAAAAAAAGTATGGATCAACCATTGGAACATTCAGCTCAACAATTGACGTTAAGTACATACTTTTGATAGCAGAATGTCGGTAAATTCGGTTGAGTGCATGTGTATGTATGGGCTAGTTTCAGTTTTCTTCTGTACCTACTGTCCATTTAACTCTGTACACATTGTATACCCTTAATTTATTAGAGATACCCCTTCTTACACATTGGGGTTAATTTACTAAAGAAATAGACTGTTCACGTTGGAAGGGAATTTGCACTTTGCAGGGAAAGTTTCCCTTAGCTTGGTGAATGTGGTGAAATTTCAAGGAAAATAATAATTTAAAAAAAAAAATCACGTGCTTGCACATGATTAGATGATGGAGGTCATCAGAGCTTCACCTCATTCACTAAAGTAAGGGGTAACTTACCCTGCAAAGTGAACAGCCTATTTGCCTTTAGTAAATCAACCCCATTGTGCAAATTCCTATACTTGCTTGCACTGTGTGTAGGGATTAGGACACATAATTGACAATCCAAAACAAAACCGTGTGCCAGATCTACATCACCACTGTCGACACCTGAAACTCCCAACTCCAGGCTTCTATCTATCTATAGAATTTCAATAGGATTTTTGGGGTAAATATTGATCCCTCCTGGAAAAACTGCCATCAAGTGAACTTGTTAGTTTACCTAGTCCAGACAAAGTATGGGTGTGTTCTATAGTCAAATGCTTGCCAAAATAAACACTTTCCCACCAGGGTTGCAGACCACAAAACCAGCCAACAAATTCTAATTCTTGGAGTTTTTTTTTTTGAGGGACACAGGAATTCAGAGCCTGCCACCTACATGAGCATTTTAAGACTGTCAAACAAAAAAGATAGTTAGCCAGCCCAGTATGACCCCCTCCTACTCCCAGCATGCCTGGACACAGAGTGACTGGACATTACAGCAAATACAAAAATCCTGTTTTCCTTCTTGTTCATTGAAGGCGATAGGAATGCAGACATTGTCTGGGCGTCCATAAGCAGTCCAACTGTCGGGTGGGCAGCAAAACACTAACAATCTCCCCAAAAAACAAGACAACTGGGGACTGCTTGCAGCTCAAACAGTTGCCCTATTGATCATATGCCTGAACATCCACCAACTTAGAGATGGTGTGAATAGAAGACCAGATGGCAGCCTTGCAAATCATGAAAACTGTAGCCTGATGCTAAAAAAGCCAAAGAAGCGTTAACAGATCTAGTGGAGTGCACCTTTACAGTAAAGGGTGAAACTTGATCCTCAAGACCATAATCCTAAGTGATGGTTTGTCTAAGCCACCAAGAAATGGTGGCATGAGAAGCAGGTTTCCCCTTATGTGAGCATCAGGAATGACAAAGAAGAGAGTTAGACTTACTGGCAGAAACAGTAACTGTGAGGTAAACTTGCACAGCACTTCAGGCAATGGTTAGAGATCTCCTTCTGATGAACTGAAACTATACAAAGTAGGGATGTCCCGATACCGATGCTAGCATCGGTATCGGGCCCGATAAAGGGCATTTTGACAAGTACTTGTACTTGTCAAAATGCCCCGATGCCTAGCGCCGAAGCTTGCGCTATGGTTTTTTTTCTTACTTACCTCGCCGAGCGTCACTGCTGCTTAGGTGGGCGGAGCTCCAGGTGGGGTACTAATTTAGGTGGCTGGAGACTGCCAGATGACCACGCTTGGAGCGCCGCCCACCGGAGCAGCAGTGACGCGACGCTCGGCGAGGTAAATAAGAAAAAAACCGCAGAGGCGAGTCAGCGCTGGTCCGGCGAGAGGAGCTACAGGTGGGATTCTAATTTAGCTGGCCGGCACCTCTGAGCCAGCTAAATTAGAACCCCACCTGGAGCTCCTCTTTTTTTTTTTATGTACTATGGATCATGATTTAACCTATGCATGTTAGCAGGGGATAATTGTAACTCTATTACTGCAGTGTACTGGACGTATGTGCTGTATATGTACTGCGGATCATGATTTAACCCATTCATGTTAGCAGGGCAGAATTGCGAGCACCTGCCACAAGCTGAGCAACAAGATGCAATGCAGCGATCCTGCCCAGCGCCAACTACGAGAGGCACCACGTGAGGAAACAGGGATCGGAGTGAAACTGTGAGTGAGGGAAGCTGGGACAGGGTTGGCTGTAAATCTATTGCTATAGTGTACTGGACGTGTGTAATGTATATGTAGTACATATATACAGCACACACCTCCACTACACTCCAGCAATAGAGTTACAATTCTCCGCTGCTAACATGAATAGGTTAAATCATGATCCATAGTACATAACATGTAGTTGTACTATGGATCATTTAAAATCACCTGTCCCTTTAAGAAAAAGTAACGGTAGTTGGTATCGGCAAGTACATGAGGAAGTACTTGTACTTGGGCCTGAAAAAGTGGCATCGGGACATCCCTAATACAAAGCATTGGAAGAATCATGTGCTCACCGCCACTTTGTCATTGTTTAAGTCCAGAAAGGGTTCATTAAACCATAAGGCCACCAACTCACTTTTCTCACAGAGGTGATAACAAGAAGCACAACCTTGTGAGTAGGAATATCCCTGATCAAAAGTCAGTTTCTGAATGGCCAAGTGAACCAAATCCCAGACTCACTGGCGAATGCACAGGGAAAGCCTTATGGGAGACATCCTGTGCAAAGGTCTTGATCAAAGAATGGGAAGCCAGCAGTCTCTGGAACAAAACTGGAAATGCAGAGACCTGACCCTTTATGGTGCTAAGGGCCAACTGCTGGTTCAGGCTTATCTGAAAAAAAGTCAGGACTTCCCCCCCAGAAAATCCATGGTGAGAGTTTCTTGCATTGCACCATGCAAAGTATGCCTTCCATGAGAAATGTAGACTTCCAAGCTTTTAGCATTGTGGGAATTGCCAATTCTCTCAGAACTTGGGCTTCCAACAGCTATGCAGTTCAAGCCAGCGACCATGAAACGCAGTGGTAAATTGGTCCTTTAGGCAGAAGATCTGGCCAATCTGAAAGAGTCTGTGGAGTGTCTGCCAGGAGTCTAATCAGGTCAGAGCACCACATCTGCTTGAGCCAGTTCAGAACTATGAGGATCATCAAATTGCCCTCCATTTTGATTGTACCAAGTAGTTGAGGAAGACGTTTCAGGGGAAGTAAGGTGTAGATCAGGGCTCAGGCTGTACTGATCCCACAGAGCCACTAGATTAACTGCTTCCACTCTTATCTGGAAACAAACCTGCCCAGTATCCCTCACTGGTATCAAAGGTCCTGGAACACCTCCGGGTGTAGTAATCGTTCCTGGGGTCCTTGATGTCCACAGGGGCCAAAAAGTCTCACTGATGTAGAGACTATGATCAACCTGCTTCCACCCTTGCATTTGGAAACAAACCTGTTCAGTTTGCCAAACCTAGAGACCATGAGGTCCACATCCGTCATCCTTCCCCTGTGCTACAGGTCCTGGAACATCTCCAGGTGTGGTTCTCATTCCCTGGGTCCAAGTGCTGCTGGTTGAGAGGAAATCTGCTTGCTGATTGTCCAAGCCTGGGATGTAAATTGAGGACATGGCTGGAGCATGACGTTCTGCCTGTGACCGAATCCACTGCAACCTGGTCTTCGGGACCCAGAAGTGAAACTATAGCGTGTAATCCCTGGAAACCACCTCCTTCACCCGTGCCCACAAAAGCAGACAGCCCTTGGCAAGTGGGGGCGCCCCCCTCATGCTGAATGTGATTTGTCTGCGGGATAGGGGGACTTGGAACCTGAGCATTTATGGGCTAAGTGGGAACCAGACTTGGCTTTGCAAGTTGAGGCATGTAACAAGGACAATGCTTGGCCTCTGGCAAGGATTAGCCTTCCCAGATTGATCCCTATGTATTTTTTGCTGGGTTAGATAGGTACTTTTGCCTCTGGTAACTTTCTTCATTACAGGTTCCCGAAAACAGGTATTTCAATGGCTCCTCTGTGTTTAAGAAAAAAAAATGTTAAGTAAGCTCATTCTAAAGGTTTTGTGAAATATTGTCATACCATCCATTATGTTAATGATTTCTTTTATGAAGTATGGCGACCGAGAAAACCTTTTAGATGTGAATAGTGGTGAAGGTTCCAGCACAGCAAGACTTTCAAAAGAACCAAGGTCAAATTTCCTCACAGCTACAAGGAATGCCAGGGCTGCAGCATTTCATGCAACACTCCCAAAATGCATTAAGGGCTTACCTTAAATGATGCCTCTTGATCTGATCATCTTCTCTCCAGTAGTTTTCAGGAGTCCCTCCAGCACTGATGGTCTCTGATCCAGCGCTGACTGCAGTGTCTTCTGTGTCTGTTCGCAGGCAGTCTGCAAGCATTGAGTTACCCTGTGTCTCTCCTCTTCTCCCGGCTGAAGATCTCTACTGCGCATGCGCCAGCCCCATGATCCTTCACGGTCGCTCGAGAGTCTTCAGATGGGAGTGAGCAGCGGAGACACAGGTAAGTTTTTACCTATTTAGTAACCCCCCCCCCGAAGGTTTAATTCTACTCTAGCACTCTTTTTGGAACATTTCTTCAGCTACATTGCAATGGCATATTCTATCTAGAGAACAAAAGTACGTAGCAACCTGCAATACGGCTTACTAAAGCTGTTGCAAAACGTATACCTTACATGGGAGAAGGCTTCATAACAAAATTACAAATTCATACCATGGTTTTAATAGAATGACAATGGAACGATAAACATTACACAGCAATTTTACTTTAGTTCAAAACTCAAACATTCCCATAAACGGCAATATTTTGTTAATTTGCTAAAATAAAACTACATATAAAGTATAAAAAATATTTTACAAGGAATAAAAAAAATCCAAGTAATAATTCACAAAGCAGGAGAGACCTGCTATTTTTTTTAGCTATGCCATTAATGAGCAGACTTAAAAATATAGAATTAATTTAGGATTCCAGAAAATAGGTGATGATCACAGCTTAATTATTCCAAGTCTGAGAATTCCTATTTCTGAAAAATCTAAAACCCTCAGAAGCAGGAAATACAAACATTTAAATAATATTTTAAAAAAGTATTAACATAGTCGTCGTCTTAACTTCTTTGCCAGGGTACAGGTCACAATATATACATATAACACGTGATGGCTTTTACAATTCTTCTTTGTTGTGCAACTGCAAAAAAACAAACAAAAAAGTATAAATAATATTTTGCTAGTAACTTGAAATTTTGTCCAACTCTGCACTTACAAATACTAGCTTTCCCAACTGCGCACACAGTGAACAGGCACATCGGGAGAATTTATATGACTGCACACACAGTCTATGGACAGATGGATCTAATCTGAAGACAACATTTTACAAGCTCATAGGTCTCTATAGCAGTAAAAACCGGTCAGCTCTCTATGTTCGGGAGCTACAGATGTTGCTTGCAGTCTACTTGTACAAGTCAATGACAGGCTCTGACTATATGCTGGTAAACATTGCTCCGTGCATGTACATCCCAACCTGTATGGAAGTACCGTATTTTTCGCTCCACAATGCACGCTTTTTTTTCCCCCAAAAGGAGGGGGAAAATGTGCCTGCGTCTTATAGAGCGAATACCTATCGCCCGACGCCCGTGACATGCAGTTTCAGGCGCCGGGCGAGTAGTTTTTTGTACATTCAGCCCTGCTGCTGACAAGCAGAGCCAAATGTACAGTGGGAGCCGCTGTTCGTTTAATACAAGTGATCTAATTAGATCGCTAGTATTAAATTGAGCGGCGGCGATAGTGTCCGCCCCCCGCCGTGGTTTTTGGGGACCCATGGTCCCCCATAGGAGCTCACCATAAAGCCCCTTGAGCAGACGAAGAACGTGTGATTAATCTGTGTGATTACTGAGACAGCGCCACCTGTATCAGCGGTCACTAACTGCAGCTTCTGTCACAGAATTTCTGTCACAGAAGCCCTGCGTCCTATCGTCCGGAGCGCCTTATAGAGCGCGAAATACGGTACATGCTCAGAGCAGGGGAGTGCCTGAGGAGAGTGCCTGTAAATATTTATTATTTATATACATTCTTTGTTGTGCAAAGAACATGAACATAAATCATGAGTACGGAAAATTGTTTCAAATACTTACCGTCATTTCCTTTCCTGGCTCATCCTCATGACAGGTTCCCGCCCTGGTGTTCCATTGAAAGCCTATTTTTGGAGAACATTGGTAGGGGGCTATAAGATTTTATAGACTAGCCAAGAGGCTGTCCCCAGACCCGGATTCCCAACAAGGCCACAGAGGCCCGGCCTCGGGGCAGCAGAGCGGCAGCGTCTGTGTAATCCCCCGACGCCCGGAACATGAAGTTACGGGCGATAAGTTGCTTTCTACATTTGGGAAAGCAGGGCTAAATGTAGCGTGAGGAAGCCTAGCCTTGGGGCGGCAGGGAGGGTAAATCCGGCCCTTGCTGTCCCTGTGGGGTTGAGGACGGACCTGACCCATTGTATGCTGACATGAGGAGCCAAAAAAAAAAAGGAAAAAACATTATATAATGTTTCTGATATACGGGAAACAAATTTTGCGTATATCAGATCTAAAAGAGGTTGTTACATTTAATCAACCAAAACACGAATTATGGGAGGACCTCACTGCCAATGTTGTTAGAACGTCTTTGGTATTAAGCTGTTCATTACCTCAGTTAATAAGATGTCTTCATTCAACCTTCTTTCACTTATTTTTTCCTCTAAAACAAAAAAAAAAGCATAAAGTTTATATGGTTTATAGAACACAATTCTCTGCCAAGTGTTTACTTCCCTTCCAGTTTCCAAAGCAAGAACATTCTAAAAATAAAATAAAGAGGCAATTATGAACTTTACAAAATGCTGGAAAATATTTAAGATATTAAAAGAACTATGGGGTAAGTGTTTTTCCCCATAGTTCTCTTTACGGTCACGCGAGGACATATACTAACTTCCTCCGTGACCCAAAGCTCAGTATAGAGCGAGCTATTAGCCACAATATACTGAGAGCACCGCAGCCGGGACGGATCCCGACAATACTGTCTGGATCCTCCCAGCTGCGTGACAGCTGGCGCTGCCTATCTAGAGGCAGAGCCAGCTGTGCCCACCCCATCCCCCGTTCGAGGGGAATCCCTGCGGGGAGCGGTGACCGACAGTCACCACACTCTGCAAGGAGACGAGCAGATCGGCTGCGTGTTTCTGCTCACTTCCCGATCAAAAGAGCCGACCTGTGACAGCTTCTTTGATTTCCACTCATGCTCATAGCGACACTCATTGCATTAAACACATCTTATGTGCTTTAGCGCATTGGCGGTGCTATTTATTGTCAATGGCACCCCATCACACTAACAACATGCTTTGTGGTCTGCTACATCAGAAAGAATCGTGAATGTCCAATCGGAACACAGGTCCCTGTGACAGAAGACCGGGGCGCAGAGGCAAACGCCACGGGGCGTCCACCACCCGCTGAACCACGTCAACGTACCACACCCTCCGAGGCCAGTCTGGGGCCATGAGGATGACGGTGATGCCCTCGGCCGCGATCCAACGCAGCAGCCGAGGCAACAGATAAAGAGGGGAAAGGTGAAAAGTGAAAAGTAGACCGTAAGGACCCCAAGGAGCCACCAGGGCATCCACTGCACCGCCCAGGGATCCAGGACCCGGGCCACACACCTGTCCACCTTCCGGTTGAACCGAGACGCCAGAAGATCCACCTCCGGCGTCCCCCAGCGACTACACAGCTGCCGAAAAACCTCCGGGTGCAGAGACCACTCCCCCGGATCCACCGACGATCAATGACCCTGCACGGTCAAGGAGCCCAGGACCCTGCCCCAGCCCCAAAGGCAGGCGTCCGTGGTGACCACCGTCCAGTGCACGGGAAGGAAAGACTTCCCCCGCACCAGGACCGGGGATGGAAGCCAACACGGCAGGGAGGCCCTTGCCTCCCGAGAGATCCGAATCTCCCACTGCACTCCCACTCCACTTGTCCCACTGCACCAGTATGTTCCTCTGCAGGGTCCTGGTATGGTGTTGCGCAAAATGCACCGCCTCGAATTAGCGCCCGAGACAGAGTACAGGGACCGCAAAAGCGCCTCAGCCTTCCTATCGGAAGGATCCTTAAAGGATGGAGAATCCTCCACCGGGATAACCGTGGCCTTGTTGAAACGAGAGACCGGCGGGTCCACCACCGGTGGTGAAGACCACTTAAGACACAAAGTCCTCCTCAAAGGGATAGCGAACCGAGAAGCGCTTCGGAAGCGCAAAGGACTTGGAAGGCCGTTTCCACTCCTTATAAATGAATTCATAAAAAAAAGGAGGAGATGTAAGGAAACACCTTGGCGGACCGTCTACTCTTATGCGTTCCAAACTGCACGTGCGGCAGCACGGAAGTGCTGGCCACGTCCTCAATTTTTAGGGTCTCCCTAACAGCGCGGACTAGCGCAGAAACCGTCTCACGTTCCTGAACGAGGAGCGTAGACGCGGCCTCATCCTCACTGGCCGAATCAGGCTGCGAGGAATCACCAGGATCAGGACGCGGTGATGTCGTGGGAAGTTCCCCTTCCCCCTCGGACCCCCCCGACAGGGCAGGGGACAGGACTGTCAAAGCCCGTTTCCTAGGCGGACGCTGCGTCAAGGTGCGCCCAATGCGCGACACAAAACCATCCATGGCAGAGGAAAAGACCTCCAAGGACAGTGCGGTACATGCGGAACCGACCACCCCCCCTGAGGAACCCAAGGGGCGCACCGGAGACTGGCAAAGGAGCGCAGGTGTACAGGCCGCACAAAGAGGGGACCTAGAGGGGTCCGCAGAGCGAAGCCCACACACGGCAATGCAGAGGAGTAATCCCTGCGATCCATGGCCCCCACAAAAAAACCACTCCCCAGACCGGAGACCACCACAGCAAGAGAGAGAGAGACCCCGCAGTACTCACGACTCCCAGGTCACTGTCTCAGCCCAGCACCAGCGCCGATTCTGCAAGGTGGAGGAGAGCTGCACCCTTGTGTCCGTCCTCCGCGGCGTCCCAGGCCGAAAGGAAGATATACCCCCCTTCGAGGATCCACCCCCGACCGTAGCCGCGGCGCCGCCAGCCTGCGCGGAATGCTGTGACAGGAAGGCCAGGACCCAGTCAGATGCACCCCACCGGGACGAACCCATAGGCGTTGAGAGGAAGCCAAAGTCGCAGCCGACCCACCGTGGCAGAGCCTGCATGCGCTCGTCGGTCACGCAGGGGAGACTACAAGGATCTAAAACATCCAGCGTGTTGCCCTGGTGACACTTGCTTGAAGAAACAGCGAAAAAAAAATGGAGGAAAAGAAAAAAAAAATTCCCAGAGAATTTTTTTTAGCTCCTTACTCCTGACGCTAGGCAAAAAACTGGAGACTTGTCAGCAGGTGGGGGGTTTGACCACCGGCAGGGGCCGCCCCTAGGCTGTAATTGGTCTTTAGTTTTGTGCCTAGCGTCCTTCTCCTGCAGGTGGCGATATTACCCTACCATTCAGGATCTACGATCTGTTGCCTGTGTCCTTCAATGAAAGGGAGAGAAAATAGGTTTTGGGGTGTTTACAGCCCATTCAAATGCATGTGCTGCCGTAAGGCAATGCACCTAGACAGTATGAATGAACTACTTTGACAAGAGAAATGATACATCTTCCTGGCAGCATGAGATGTGCAGAAAGTAAAGAATCTATTCATTGTTGAATCTGTGTAACATTTTAGAGCTCACAAAACAGTAAACCATCAGATACAATAAAAATGATGTATGGGATGTTTAGCCTAGGACTGCATATGGGGAGAAGAAAAGGTGTCCGTGTTTTACAAGACTTCTTTGTATGAATGAACTTGTTCTGTCCTCCAACATATGTAAACTTTAACCATGTTTAGGAATCGGAGACCTCCAGAGGTCTGGATTGGGAAAGAGATCAGCATGGTTTATAATGTGCAGGTGGTGGTTTCCGCCCACAAGGATATATTTCAGCCAACCAGCTGTACCTTTTTCTTAGGTCTAGACAGACCGATTCCAGAATCTGTTGACTCCACAACTGCTGCCGACTCCACAACTGGGGCCACACTTTCAGCTTTTTCTTTCTTTTCTTCCTTGTTTTTCTTTCCCTCCTTGGATTTTGTTTCTAAAAGGCAATACAAATCATTATAAATGTATATCAATTCTAAGAGGTAAATACTGATTTTATAGGTCTGAAACAGGCAAAATGGACCAGTGTTAAAGGGTATCTATGGTTAAAAACCCATATTTCCAGAACGTCAGCACCTCCATCCCTTTTCTGTGGGCCTCTTAAAATTCTAGTTTGTGGCCCTGCCATTCTTCAGCACCTTGAGTATTCACCAACATGATGGCTTCTGTGCAAGCCTTGCCGCACTCCCAGGGCATCCCCAATTGTGGTTACTTGGACAACCTCCTGCTGAGGAAGAGTAGGTACAGATTCTGGCGGACAGTGTAGCCCTGCCTGTCCATACCTTTCAGAGGCTCGGCTGAGTTCTGAATAAGTATTTTTATATTGCATTCCCGTAAGTCCTATTCCACTCCTAATTACCATATTAATCTAGACCAGGGGCGCTCACTATTTTTCGTCTGGAGATCTACTTTTCAAATGACGAGCTCATTGAGATCTACCAACGAAAAAACACCTGCATTCAGGGGCGGGAGGGGGCGTAGGCTGCGCAGGCCCCTCGTTGGTGATGTAAATCACATCCTGTTCATTCATTTATAACTGGGGACACATAGTACGGAGCCCTGATCTAAACGTTAGTAAACGTGTTGAAGATGCCAATAGGATGTACTTCTCAGTGCAGTGACACAATTCCACTTAGCCCTGTGACTATGCACTTTGTGACAACTCCCACAGAGCTTGCCTTTGGAACTACAAGTCAACATCTGAAAAATGTTACTTTATCATTGCTTGCTAGAAGCAATGCATGATGGGATAAGTAGTCTTGAGAAATAGAGGTTGCATCACATCAAGCAGCAGGTAAAGATTTGGGAACACTGGGAATCCAGGAAGTTGATGAAAGTGATGGGCAGACAGAAGGCAGCACTCACTATATAAAAGGGATTTTTTAAAGTAAGCTTTCGTTGCATCATCAAAAACATTAAAATGGCCTGGCCAGGAAGGGGGTCTAAACACCTGGTCTTGAAGTGGTTAAACATCATTTGACTAATTTACATTTTTCTCTGAACTAAAACAACCAAATAGAGTAAAATGGGAATGTGTCTAAAGGTTCCCATACACCTGCCGATTATCGTACGCTAATGGTGGGTGATCCCGCAATCGTATGATAATCGGCAGGTGTATGGAAGTCGCGCGACCTCTACTACTGTACGGTCGCACATCTTTGGTCTTCCAAGCACACTGGAAAACCTGCCGAAAATCGTAAGAAGGCTAGTGGCGTGCTCGGAAGACAAGCGCACACTGCCCGCTTAGCATTGGAGTAATCGGAAGCCCTCCCCTCAGTGGGGAGGGCTTGCGATGATCGCAAGTACGATCTGCCTGTCCATGATGGGCAGATCGTACGAGATTTTAATTACCTTACAACCATTGCACAACAAAAGTCGTGCGATGGTTGTAAGGTGTATGGGCAGCTTTAGCCAGGAACATCCCAGGACAGCGGAAAATGCAGCAATGGCACAATGCACGTGGAAGGGTGGCTTAGGCAAAAGATATGATATGCAATGGCCAGAACATAGAACACCAACCATGCACAGTGAATGTCTCCCTTTGATGGCCCAAAAGTTGGAATTTGAAGGAATGGCAGTGTGGGGATTTGATTTCTTGAAGGATACAATAAACTCTGCCAGGAAAAGCATTGCTCACACGAAGTTGATTTCCACCCTGAACCTCTTGTAACTAAACCCAAAAGCGAGATTGATCTGTTATGACTGCTGCACTAATGGATCAGAGAAAGAATGATCAAAAGGAAAAGCAAGAGCACCAAAACCAACCACTAGCCGGATACCAGCAAAAGCCTCTCACCAGGAAGGAGAGAGGCCTTTACCCTGGTTCCAAGACTAGTAGGAAACCATTTTAGAAGTATTCATCTTGTGTGAGGGAGGAAACACCAAAATTGGGGGAGTTTAATTTGTGTGTGGGATCTTAACTTGTCATTGCCTGTACTTCCTATAAGGTGGGTGAGGCCAGTTTCACCAGTTCTTACTTTACGGATCCTTTCATTGGTTCTCTATGAAGTCTCAAACCTGTCTACATGCTTAACCTAGGTATGTATATCACTGCATGAGACAGGACACAATCAGACAAACAAAATCCCATCCGCGTAGGCAGTCACAGTGTACTACAGGATCTGACATTTTGGCTGATGTGTTGGGGATCAGAGTAAAGATGGTGTATTCATTAAACATAACTAGGTTTGCACAGATACCAAGTACAGTACCGATACTTTTGAGCTCCAAGACTACACTAGAGAAAAATTCAAAAATTAGGAGGCCGCTGTCATTTGTAAGAAGCACACGGAGCTCCTGGGATTTGTACATCTCTGTTTTAATGTATGATTTTGTTTTTATAAATATAAATAAAGGGATGCACAGATACCAGTTTTGCGAGTACGAGTACTGATACATTTTTGTTTATTGTCATGTGACAGTTTTCCTAAAACAATACAGACTAATGATTTCAGGACAGTGGTGGAGCACCAGAGCCAGGTCCCAGCTGCAACCTCTGCAACCCTGGTAGTTCTCATGAAAATGCCAAGTATCTGTACTGGTATTTGAAAAGTATCTGTGCATCCCTACACATAACATGAACTAAAGGCAAACACATGGAAGGAAACTCTCACCCGACAAAGGGTTTTTATTTCTATCCACATTTTTAGATTTAGACAGCTCTGCTACACCACACCTGTCTGGCAGGAGAGCAGACCTGATATTTATCTGCCGCGGTTAAATTACACTTACCGGATCTCCTCCCTACCATCAATCTTTGATTGGATGTTAAAAGGAGAAGCATCACATTGAAACTAATCTCTCTGCTCTCTCCTACTATCAATTTGCACTGCAGCACTTGCTTGTACTGCTTCTCTCTCCCCTGCCAGAGCTCTGTACAGTGAACTGCATGAGGCTAATACCAAGCCAATCTCAGGTACTTACACTGCTTGCATTTAGGATGTATAAATAGAGAGCCGCATTCATTTGTATATTTTAAATCAGCCTGAAGTTCAGCATTAAGGATGACTACACTTATCCCTGATGTATGGGTTGAATGAAAATGAATGGGTGACATTACCATTCCATCCAAAAATGCTCTGTAGCACAATGCCGCTCTTTCTACACTTTTGATATTTGTTAACTGCAGTCCACTCATACTCCGTATCGGACCCATAACGCTTTATCATGAAGAATCCCAGCAAAATAGGGTTTCTGTACTCGTAAACTCCTTTTCTTGAGGGACACAGAAAGTCTTTAACCTTCTGTCTATACCGCCATCTACAATAGGAATGGACACTGACGAACAAAATATAGACTGTCCCTGTATAAATCGCTCCCTCTGCCACCATGCCTCCATTTTGCTGCAAAAGAGTACAAGAGACCACGACTATAAAAAAGGTAGGGCCTGTGTCCCTCAATGTACACCAATAAAAGGATTTTACCATGAGCACAAAAATCGTATTCTCGTTCGCCAAGAAACACAGGAAGTCCTTAACCTCTGGGTCTAAAAGCAATTCAACTAAAGAGGTAGGCAATACAATCGGGCCCAAGAAAACAAAATACTGGGGAATGTATGTAGGTCAAAGAGCCACCTGAAGGACCTTTCGCTCAAAACTGCTAAACAGAAGACGAGGTGGCAGCCTTGAAAATCTGGGAAACGGTTGCTTGATGCCATAAAGCCCAGGCAGCATTCACAAATCTAGTAACGTGCGTCTTGACAGAAAGGAGGTGGTACCTGATCTTTGAGACCATAAATGTAGATGATGGTCTGACTTGTGCCACCTGGAGATGGTGGAACAAGAAGCCAGGGCACCCTTGTGAAGATGAGACTTTTACAGCCTGAACAATATCATCCAAACAACAGATGAAAATTTTGCTATGGTGAACTGGAGCTGGACAGAGGGACGGAAGACCAATGTTCTGGTTTAGGTGAAAGGCAGAAACCACCATACACAAGAAGAAAGTTCTGGGCCTCAACGGCACTTTGTCCCTATGCAAAAGTAGAACGGGGCCTTGGAGGAAAAGACCACCACTCGAGACCGTAATCTCAAAACGTGTGGCACAATTGTTACAGTCGGACCCAATGCAAGTTTGTGTTCATGTGTGCATGTATTTACCCCACAAGGACCCTTTCGCTGCCAAGGCCTGTTTTTCATTTTTTGCACACATGATATAATCCACATTTTAGTCCTGAAAATTACTTCAAACTCCTAAAACATTATATGTTTTCTGAAAGCCAATACCTTGTAGAATAAAATGGTAGCAGTTGCAAATTTTTATGCTGCACGATATTGGTGCAACTCTTTATCAAACCCAAAACTTTAGTGAAAAACACACTAGAACACCCGTTTGTGAATAAAATATAACAGATGAGGTTACGACAAGTAAATAGATACCTGACATGCCCAGGTTAAAAATTGTGTGAAACGGCCACAAAATTCAGTACCCCCAAAAAGTTCATAGAAAAGACACATTAAAAGCCCCCACGGGTCATCAGTTTAAAAAATGTGTGTAAATATTGGCCCTCGAATTATTGCCCTCACTTCGTGCGTGGCGATACCAAACGTGTAGTGCGATCAACGTTTTCCTACATAGGCACACCGAGTGCGTGAATGCGTGTGCGCTCGTGGGGGCTTTAAAAAAGCTAAAAAGTTTTTTCATTCTTTTTACATTTATTTTATGCTATATTATTTTTTAACACTGTTTTTTTTTTTAACTTTACTTTAATTGCTATCACATAGGGGGGCTTACAAGCCCATGTGATAGCATATTAGCAGTGACAAGGCCACTTTAAGGTGATACTGGGGGTCCAAAAGACCCCTAGTGTCACCTTTTCACTTTAAATAAGCCACTGAAGAGCAGATTGCACTTCAAAAGCGTATTGCTCGGCTTCAGTAGCCCAGCAATGACAGCTCAGGGACCGGAAGTGATGCAATCTTCATTGTTCCCATAGAGCGGGGAGGAGATTGGTGAGCGCAAGTCCGCTGCTCTCCTCCCCAGCTTCCAACCGGCACCCGACATGCTGGTCCCGGGCCCGCAGGAGGGGCAGCAGAGCCCGGGAAACAGGGCGGAGGTGTCGGGCACTTTACCGGCTCATAGAAGTGATCTGACCGGAGCTGAGCAACCAGAATCGCTTTTATTGTAAAGCTGGCTTTACAAGTCCCTGTGTTATAGCGTTTGGAGGTGACAGGCTCTCTTTATGGAGCTTGTCAACCAATAAGGGAGATCGAGCACAGCATTGTGCTGGATTCTTCTCTACAGCTCCATATATGACAGCTAAGACAGGAAGGATTTCTCACTGATCACAGAGCAGATCGGAGAACGGACGTTCTCCAGTCTGCTCCCTGCTCTTCATTCTGAAATCATTGCCTGGGTGGGATGGGGGCAAAAACAAACAGCCTGCTATACAAGTGTTCTGGGTGGCAGTACAATAACCCAGATCACTTGTATATAACGAGCGGCAGCTTCCCCTGCTCTAAATTGCCTGAAGCAGGGCTAAATATAGAAAACAAATACACCCTTTAATACAATGTGCATTAAAGGGTAAGTTCATTTTCCCAGGTAATATGAAAAAAATAAAAAATGACCCGATGAAATCTGGCCCTGTCTCTCCCAAACCGCCACCCCCCTGGCTATGTCCTGGGCATCAGGCGGAAGAAATTTAATGAAGAATAGAGGTGTGCTGGTGACCTACTTTCTCAAATGATGTGGTGCCATCCACAGGCCACTGCAGCACACTACAAAACAGAGTAAATGGGATATATATTCTGAAGTATTTTTCTGGCCCCCAGAAGTGTCACGCTGCTGATCGATTTTTATTAGGGCTGGTAATGATTCAAATTTTCGTGTTCGATTAATCAAAATGTTTTTTAATCAATGAATTTTGATTAATTATAACGCACATACAGATCCAACTACATTGGCCTATAGACATACAGCACAGCAACGAAGTAATAAAATGAACTAGGATCACACTAATCACACTAATCCAGCACGTTATTAATCTCACGTGCCCCACTCAATATGGCCGCCGCTTGGGTGGGGCAACTCAGAATAATAACGTGCTGGATTAGCGTGATCCTAGTTAATTTTTTTACTTCATTGCTGTGCTGTATGTGTATAGGCCAATTCCTTGGCTGGCGCTCGTGCAGAAAGTTTCTTGGGCAAACCCACCGGCCCAAGTGGCTCCGTCGGCTAACGAAGGGGGGAGGAGTCCGGTGAGGTCACGGACATCAACACCACCGGACTCCACCCCCCTTCCCTTCGTTAGCCATCACGGACATTGAGGTCATCAGACTCCTCCCCCCTTCCCTTCATTAGACGACGGAGCCACTTGGGGAAGGAGTCCAGTGACGTCGATGTGCGTGACGTCACCGGATCGCCGACGGGACTCCAGGAAGCCGCCGGAGAGGTGAGTGTTTTCATTAGCGATCAAAATAATTGTAATCGATCAAAAAGTTTAACGATTAAATTGAGAAATGAATCTTTAATTTCCACAGCCCTAATTTTTATATTATTTTTCAGGGAAGGTGAAAATGTAATTTAGACACTTACCAGAGTTGAAGTTGAAAAACACACAACAGGAGACAGATTGCACTTAAGTTTTACTAAGAATGACCAAACCAGAAGCACTCACTTTTCTTTGACTGGTCTTTTTCAGATTTCTTTTTGTCAGCCTTGGGCTTTGGGGTCACACTTGCTCCCTCTACCGAACCCTTTCGATTTTTTTTTTCCTTTTTGTCCGCCTTTGCCTTTTTGACAGGTGTGTGCGTCTGGTTTTTGAGGTCACCTTCAGAGATCTTGCGTTTCTTGCTGCTCTTTGACTTCTTATCAGACAGGGGTGGGAGCTCTATTGTTGGCAGGGCGCTCTCGTCATCTCCTGAGGTTGGACTCTCAGGGATCCATGTAGAGGACAAGAGGGACAGAGGTAGAAGACTCTTCTTGGGTACATTTGTATTCTGTAATGGAGCTGTAGCAACATTGGCTACTTCGGTTTCAGCTGCTTTCTTTGATGCCTTTTTCTTCGGTGTTTTCTTTGGGCTCCTTCCCTCCAATAGTGCCAAAACCGTTTCTTCTTCGGATTCAAGCAAGGCTGCAAGATTAAGGGCAAATAGGGAGTGAAGAGTACAAACAGAGAAGGCTGAGGAGAAATCTATTAAATACACCAAACATCATTGAAAGGAGACGGTCATTAAAGCTGAACTCCAGGAAGATCTAAAATACAAATTAGTGCAGCTCTGTATTCATTAATAAATCATTAAATGCAGATTTTAATGCACTTCAAGTACTTGAATTTGACCTGTTATCCGCATCTTGCAATTCCCTGCACAACAGAGCTCAGAGTGGGAGTGACAGCACAAGGAGCCAATCATGTGCCAAAAAGAAACATACTGTTAGGAGGACAGAGAGATGAGCCCATCAGTGTGTTGCTTCACCGTTAACTACTCTGTTACAGGATGGGAAGAGACAAGACCTAAAAAGTTCCTAAGTGCACTGCAGCAGGGGAAAAAAAAATATGTCTCCTGCCCTGCCAGACAGGGTTGTGTTGTGTAGCAGGACTGTGTGAAGCTAAGAACTGGATGGACAGAAAGACAAATCCTTTCATAGGTAAAATAGCTCCTTTATATGTAGTTCATTTTTTTTTTTTAGCGGTTTACCAGGAGTTCAGCTTTAAAATAAAATGCTGCAAGTACTAAGTGAAAACACCCAGAGTTACCTGCACATACCTGCAGCAGCCTCTAAAACCCTGCCCTCATGGCTAAAACCCCAGCCTATTATTGTTGGCCATTGAAGCAATTTATTATAGTGATGTGCCAACAGGAATGTATAGTGTATAGGGACATTGAAAAAAAATGCAGCACCCACAACGCTGCATTAAAAAAAAAAAGATCACATTTATACAGCACACAGATGTGCTATACAAATGTGCAATGATGTCTGGTGGCTTTGGGAAATTTAAAAAAATAAATAAATCCGAGCCAGGAGAGTCACGTGACCAGGCCACTTCCAAATCATGGATCTCACACACAATGCTGCCAGTAATATATATGTCTTCTGCGTAAAGTATTTTTCAGCACATCCCAAAGATTTTTAATGGGGTTAAGGTCTGGACTTTGGTGAACAAGCCATGTGTGAAGCTGATGCTTCATGCTCCATGAACCTTTTCACAATTTAAGTCCTATGAATCCTGGAATTGTCATTGTGGAATATGCCTGTGCCATCAGGGAAGAAAAAATTAATTGACAGAAAAACCTTGTCATTGTGTATATGCAGGTAGGCAGCTGACCTCATTTTTGGCCACATAACGTTGCGGAACCTAGACCTGACAAACTTAAGCAACCCTAGACAGGCTTGGATGGTAGGCACAATGGATGCATCACCCATCACTCCATCCTCCTGGAACAGGGTAAATCTGGACTCATCAGACCACATGACCTTTTTTAAGATTTGATTTCACCAAGCATGTACATGATAACGATCAATCAAGATTTCTTTACAACCACATTTATTCCTCACAGATTATGGTTCACCACTACCCTTCCAGATTGTAAAAATGCGTTGGACAGTTAACCCAATGTTAGCAGTTTCAACAGTCTCCTTAGTTTTCTTTGCTTCATGCGGGCCAATAATTTGACCCTTCTGAAACAGAGTTACATCTTTTTCCACAACCACAGGATACGTCTTCTTGACATGGTTGTTTAAGAAATGAGAAGCTACAGTACTCAGTAGTGCATCAGAGTTAAATAACTTGTTTACACACACATATTACATATACATATATAAATAACACAACATTACAGATGACACCGCTATTACTCTAGAGAGCAGATACAGCCAATAGAGACCTATGAAAACCAAGATGCTTCTGGGTGATTTGGCACACTGAAATATCAGATATCCACTATTAAACAAATACAAAATTCTCCTTCACTTACCACCTTTTGATGCTGGTGGAAGAGGTTCTATCGTTGGTGGCTCTGGTATTGTATCAGGCTTGACTTTGTTTTTCTTTGTTTTGTTAGAGACTGGATCCAATAGGCTCGCCTTTTCTGAGGCTCTACGCCGTCTTTTTGGAGAGGTTATCGTAGGAGGTGTAATTTTGAGGAGAGGCTTTAAAAAGAAAAAGCCCAATTAACTACATTTACTCACTAAATACTCCTTTGTGAACATACATGGCAGTGAGGAAGCATGTTATTACTGAATTATTTGTTACCTGAGAATCCTCTGGCTTGCGGCCACCTGATTGTGTTGGAGAAACTGCTGACTTCTTCTTTCCATCTATTCCAAAGACAAAAAAAAAAAAAAGAAGTGTATGACACTGGATCAATATTTCAAATAGTAAAACTTTTTATTTTTACATAAGTTAAAGAAAATTGTTGAATTTGTAATCAGTGGCCTTCTGAACCAGAGACAAAATGAGAAAAGGTGTGTAGGGGTGGGGGGTTTCTTACCGATGCTTGACATTTTGCCAACAAGCTTCTGGCTCGATGCGAGACTTCTAGTTGCATCACCTTTACCCTGCAATACAAGAAATGTTTCAGTTCTCTGACCTTTCCAGGGCCTGTTCTCCGCACTCAAACTTTGAGCTCACAGATTGATTAGTCATGAGAAAAAACAGAAATATGGAGCTAGATATTCTTAAGCTTAGCAAAACCTGTTGTAGTACGCTTGTAGCTAGTAAATGAGGAAACCTACAAAACAAACAAGCCAAGAATAACATGCAGGCACCTTGAGCATGTACCTGGAGCAGCTCTCAATGTCCTCTTCTATGGCTAAATTCTGGACCATTTCATATTGGCAAAGCTCTGGTGTTTTCTGTTCATGATGGAGCTTGCTGACCCCCATCTGCCTCACACACTTGCATTGGCCAACATTGCAGTTCAGCATAGTAATAGGCCAATAGGAATGTATGGAAGCAGACAAGCTCTGACACTACCAGGGAGCGGTGAAGCTTTTCCCACATGGAACAGCTTGGTATTTGTACATAGCCTAGAGCAATGAGAGCTGCTGCCACCAATGCCTGGGAGGAGAGGGGTATAGCCAATAGCGGTGCAAGCAATTATAATTATCTAACCTCTTGATTAGCAGGATCTATACATCATAAGTCCCATGTGTCCCTTTCCCCAATGAGCAACAAAAGAATATTGGCTGCCCACGTTATAAGATGATAGTCATAGTGTAAAGTGGTAGCATGCTTAGTGGGATTGCATGGCAAGTATCAAAGTCCAAATAAAAATAAAGAAGCCAAATTGAAAAAAATCTCCACTTCTCTTAGTGAGCCACATGGAATTAGCAGCGACGTCACCAGGACATGCTGCAGCTTAGCCCTGGCAACCGAACTGAGACATGCAGAGGAGAGGGAGAGCGATAGTATGAACTGCAAAAATAAGATGCATTTTATTTCTGCAAGTAAAACTAATGAAAAGATTGCATACAGTTTGTGTGCCCAACCTACATGCCTAGGGAGAGTATAAAGGGAGTATTTAGCGAAGCAAGAGCATTACATGTATACCATACAAACAGATAGAAAACGTATATAAATCTTTTCATATAGTACTCTGCGGGCCCTCAGCTCAACACAAACTGCAAGTGCTCCATCTCTGAGCCACTGTGTTACATAGTTAAATAGTATTTGAGGTTGACTAAAGACACATGTCTATCAAGTTCAACCTATTGTGTGTATGTGTATGGTCCTACTGATGTGTGCGTATGTATAGGTCCCTGTTTGTTCTCATTCTTAAGAGTACTTGTATCCCTGTATATTACGGTCTCTGAGGAAATCGTCCAATCGCCTCTTGAATGATGCCACACTCGCTGCCGCATGCCGTGATTTCGGCTGAGAGTTCCAGACCCTGACTGATCTAACTGCAAAGAAACCCCTTCACCCCTTGTGCGGAAATTTTTTCTCCACTAATTTTAGGTGGTGGCCTCTCGTCCTTGTCATGGGGTTAATTGTAAAGAGATTGCTGCTAATGTTACTATCCCCGGTAAACATTTTGTACATGAAAATCATGTCCCCCCCTTAATCTCCTTACTTCCAATGAGAGCATGTTTAAATTTAGTAGCCTGTTCTCATAGCTCAGGTCCTCTATCCCCTTTACAAGTTTGGTCGCCCTCCTCTGGACTCTTTCCAGTTCAAGGACATCCTTTCTGTTCACTGGTGCCCAAAACTGGACCGCATACACTAGATGAGGCCAAACCAGTGATCTATAAAGTGGCACAATTATAGACTTGTCCCTGCTAAACATTCCCCTCTTAATACAGGACAGGACCCTACTTGCTTTGCTTACCGCAGTCTGACACTGCAAGCTATTATTCAGTCTGTGGTCTACAATGACCCCCAAATCCGTTTCCCTTTCGGACTTCCCCAGCGGAGTTCCTGTTATTGTGTAATTCGCTTTCTTATTTTTAACCCCAAAGTGCACAACCTTACATTTATCGACATTAAACCTCATCTGCCATGTGGTTGCCGACTCCCCTATTTGATCCAGATCCCCCTGTAATGTTATAGTGTCTGATTCAGTGTCTATTACCCTCCTGATTTTGGTATCATCAGTAAACAGTGAAACATGGCTGTTTACGCCCTCCCCAATATCGTTAAAGAAAAGGTTAAACAGCATGGGGCCCAGTACAGAACCCTGTGGCACGCCACTCATGACCCTAGCCCAATCCGAGAAGGTGCCATTTATCGATACTCTTTGTACTGGTTCCTGTAGCCAGTTTTCTATCCATGTACACACTATTTTGTCTATGCCCATAGACCTCAGCTTGTGTAGTAAACGTGTATGTGGTACTGTGTCAAATGCCTTAGCAAAGTCCAAATCTACCATATATACCAATATATCCACTGGTCTCCCTCCATCCAGATCTCTACTTACCCCTTTATTACCATAACATGGCACAGAGTTAACATACCTGAGCAGGCAAGTCATCTCCACTGTCTGAAGAAGTTTCATCAGAGCTGTCATCAGGTTTAGTCACAACAGGGCTCTTAGCTGGTGATGGGGACTTCAGTTTTGTATGCCTGATTGTTAGCTCAGTTTGCTTCTGTGTTTTTCCAGCACTGGCTGTTACCTTTTCATAAAAATAATGTTAATGCCAGAGTTAACCATAAGATTATGGACCATTTAGAACAACCAAAGTGATGGTAAACATACAAGGATCCTTTTAAGGGTCAGTACTGAGACCGAATCACCTGCTGGATTCCTATACCCTTCAGTGGGCAAATTTCCAAACAGAAAGAGGGCATTCTGAGGCTGCTTAAAGCAAAATGTAATTCCAGTACCCTTTCATCTCTTTATCCCTTAAAGAATACCTTTTTATCTCCTTCGTGAAAATGCTATTTCTTGCCCTCCAATCCAGAGTACTATGCTGGCAGCGCCGAGTAGCAGCCACCCCACTCTGAATTTGACTTGATATCAATCGCTTGCAGTCCCGTACAACATGGTTCAGACTGGTGGAGGGAGAGCCAGTCAGGTATGCTGCAGTGCTAATATGCTCACCAGAGGTAGAGTTACAATGCGCTCATTAATTTTCTGTTTCTTCTATCCCTGTCCAGTCACAGTGAAGGACATGCCCTGTAAGTGTTACCTAACTGCAGCAGAGAAAAATTAGGTCCCCTGCCAGGCAGAGCTATGCTGTGAGACAGAGCTGCGTAAATCACTGGACTGGATGACAGATCTACAAATCATTTGGCAGGTGAAACTCCCCTATATGTATTTCACCTGTGCATGTAGCTTTTTGTCTCAAGTTCAGCTTTCAGTCTCTGTACATTTTATATTATGAGGAACACAGTAGCAACAGGAAGTGACTTTAACAGCCTCAGTGTGTCATGAACCAGCAAGAAAATGCAGGCGAGGGACTCTATGGGTGCACTTATGAGACAAGACAAACTGGCGGATTTTCAGCTTTAGACATCAGTTCTTGTGGGCTGCTTACATAAAAGAAAAGCTAGGGAGGAAATGTACCCTTTCTGTACCTTTTTTAAAGACTCCTCTTCATCAGAGTCACTCTCCTCCGAACTGCTCTCTTGCTTCTTCTGTAACATTGTAGTTGGCGTTGTAGTCTTCCCAACACTAGACTGTGACAGGTTTTTTTTAGTTGCTGCAGGAGACTGGAGAGGAAACAGCACAGACCTATGACCTCAGAAATAAACTTACAGAACCTGAAGTTCTCAGGTTGTTATGGAATCACAGGTATGTGCCCGCCTTGCTAGAATTTGATATTGAAATACATTATGTTGAGGAATACATTGCGCTGACCATCAAAAAGCTAGTTGGCAGTCATTTCAATTCTCAAGCTCTAATATTTTCAAAATCACTGACCAAGAACAAATAGAGACCAGGAGTTCCTGCTTCACTTGTGGCATAGATGTGCAAGGGGAATTGGAAGCACTTAAGAGGATCAATATGACAAGCAGACAGTATTTCAAGAAGAAGGTCACCAATGATGGTCTAAGCATTTATCTCAAGATATGTTTCCTTTAAGTCCTACTTCCACCACAGTCACACTTACTTTTTCCTAAGTAAATGCTAACCTTAATGTCTGCTATTTCACTTTTAGGTAGATGGCAATGAGCTGAATTACCAGCTGGTGATGTTCTGGGTTCTACTAGGCAACTAAAAAGCCAAACAAGATGACACACACCTTCATCTGCATTCTCTGTGATGTAAAATAAAGAAAAATGCATGGGAAATGGGCAAGACCTCTCATATTGACCACAACAGGTGCATTGTATGGGTATGTATACTCAGCACCAGGCCTCAATATCACCAGTCACAAAGCCATATGAAGAGATGATGCATGGTATATCCTGCTAGCACCTACCCAGAAATAAATCACTTGTGGGGAAAATAATAATTCCATTTTTCATCAGCAGGGCCATCTGCTGGTAAAATGTAGTATTGCAGCCAAAGCAGTACAAGAGCAGAATGGTCCTGGTGCCATTGCAAAAACTAAAAATATTTCAGTTTTATTTGAAAATATAACACCCTCGGCAGCCAGTTTAAACTTTCATTTATCTGAAGAAAGAACATCTGTGGATTGGATGCCAGGTACTAAATAGACTGCATTTAAACAAGCTCTTAAAACCCAACCTCCAAAAAAAACAAAACAAAAACCCCATTCAGCTCCAAAACCCCACTGTACCTTTATAGCAGGCTCCTCATCACTCTCTGAAGAGCTGCTTGAGATGTTAGCAGTGGCAGGCTTCTGGACCGCTGGACTTTGGGTCAGACTTCTGGTCTTTCCCTTCACTTCTTTAGCTGGCAGTGGAGAACTCACCAGATGTTCTGCTGCCTTTGGAGTGCCTTTATTTGGTACCTTTTAATTGTCACAAAAATGAAAAGAAAATTAATCCTTGATCATCCTCGTGGGAATTTATCAAAACTGGAGCAGACAAAATCTGGAGCAGCTGCGCATGGCAACCAATCAGCTTCTCTCTTTCATTTTCACAGCTTCACTTAAACTGGAGAGACTCTGATTGGTTGCCATGAGCAACTGCTTCAGATTTTGTCTGCTCCAGTTTTGATAAATTCCCCTTGTTGTTTCTACAAAATTTGTTTCATTTTTAAAGCCATCCAGGTGAATAGACTCAATTGTAAATCAAACCTGTCAATTGTAACCTTTAATTGAAGAATGGGTGCCACCACCTGCTGATTTGCGCACTCAAGGCATTGCTGTAGAATGCCCCAGGAGCTGCCAAACCGACAGGTTGACTATGCTGGCTTTCAGAAAATTGGAGCTAAAGAATGTCCCAATGACAGCCACAAATCAATGCTGGGCCTATGAAGAGCAAATATAGCATTGTGGGACTGCTGAACTTTCTGAACGTCGTAATTCACCTTGTTAATGTCAGACTAGCACCAGATAAGAGTCTGATTAGTTGCTGTGGGTTAATCCTTTAATATTCAATATGAACATAGAGGAAGTAAAAGTATTATAAAACCAAGTAACCAAACTCTCCAGATGTTCAGTACCTTCTCAGCTGTATCCTCGTCACTTTCTGAAGTGTCACTGGAACTTTCATCACGTGCCTGCAAGGGTGTTTTAGCCATGCTTGTACAATTAGTCTTGCCAGGTAGAGGATTAGGAGATAGTGGAGTCTTTACCACCTTGCCAGTCTGGTGTCCTTGTTTCACCTTTACAGTGGCAGGAGTAGCTACCTTCTATCCCACAAACACAAAAAGAAACAAAATAAAATGGGGATCACTTGTGGTGGGAAAACCAACTTGACATTTTATTTTGATATAATGGACAAGTGCTGAATACCCTGTCAGGTTGTTATTGCTGTGTCCCTCCTTGTTTGTCCTAGTGACTACTGACAGAACAGGAGGGGAAATCCGAAATGTTACCATTGTAACCAGAACAGCAATAGAGGAGAAATCTTACTAATATAGGGTTTCCCCTCATGTCCTGTTGTGTCTCTGGGACAGGAACCAAAGGAAAACCTCCCCACAGAGCTGCAGGCAGCAAAAAAACCACAGAGCTGCAGGCAGCAAAAAAACCACAGAGCTGCAGGCAGCAAAAAAAACCACAGGGCTGCAGGCAGCAAAAAAAGCCACAGAGCTGCAGGCAGCAAAAAAACAAAAGCTAACATTCTAACAATGTTTCCGTATGTTATTAAACAATAAGAACACCCAAAATGGATGTCTCACTTTTGGAAAGATGAGGGACATTAAATAGAGCTATTGGAGGTGAGATCTCTGCATCTAAATTTCTGCTTTAACCACCTTCTCCTGCAAAGCACAAGCTACACCCATATCATGTTAATTTTAATAAGGCTTTGGGGAATCAGGAAGAGATTTTTTTTCCTCTTAGAACAAACGGGAGCATGTTTTACAAGGGTTTCTGCCTTGTTCAATGGGTATGGTTCTTTCTAAATCCTGACTATCTGGTTGTAACAATTGTTATGCTGAGGGAATTATACCTTTGAAACAGTTTTCACCAAGAAATAAATCTTAATTTGTTGCAATTAACAACCACTTTATAAGGGTTTAATAAAAACACTTTACATAGGTTTTTGCCTATTTATTTTTGTCCTCCAGCTGAATACAATTGACGGGTTTCTTTTTTAACCTATGTAATCGTAACAATTGTGTCGATAAGAGAATTGCATCAAACAATAGTTTTTACTAAGAAAAAAAATAATTTGATTTTACATCTGTAAAACAATTTCTCTCAATTAAGGCTTCATTCACACTTGCCGCTTGCGTTTTAATGCAGAGATTGGTGTGCAAAATCTGTCGGGCTAATGCGTTTATGCTTCTAGATTCTTAAAATGATGCAAGTTTATGCCTGTTTACATGCATCTGTCCTTTGCCCATTGAAGCAGCCAATGAGATTTCAACAAATAAAACACGTCTTGTGTTTACATGTGTTTAGACATCAATTCCTGGATGCACCTGACTTCTATTTTTTCTAAATGCAGCTAAACTGAATGCAGATAAAAGCATCTAAACACACGTTGTGAATAAATCCACTTGAAATTAGTTTAATTAATATGCATTAAAAAAACTATTTTAAAACACATAAACCCATAAAAATGTGAATGTAGTCTGAAAGTTAATTTGTAATTATCTAATCTCTGATTGACCAATTGTTTATCAATATGTGTATGGTCAGCAGAGCTCCTACGTACACCAAGCTGCAGCTGGGAAGCCAGGGCTTAGTAAAAAAGGTACAAAATAGAGTAGGGAAGGATATGAGAAATCATCCCCAATACAATGCACTGACACTTTTGCCCCTGTTGAATTCAACAAGTCCATGAACTCAGTTGCAAGCCCATAGCTCTTTTATAAAAGCAGAGCATAAACTGATGCAAAGATTAAATGTATGGCTGAATAGCTACTTGAAGGTAAAGTTTGTTGTGAGATGAAACACCCCCTCAATTCTTGTATCTCTTGTGAATGCCCGTGGCAAGATCTCTCCTGATATGGCTGGCTTTATCTGCGGGGGTGTGGCCTGTCAGGGGGTGACGCCTGTCAGGGAACTCCACTTCCCAGCAGGCAACTGAGGAGGGAGCAGCCCCGGCAGGATACACGCCACGCTGTAGGACGTCCTGGCTTGAGCTGGACCCTGGAGGCACAGAGTTCGGGAGCACAGCTCACAGCACAGAGTGAGGAGAGCTGCAGCAGGTCCAGGTAGGCACTGATTGTTAATTGCTGTATATGTGCTGAATAGTGTCATTGTCTTGCACTGTAATTTTTTTTCCAACCAAAAATAATAAAATTATTTTATTATTTTTGGTTGGAAAAAAAATTACAGTGCAAGACAATGACACTACTCTGCACATTGCCTGCTCGGAATTGGAGTTCCCTGACAGGCCTCACCCCCTGACAGGCCACACCCCCGCAGCACTACATCTTCTATTCTTCACCAGGCAGCATGAGTAGCTGCGAGCGGCGGGCCTCCCCTTCTCTCTCGCCCCCCTCCGAACTGGTGGAACACCTGGTCCCGGTAGCAAGTGCGATCGCTGCGACCCTGGTAGTTCTGCCATTTAAAGTGTTATTAAACCCTCAGGTGTTGTTGCATATATGCACTGGCGGAACTACCAGGGTCGCAGCGGTCGCACTTGTGACCGGGACCTGGTGTTCCGCCAGTTCGGGGGGGCCCAGAGAGAAGAGGATGGCACAGATCAAAATGTGATTGGCCGCAGCGGCTCTGCAGCTTCAGAGCGGCCAGGAGGAGAGAAAGGGAGAGCAGACAGGTGTGATCAGAGCCGCCCCATTAAAGCTGCCTTTTTTCTAACCTTTTCCAATTTAAAAAAAATATTTTTTCTTTTATAAACTTTATTTTTTTATTTTTTTTATTGAATATTTTTTATTATTTTACTTTACTGTAGGGAGCTTCGGGGAGATAGCAGGGGCCTAAACAGGCCCCTGATATTTCCCTTTTAAAATAGAAAAAGAGATTGAGGACACAGAGCCGTCAATCTCTTTTTCTGTATCCCCTGTTATCAATGAACAGGAATCCTATGTACTGAGTGTTCCTGTTCAATCATAACATGAGGACATTGGAGTATGATTACTATAACCACAATCATGAATGAAGAGGAGGTGATGTAGATTACTTCCCATTCATTCATAATTGAGGATATAGTAACCATACTCTGTCCTCAATTATCTACACTCAGCGATCACTGATCAGTTGGGGGGGGGGGGCCTTTAATGGTTTCTTGCACCGGGGCCCTGAGGTTTCTAGTTACGCCTCTGCTTTAGACATCTACAATAGCCTATCTGAAACCAAGCCAAGGAGTCTTGCTTCATTGCCATGATGTCAAATAACATTAAAAATCGATCATTAAGGAACCCTCTCATAAAAGCAGAGGAAGGTGGAAGACATCTCTCAGATTTAAAAGTATTGCATTGATGAGACTCTAATGTACCATGACTGCGGATTCCTCCTCACTATCTGAAGAATCACTCGAGCTCTTGGGATCGGGTTGTTTCTGTTTTTGTAGGCTACTGGTGTTTGTTTTACCAGGCACAGGACTCCTCACACTAGGGGTCTTCATCTTTGCAGAGACTTTTGGCTGAACTGTTTTCACTGCAGTTGGTATGGAAGTATTAACCTATTAAAAACAGATAACTGTTAAAACAATTTAGAAGTAACCTTTAACCAAAACTGAAAAATCATAATGAACCTTTAACCAAAACTGAAAATTAAGGTTGACTTTCAAGACTCAAGATTGGGGTTACAAATTGCCTATACTGCCTTAGCATGCTGCAATAGATAAAGGCAAACAATCAATGTCTTAAATTCCATAAAGCATTCTCTTAAATCCAGGTTGTGTGATCAGCATATCCCCATATATTTTTCAGCACTGGGTAAGGAGGGAGGTGCTACTACAGGACTACACATTGCGGATGGGATGTAGGAGTTTTGTGTGGGTTCAAGTGGGTGTGTAACCATTGCTACCAATTGCATGCAACATCTGACAACACATCCTGTTGAGAACATGGGAGTCCATGACAGCTTGTCTTTTGACATGGTGTTCAGGAAGTACAAGGTGTAATGGAATATGGAACATGGGGAAACATGACTATTAGTTTCAATTCCTCATACAATGCTTCTTACAGAGACCAGAATGGACACAGAAGCCCCAGGTTCACATTCCTTTTACAGGTCAACGTGGTTTTTCAGGTATTTGCTGCTGAGCACCAATTCACCACACTCCTTTTTTGTTGGTAATTCAAGAACTGCTTTTGTTTACATATTCTTAATGAAGGGGAGCTATTCACAAATACACCCACTGCAGGTTGTTTGTATTCTACATGCAGAAAGCCTGATGAGCCAAAGTGTCTAATCCAGTGGTGGTCAACTTACTTGATATATGGGGCCTTAACTGTGGCCCATGACAGCACCAAAGAGCTGCATACAATATTCAGGGAATGTAATGCTACAGAAAGCTGTATGAACTATGAACATGCTATAAGGGATGGTCAAAGACTGCCAACATGTTACAGGAGATAGTTGGAGACTGGGGACAGTCAGACTAATAAAGATCACTTCTATTAGATACCCTTTTCAAATCAAAGCTTACATACAGAGATACAAAGATTAAATACAAAGATTTACAAAGATTAAATACAGTATGTGCTCCCTACAACCCCCTTAATTACACATGCCACATTTGTTATTTCTCAGCAAAATCCATTATAAAAGATCAGAAAAAAAAAAAAAGTTAAAACAAAACTTAAGGGATGGACAGCACAGAAAAACTAAGATAATGTGAAATGAAATAAAACAAATAATTTTACTACCAGAAGGGAGTCTAAAGAATGTTTGTCTTCACTGGCCCAAGTAAGCAACAAAACAGACAACTGTCTGCAGAGGCACCAAAGGCTGCACAATAAGTGCCAAAGGGCCACACATACAGAGTTTTCTATGTGCCCTGTTGACAACATAATGTTGGTGTGATGGGCAGTATGATACGGCAAAATACAACATCCTCTGCTGTGAGAGGACATGGAGTGTACGCATTGTACACTACCAATAAAATAAAAAAAAAAACCCCAAATGTAAACTATGCACTAGCCTGCCCATTGAAATGTAACATTTTAGCTCACAGACTAGTACGAGCAGGTCCTTACACTGAAGACATAGAAGTTTAGGCCCCATCAGTGACACAGCAAGCAGACAGAGAGGAAGTTACATAGTAGAGGCTTCAGGAAGCAGAATCACCTGTGTAAAGAGCTCAGGGAAATCTGACTGTCATAGAACTCAGATTATAGCAACTGATGCGAACATTCTGATATTAGTACATCTGCAGAGCTAGCTGGAAAGCATCAGATTTCTTTCATTTCCTATAAACTTGCTTTTAAAAAAGCACCAAAATTGTCCTTATTCTTACTGAAAAATGCAGAGCAGCAAGTCCCCCGAGGTACCTATGTTGGGTTTTCATTTAAAAAAAACTTCCAGTCACATTAGGGCTTGTTCACACCAGTTGTGTGCTGGGGCAAACCGGTGGACTCCTGGGTTTTCCCTAACCCTCAGGGAGTATATGGTGGACTGAGGTGATTTCCTGCTGGCCTTCCGTTTCAGTGGGGCCTCCGATTGGTACCGGTTATCTCCCAAGCCACGGCATTCAGTTGTACCATCTTATGTTTCATTTTGTTTTATTCTATTATTACAGCTTACTAATTACAATACTTGCTGCTCGGGGGCGGGAGCTGCCAACAGTGGTGATGTCTGTTGGCTCCTTCTTCCCTTAGCGAGCGCAGATTGGTTTCGCTCTCCTCCTGCCTGCTTTCTCTCGTAGTTGGGAGGGGTGCGGGGGAGGGGCAGCCATCCCGCAGAGTGAATTCCTGGCTCACTAGCGAAACCTTAAGATGAGTTTTTTTTTATATTGTCATTTGCTCCTGTTGGTTACGGGGGCTATTGTTGTACACAACTTCCAAGGTTAAGCCCTGGTAAGCATCTCACTACTTCCCTATTCGACCACTTCTCCCCACATAGGTGATACATCTCCTATAGGAGACTGTTGTATTCTAGAATTGGCTAGACGTTTATTTTCTAAGTAGCGGGTTTCTTTCGCCCTTTTGATGTTTTTTTCTTTCATCCTTCCTCCTCTTTCTTTCCTCCGTGTTTTTAGTTTCTTCTTCCTTCTCTTCTGTTTCTTGCTCTTTCTCTCTGCCACTTTGGTTTTGTCCTCAGTGTTAGTCTCTCTCTTTTCCCCTTTTTCTGTTCTTCCTGTTTCCTGCCATGGCTCCAACTGTGGTTACCCCGGCAGAGCTGCGACTCTGCACATATAATGCCAGAGGCCTGAATGTTCCCTCCAAAAAGGGGGCAGATTTTGTAACATATGCATAAAAACCAGGTGAATGTTATCCTGCTTCAGGAAACTCGCTTCCAAATGGATCATGTTCCCTGGTGTGTCAATCGGTACGTTACCAAATGGTACCATTGTACTAAAAGTATCCAAAAGTCAGGAGGGGTCTGTATTGCTCTCCACAAGTCTCTCCCAGCCACGGCATTGGACCACCTAGCAGCCGGTATCTACTGCTTACACGGTCACTCTAGGGTAGGTTTTGTACCCTAGCCAACTTCTATCTCTCCGACACTGATCAAGCTGCTACCACTATTAAGTTTTCAAAGGTCCTGGAGGACTTTGCAGAGGGTTCAGTGTTGGTGGGGACTTTAACCTCACTATAGATCCCAGCATGGATTTGCCCACTGGATGCTCTGCTCTGTCCTTTCCCAAACTCTGCACTATTAAAAAACACCTCTCTCACCTTCATATGGTAGATGGGTGGAGGGTTTTCCACCCTCAGACACTCATTTTTCTGCACTTCTTTGTTTCTCATTCCCTGCTGGATTGGGTCCCATCACGTGACATTGGCCCCTGGATCTGATCGGACCATGCCGTAGTTACGCTGTCCCCGCAGGCACCCACTAGGCAATGGACTTGGCGATTGAATGAGTCCTTACTTGCCGACCCACCCTGTTCCTCCACAATCCTGGAAGAGATTACCCAATTTCTTGAGGTTCATGCCTCGGATCCCACCCCCCTCCCTATTCAGTGGGAGGAAATGAAGGCAGTTCTAAGGGGGGTTTTTCATCCACCAGGGTTCCAAGCTAAAGAGAGAACGATTCCGAAATATTCAAGTGGCTATTCAATCCCTATCGGCTCTGGAAACCCAACATAAACACGCACCTTCTTCAGACTTCTTATTGTGTATCTCTCAGGCCAGAGTGAAGCTCTTGGGGCTCCTTGACTTATTGGTGCACAAGTATACAAACTGGCATTGAGGGCTTAAGAATCTTGTGATAAATGTGGGAGGACACTGGCTCGAACCTTGCATCCTAGGTCCACTCATATGTATGATCCACATATCAAATCCACATTTGGTACTCTTGTGAGCTCCCCTTCGGAGATTCAACGTACCTTTGTGGATTTCTATACTTCCCTTTACAATCTTCCACGATCGGACACGACTCCTTCGAATCATGAAGCAGGAGGTGTCAGCTTATGTCCAGGACACCGCCCTCCTGGTTCTGGAGGATCGGACACCGACGGGTAAGAGTCCGAGGCCTGATGGCTTTACGGTGAAATTTTATAACATGTTCCGTGACAAGCTCACCCCCTTCCTCCTCTGGGTATTCAACTCTATTGCTCTTGGTGCCTCTTTCCCGCCTCAGGCATTGGATGCTCATATCTCATTGATCTCTAAGCCAGATAAGGATCATTGTTAATGTGACTCAATGTTAATATGAAATTGTTCGCCAAATTGATTGCCAACCAGCTGAAGACACTTCTCCCGAAGGTGGTTCATCTGGACCAAGTGGGGTTAGTCCAAGGCCGGGAGGCACAAGATAACACTATTAGGACGCTTCTGTTGATGCACTATGCTAAAACGTCCAATACACCGATTTGCCTCTTGTCGGTGGAATGCAGACAAGGCATTCGACCGCCTAGATTGGAGTTTTCTCAAGCACGCATTGTTACAACTGGGAGTTCACCCTAATATGCTGAGAAACGTAATGGCTCTGTATTCTGGCACGTCGGCTAGGATCCACGTAAATGGCTCACTCGTCCAGTTTTCAGATCCCGAAAGGCACCGGCCAGGGTTGTCCACTAACCCCCCTCCTCTACATACTTACCACAGAGCATTTGGCAGTCGCTCTTCGACAGAATTCTGCCTTCCAAGGCTTGCCTGTAGGCCCCTACAGATCCAACCTCTCGTTGTTTGATGACAATTTACTGCTGTTATTCACCCCCATGTCGCCATGCCCACCATCTTACAAGAATTTCAGTGTTTTGGTTTTCTGAGTAACTTTCGGGTTAACCCAAGTCAGAGATTCTCAATGTGTCCATAGAGGATGGGGCCTTGCGTCAACTGGCTAGTAACTACTCCTTCCATCTTTGTCCCACCTCATTGAATTACTTGGGCATACAACTCCCAATGGATCAGGCAAATTTGCATTCCGTCAATTTTTGCCCTCTACTTGAGAGTTTAATTCAAGAGCTCGCCTCATAGGACCGCAAAATCATCTCCAGGCTGGGTCGGATTAACGTGCTTAAAAAGGACATGACTCCTAGGTTTCTTTACCTATTCCAGACATTGCCCATTGTCCTTCCCTCTCTATATCTGAAACAGGTCAAGCGGGCCTTTACGAAATTTGTGTGGGGTTCCTCCTGTGCCTGGCTCAGCTACAGGTTGCTGGCCATGCCAAAACGTAGGAGGGTGGGGGGCAAGTGCGCCAGACATTTTTTTTCTAACACACCTCGGCGGTGCTGGTGCGCATAGTGGACTGGTTCCACCGAGCCAATGATAAACAATGGAGGAGACTATTGCTGCTGGTGACCTGCTTGTGCTGCCCTGGATACCTCCTGGGTCCAGACTGGTGCCCTCCTCCCTCCCTTTTTTGACCACTGACACCTTGAAACTATAGGATCGTTATGCTGTCCATCATGGCATTTCTTCTCATGTGGACCCGATGACCCTTTTTCTTAGCAACCTAGCTTTCCCGCCTGCAATGTCTGGACATTCATTTGGCAGATGGACTAGACACTTTCATCGTCGTATGGTCACGGATCAGACTGCTTCAGTGGGGATCCCAAAGCCTGTAACTACTTTACAATGCACACAGGGACCACTGAGAACAAAAGTAGCCACCCTCCAAAAGGAAGGACAGTGTCAGCATGAATTCAGAGATGGTTTGAGGATCTACAGCTGAGTTATGCACAAATCAGGTTCAGTTTTAACAGTTAGGACACTTTAATGCAATTTTAAGATTAAACTCCTGAGTTTAGTGTCACAATAAACATAACATAAGCCCAAAACAATTTCACAAAGTACCGGCATGGTTTTTTCTTCATCACTCTCAGTATCACTACTCTCCGCAGCTAGCTTTTTCATTACTGGTGCAGGCACGGCACTTATTTCCTTAGAAGAAGTGGTGCCATATGGAGTAGAAGTCAATAAGGGAGCAGAAATTGGTTTTTTTTTCTGCTTTGCCTCAATTCTCAACTCAGGTTTCTGAAAGAAAGCAATTACTACAATTTCAATTCCGGTCAATAACATTTATGGTTAATAACAATTCCCGTCTCCTGTACATTGTACCTGTGCTCCAGTATGCTCTTCCTGACCATCTGATGATTCACTGCTATCTGATGTTTCTTGGTTTGCTGCTGCCAACTTTGTGCTTGGGACTGGCTTGGTGGGGCCGCCTGCCTTCTGCTTGGCCACAACTGCTGGATACACTGTGAATTTGGCTGCAGGTGGTGGGGTGGCTTTCAGTAATGCGCTAGTTATCTATAATGAAATGCATTTATGATATAAATCACCAAGAACAGCTACTCTTTGTGGCACAGCAAAAAAAAAAATGCTGGTTATACAGAAGAGGACCGAACAAAACTATAACAGGTTGTTGAAAATAAAGCGTGCAGCTGACAAGAAGAGACCATCTACCCATTCTTGAAAAATCATTGCATCCTTTCTAGAACACTGTGCTAGGTGCACGTAATGTTACGATTTCCCAGGGGAAAAAAAAAAAAAGAAGAAGAGGCAATATAAAAAGAAAAATCTGCTTAAAGCCAGAATAGTGGAAGGTAAGAAGGATGCTTATGCACCAATATGAGCTGCACTAAGACAGTCATAACAAACCAGTAAATTTAACCACACTTGATAAGCCAATGAAGGCCATGCAGGGCAAAGCAACAGGTCCACTTTAAATTTGGCCTCTGTAGTAATGACCTTATTTTTGCTTCCGTACTGCTCCATTCAGGTGCAGGACTCTTAACTGAGTACTGTGCACCCATGGTGGGGGAAGGTTATCATCAGAGTAGAAATTGGGTGTGAAACAATGCATTAAAAAGGAAGAATACTTTCAGAAATAAAAAAGTGGTAATAGTTTATATTTATATCAATTAACAAAATGGAAAGTAAATGAACAGAAAATAAATCCAAATCAAATCAATATTTGGTGTGACCACCCTTTGCCTTCTTCTAGGTACACTTGCACACGGTTTTTGAAGGAACTCGACAGGTAAGTTGTTCCAAACATCTTGGGAGAACTAACCAAAGATCTTCTGTGGATGTAGGCTGCCTCAAATCCTTCAGAAAGGATCTGCTTGTATTTCTCAGCATTGACGACACCATTGATCCTTACCAAATCTTCATCTCCATTGGAAGAAATGCAGCCCTAGACTTGCAAGAAACCTCCACCATGCTTCAATATTGCTGCAGACATTCATTATTGTACCTCTCTCAAGCTCTTCGGTCTCCTGCTACAGCCAAATATTTCAAATTTTGACTCATCAGTCCAGAGCACCTGGTGCCATTTTTCTGCACCCCAGTTCCTATGTTTTTGTGCATAGTTGAGTCGCTAAGCCTTGTTTCCACATTGGAGGTACGACTTTTTGTCCGCAATTCTTCCATTAAGACCAATACTGACCAGACTTCTCAGGACAGTAGATGGGTATACCTGGGGTCCCACTGGTTTCTGCCAGTTAGGTGCTGAAGGTAAGTAAGCCAAGCACTGCGTCCACGGTCCTCAACGTTGCCCGTATCGTTGTTCTTCTTCCATCTTGAAACCACAGCCTGCTTTGAAATCTTTGCCTAGGAGAGACCTTGGTGATGCAGTATAAACAACCTTGTGTCTTGTTGCTCTGCTCAGTCTTGCCATGGTGTATGACCTGTGACACAAAACTGTTTTCCACAACCTCACCTTAGTCAGACATTTGGCTGTTCCTCGCCCACTTTTTAAGCCTCCAACATAGTGGCTTCTGTTTCAGTTAATGACCATTTCAACCTACATCTGATTAACAAATTATACCAGGCAGGTACTAATCATGAGTCATTCACTTGACTAATTCTACAAAATCCCAGACTTTGTGCAAGTGTAATAATTGATGTTGGTTTAAAGCCAATAAGGGTAGTCAGACCAAATATTGATTTGATTTAGATTTTTCTTCTGTTCACTCACTTAGCATTTTCTAAATTGATAAAAAAAACAACTAAAAAATATATATATTATGAAAGCATTCTTACTTTACAGTGTTTTGTAGTAAAGCAGTGCCAAGATCTTGGTTATAAGCACAGAGGGGTGGGACCTGTGTTCCCCAATATACACCAAGAAAAGGTTTTTACGTTGAGAACAAAAATCTTAGTTTCATTCTCGGCTACTGAGACACACAAGAATGTCTTGACACAGGAAGACGACCAACTTCAGGGTGTCCAAACTGATGGGTGGGCAACACAGCAAACAAATGCTAACAGGCCCAAGAAAACCACAGAGAACTGGGGACTGCCTGCAGTTCAAAGAGCTGCCTTCTGGAATTTATGCCTGAAGCAGGCATCAGATGAAGCCATAACATCCACTTGACAGAACTTTGAAAATGTGCAAATCTGGGAAAATTACTTAATGCAGAAAAGCCAAAGAAGCACTTACAACCCAAGAAAACAATCCTTGTGGCCATAAGCGGAGGTGGTCTGTCTAAGCCACCTAGAGATAGTGGAATGAGAACTTGAGCACCCTTACAGGGACCAAAAGGGAAGGCAAGAAGTGAACCAGTCTTTCTGAAAAAAACTGACAAACACCAACTCTCACAGGCTGAACCAAAACTAGATAATATAAC
>NW_017306447.1:1848645-1858954 GCF_000935625.1 Nanorana parkeri | reverse complement strand
TGGAAACAAGCTCTTGCCATGAGAATTCTGGTTCCTCCCTGATGGTTGATATATGCGACTACTGTGGCTTTGTCTGACTGAATCCAGATTAGGTTACCCTCCAGCAGGATGGTCCAAAGCTGCAGAATAGACCGAAGGTCTAGGAAGTTGATTGGGAGGCAAGACTCCAAGGACCAAGTCCTCTGCACTGATAAGGTTCCCAGAACTTCTCTCTAGCTTAATAGGCAACATTTGTGAGGGATCTCCAAGAGACAGGAAGGTTGGATTTCCCCATTAACAAAGCCAGAATTCTGAACCACCAAGCCAGGGACAAACTGGCCCTCATTGTGAAAGAATTGGTTTATCCAGGGACCTGACTGACTTACCCCCACAACATGATGTTGCACTGTAGAGATCTGGAGTGAAGCAGGGCAAATGGGTCAGCCTCAAAAGAGGTTACTATTATTAGGTCAAAGACGCCAATATAAAAGTGCACAACTCCTGTAATAGAGAGCTCAAAATTGCAATTGCAGAGTCTGAAGTATCTCCTCTGGAAAAAAAGTCCCTGGCCTGGGCTGTATCCAAGACTAGATCCAGATACTCAAAAGTCTGGACAGTCAGAGCAACAATGTCTATCAAAGGCCACGCAGACTGTTTCCCTAAACATAAAATTGTCTCACAATGAGGATGAGGTGACAACACAGCAGGGCTAGTACTGGGGCCTGCCCCTTGTTTAACACAGAGATGATAGGCCAAAAGGCAGAACCACAAACTGGTATAGCAGGGGCCCCACAGAAAAACGTAGCAAAAAATGTGGTGGGGAAGATGGTGATATGCAAGTAAGCATCCTGGTTGGCCACAGAAGCCAAAAACACCCTGATAAGGTGAGGCAAAAACAGATCTGGTGGATCACGTGCAGAATTTCTTTATTTGGAGAAAGAATCTGAAATCCAAGATAGGCCACATGCCACCTTTGGGAACAGTGAATAGGTTGAAGTAGAATCCATTCTGCCACAGAAACTAATGAAATACCTCTTTGGTTTGGAAGGCCTGAGAGGGCTCGATGGATATCTGCTAATCCGTGTGGAGAGGAGCAGAGGAGGGGGCAGGGAGCAAAACTCCAGTTTTTAGGCCAGGGATACTATCCTCTGCATCCAATCATCTGAGGTGCAAGCTATCCAAGTGTCAGCAAAGGTAAACAAGCATGCCCACCAATCTGGAAATTGGGGCTCACCTTAAATTTAGAAAAAGGCCTGAGCATTTGACAGACTTTGAGCCCAGACCAGACCTTGCAGGTGAACTAGGAGCCAAGCTTGAGGGGTCTCAACTATATGGGCACAGAAAAGGGGTGCTCTTCACAACGGTAGCATTCTTGATAAAGGTATCAAGACATCGTTGGCCATGCAGACCAGAAGCTTCTTAGATGTAGGTCTAACAATCCAGCACTTTAGGCAAAGTGTCCTACGCAAGACCCATGCGGGAGATATACCAGGAAGCCTCCAGCACACAGTTACAACCAAAGTTTAAAGCCACAGCTATTTGCGGTGTGTTCTATAAGCGAGGGATTAACTGCAGGAGTTGTAAGATCCCCTTAAGGGATTCAGAACAGTCAGCCTTGACCTGGCAAAGTAAAGGGGTAAAGAGAGGGACCCGCCAGTGTGAACAGCATTCTAGATATGGCTTCCAACCACTTATCAGTTGGGCTCTTAAAGACACGTGCATCCTGTACCGGAAAGGTTGCGCTTTATCAGGGTGGGACACCACCAGATCCAAAGTGGGAACAGCCCACTTTTGTACAAAATCCTCTACAATCAGACAAAAGGCTAATAAAACTTTAGGGAGGGAGCAAACAGCTTGTGAGGCTGTTTCCAATCTCCATAGAGCAAAAACAGGAACAGCGGGTGCAACGGAAAGATCTTTGTGGCATTAGGGCTATAAAAGACCCAAGACTGCAAAATACAGTTGACCGAGGAAACACAAAGACTAAGGAACCGGAGAAGAGGCGGGCCTTCTAAATCTGAAAGGGTGACATATTTTCTGTTGTTTGGGGAGGAGGCTCCATCTCTTGCAATGCTGTCCTGGAAGAAGTTCATGGGAAAACATTGGCAGAAGCAAGAGGTTGATATTTTTAGTTTCAGAGGGGTGTGCATTGCATCAATAATTTAGGAGTGACTGCAGAAAACTGCAAATCCACCAGGATAAGCTCATCTTGCAAACCTGGAGTGACTCAGAATCAGTCTCTGCAAGCCAATGGCTCAGAACCTACAGGCAGATCAAATACAAAATCTGCAGAGGAGGGCACAGAAGCATGTTGACACCATCAGTAGGCTGGCTGCAAGCAGCCCCTGGAGCCATTAGTAGTGTGTGAACTGGAGGCAACTGAAGACATCCATCCTCCTAGGACAAAGTTGTTGTTTTTTCGTTTTTACCATGCTGGTAGTAAAAAGGTGTTATGCTGGACTAGTCTACGTTTTTTTTTTCTTTAGCCAAAGTCCAATTCTTCTGTATGCGGTTGTATAACCCGAAGATTACATACAGGTATCCTGTATACCTCAATGGACGAGAAAGAAATGGGCACATTCCAGAAACGGAAAAAAGGTTTTCGTTAGTAAAAAAGAGCCCATAATGTTCTAAAATCAATATCATGGTATACCAATTGCATTGTCCTTCATGTGTGAAGTACAGGTTCACTTTAAGCAGAAACCGTGTGCCACCAATGAAGTTTCAAGACAATACACTTCCCACACCATGTAGCCAAAAAAAGGACAACTTAGTATGACTATGCATCACCATTTAGGTCTATTCTCCTCAACAGCTCCTCCAATGGCAACCACGGGCTGGAATATGCAAGACTACGAACAATGAGCAAAGCAAGACAACCCGACAGCTTCACTGAACCGGTAATCCCACTCTCAGCCTTTTTTGGTGTGTAGAAGATACACGTGAGGTCAATACTAGTGGTTTTTAAATAACTGCATCTGCTCTTTATCAGAAGATTCACTGCTCTCTGAATCAGCATTTGAATCTGAAACACGAATAGCAGCAGATGGTTTAAACAGTCAGGATGGATGAATGGAGCAAGAGTTGACATCTTAACCGGGACTGCTGCTTGGGTCTAAAAAAAATTATTGGACAACTTTCCTTGTATTAATATGGTAGAGTAATACTGTTGGTTTATAAAGCCTCCTCTAGTTTAACCCCTTCATGACAGCTTGTTTTCAGTTTCTGTTCGTAAATGACTGACACACTTTTTAAATTTTTGCTGTGTGATTCTTCCATGGCAGTTAAAAGGAAAAAAAAACATAGAAAATCCTTTTAACAAGTTTTGATTATTATTTACAACATTAGAGACTGATCCTGACAGCATGTCAGAATCAGATCTCACTAAGGGCTTGTTCACACCAAGCGGGTTCCGGGAGCAGAGCAGTTACAGACCGGATCAAAACTGCATCCAATGTATTCCAATGGTATTTTGGGCTCTAGTTCACACCGCAGCGTTCAGTTCCAGAGCATGTAAAAAAAACTGCAGCAAGCCCTATTTTGCCTGCTCTTGAATGCATCAAAAATGCATGCAAATACCCTGGAACGCACTGAAAGGCCACTTTAAACTAAAAAAAAAACAAAAAAAACACACGTCTCGGAACGCTTCAAAAACGTGATATAACACACTGCGTGTGCAGAAACTCATGCAGATCTGGTCTGCATTTGGTGTGTACAAGCCCTAAGGCCTTGTTCACACCAAATGCAGAGCAGATCCGTTCAGGTGTCTGCACACGCAGTGCAGTGGGTTGTGCCACGTTTTTGCTGCGTTCCGGGCCGCTTTTTGGTAAACTTTTTTTTTTAGTTTAACATGGACTTTCAGTGCGTTCCAGGCATTTGCATGCGTTTTTTATGCGTTTGCAGATCACGAGCAGGTAAAATAGGGCCTGCTGCAGTTTTTTCACCTGCTCTGGAACTGCACGCTGCATTGTGAACTGGAGCAAAAAATACCATTGGAATACATTGGACGCAGTTTTGATCTGGTCTGCACCTGCTCCGCGCTTGGTGTGAACAAGGCCTAAAGGTTTCTGATCGTGCCCAATCAGAAGTGATACATTTCAGGCACAGAGATACATTGTAACATTGTGCCTGAAATGTATCACACAGCTTCATCAACATCTGCCAGTCTATGGAGCTGTCAAAACGAATAGCAGAGGAGGTGACTCACTCTGCTACCTTTAGCTGTCAAATACTGGATCGCTATTTAGCGATCCGGTATTTGTATGCAGCGGCTTCATTCTTTCAATAATGAAAGAAAAAAAACTTTTACAAAAGCTTAACTATTTCATTAAATAATGCCTCAATACTGATGCATTCATTAATGAATGGTAACCGCTGAGAAACAGCGGTTATCAGCATTACAGAGCCGCAAATAACAGGTCACGTACAGTGTACATGGCCAGCCATTTAGGCACTTTGTGGCTGGACGTACAGTGTACGCCTCGTGTCACGAAGGGGTTAATATTTCAATACATACAAATTGCTAAAGTACGGATACAGCAAATAATTGTAAAGGAAACAATTATAGACGGACCAAAAACACCCTTTCAGTACCATAGAAGATGGCTCCTCATCACTTTCAAAGTCCTCCTCTGAGCTCTCACTGTCCGGCGTTTCAATTTTTACTGGTTTCTTAGACTTGGCCATCGCTGCTGTCAGTTTAGATCCTCCACTGGAATTTTTTTGCTGTGCTGACGGAAGAGCTGTGGCAGGTTTCTGGTCAAGAGACAAGCAGCCAAAAACTTAACTTAACAAAAATACCATCGGAACTTTGGATGCTGGCATCACAAACTTGTCAATTGTCGTTTGAAATTTTGTTTAAGTTTAGTTTTTTATTTAACATTCTATCTTGGAATGAATGGAGTTTTCAAACGAAAACCACATTCACTGTTGGAAAATTTTCATAAATCCAACGAGTTTCTAACATGCTCCTTCAAAAATGTTCAGGAACATTGTTGTTTTTGTCTGTCGACTGCACCATACTAATTGATAGATATTCGAACGAACGTGCTAAACATGTTTTTTCGTACAAAAATAGCCTTACAGTACCTTAGAAGCTGGCTCCTCATCACTTTCAGAGTCTTTCTCCGAGCTCTCACTGTCTGGCTGTGGGGCCTTTACTGGTGACTTTGACATCGCTGCCGTCTGTTTAGATCCCCCACTGGAAGTTTTTGGCGTTTGTGTTGACGGAAGAGCTGTGGCAGGTTTCTGGTCAAGAGACAAATGGTGGGATAATTAGGACAGGGATTATATTGAATGGAGAAAGTAGGGTATACACCAGTTTTTTGCACGAACATTCGTATGAAAAATACCATCGGAACTTTGGATGCTGGCATCACAAACTTGTCAATTGTCGTTTGAAATTTTGTTTAAGTTTAGTTTTTTATTTAACATTCTATCTTGGAATGAATGGAGTTTTCAAACGAAAACCACATTCACTGTTGGAAAATTTTCATAAATCCAACGAGTTTCTAACATGCTCCTTCAAAAATGTTCAGGAACATTGTTGTTTTTGTCTGTCGACTGCACCATACTAATTGATAGATATTCGAACGAACGTGCTAAACATGTTTTTTCGTACAAAAAATAGCCTTACAGTACCTTAGAAGCTGGTTCCTCATCACTTTCAGAGTCCTCCTCTGAGCTCTCAGTGTCTGGCTGTGGGGTCTTTACTGGTGTGTTAGACTTGGCCATTGCTGCCGTCTGTTTAGATCCCCCACTGGGAGTTTTTGGCTGTGCTAATGGAAAAGCTGCGGCAGGTTTCTGGTCAAGAGAGAAGCAGTATAATAATTAAGATCAGGATTATAATGAATTGAGAATGTAAAATTTGGCAAATAAATTGTATATAAAACACTGAAATAAAGAGCAAAAATACCCGTTCAGTACCTTAGAAGCTGGTTCCTCATCACTTTCAGAGTCCTCCTCAGAGCTCTCACTTTGTGGCTGTGGGGCCTTTGCTGGTGTCTTAGACTTGGCCATCGCTGCTGTCTGTTTGAATCCTCCACTGGGATTCTTTAGCTGTACTAATGGAAAAGCTGCGGCAGGTTTCTGGTCAAGAGAGAAGCAGTATAATAATTAAGATCAGGATTATAATGAATTGAGAATGTAAAATTTGGGAAATAATTGTATATAAAACACTGAAATAAAGAACAAAAATACCCTTTCGGTACCTTAGAAGCTGGTTCCTCATCACTTTCAGAGTCCTCCTCAGAGCTCTCACTGTCTGGCTGTGGGGCCTTTACGGGTGACTTGGACTTGGCCATCACTGCTGTTTGTTTAGATCCCCCACTGGAAGTTTTTGGCGTTGGTGTTGATGGAAGAGCTGTGGCAGGTTTCTGGTCAAGAGACAAATGGCGGGATAATTAACACAGGGATATTGCATTGAGAAAGTAAAGTAGGGTATACAACAGTAGTTTTTGTGCACGAACGTTCGTATGAAAAATACCATTGCAAAGTTGGATACTGGCATCAGAAACTTTGCCGACTGTCGTTTGAAATTTCCCTTAATTTTAGTTTTGAACATTCTATTTTGGAATGAATGGAGTTTTCAAACGAAAACCACATTCACTGTGATCGAACGAGTTTCTAACATGCTCCTTAAACAATTTTCAGGAACATTCTTGTTTTTACTTGTCAATTGCACCGTACTAATTAAAAGATATTTTACCGAACGTTCTAAAAACGTCTTTCGTACAAAAATACCTTTACGGTACCTTAGAAGCTGGTTCCCCATCACTTTCAGAGTCCTCCTCAGAGTTCTCACTTTGTGGCTTTGGGGCCTTTACTGGTGTCTTAGACTTGGCCATTGCTGCCGTCTGTTTAGATCCCCCACTGGGAGTTATTGGCTGTGTTAACGGAAGAGCTATGGCAGGTTCCTGGTCAAAAAGACAAGCAGCAGGATAATACAGATAGGGATTATAATGAATTGATAAAGAATATGGCAAATAACTGTATATAAAAACACTGAAATAAAGAACACAAATACGCTTTCAGTACCTTAGAAGCTGGCTCCTCATCACTTTCAGAGTCTTTCTCCGAGCTCTCACTGTCTGGCTGTGGGGCCTTTACTGGTGACTTAGACTTGGCCATCGCTGCTGTTTGTTTAGATCTCCCACTGGAAGTTTTTGACGTTGGTGTTGACGGAAGAGCTGGGGTAGGTTTCTGGTCAAGAGAGAAGCAGTATAATATTTAAGATCGGGATTATATTGAATTGAGAAAGTAAAGTAGGGTATACACCGTTTTTTTTGCATGAACGTTCATATGAAAAATACCATTGAAACATCGGATACTGCCATCACAAACTTGCCGATTTAAATTTCGTTTAATTTTAGTTTATATTTAACATTCTATTTTGAAGTAAATGGAGTTTTCGAATGAAAACCACATTCACTGTTAGAAACTCGTTCGATCTTGGAAAATTTTCCAACATGCTCCTTCAAAAATTTTCAGGAACATTGCTGTTTTTGTCTCTCGACTGTACCATACTAATTGATGGATATTCGAACAAACGTTCCAAGAACGTTTTCTTTCGTACAAAAATACCCTTAGGTTACCTTAGAAGCTGGTTCCTCATCACTTTCAGAGTCCTCCTCAGAGCTCTCACTTTGTGGCTGTGGGGCCTTTGCTGGTGTCTTAGACTTGGCCATCGCTGCTGTCTGTTTGAATCCTCCACTGGGATTCTTTAGCTGTACTAATGGAAAAGCTGCGGCAGGTTTCTGGTCAAGAGAGAAGCAGTATAATAATTAAGATCAGGATTATAATGAATTGAGAATGTAAAATTTGGCAAATAATTGTATAAAAAACACTGAAATAAAGAACAAAAATACCCTTTCGGTACCTTAGAAGCTGGTTCCTCATCACTTTCAGAGTCCTCCTCAGAGCTCTCACTGTCTGGCTGTGGGGCCTTTACGGGTGACTTGGACTTGGCCATTACTGCTGTTTGTTTAGATCCCCCACTGGAAGTTTTTGGCGTTGGTGTTGATGGAAGAGCTGTGGCAGGTTTCTGGTCAAGAGACAAATGGCGGGATAATTAAGACAGGGATTATATTGCATTGAGAAAGTAAAGTAGGGTATACAACAGTAGTTTTTGTGCACGAACGGTCGTATGAAAAATACCATTGCAACGTTGGATACTGGCATCAGAAACTTTGCCAACTTGTCGTTTGAAATTTCGCTTAATTTTAGTTTAGAACATTCTATTTTGGAATGAATGGAGTTTTCAAACGAAAACCACATTCACTGTGATCGAACGAGTTTCTAACATGCTCCTTAAACAATTTTCAGGAACATTCTTGTTTTTACTTGTCAATTGCACCGTACTAATTAAAAGATATTTTACCGAACGTTCTAAAAACGTCTTTCGTACAAAAATACCTTTACGGTACCTTAGAAGCTGGTTCCCCATCACTTTCAGAGTCCTCCTCAGAGTTCTCACTTTGTGGCTGTGGGGCCTTTACTGGTGTCTTAGACTTGCTCATTGCTGCCGGAAGAGGTGTGGCAGGTTCCTGGTCAAAAAGACAAGCAGCAGGATAATACAGATAGGGATTATACTGAATTGATAAAGAATATGGCAAATAACTGTATATAAAAACACTGAAATAAAGAATACAAATACCCTTTCAGTACCTTAGAAGCTGGTTCCTCATCACTTTCAGAGTCCTCCTCAGAGCTCTCACTTTGTGGCTGTGGGGCCTTTGCTGGTGTCTTAGACTTGGCCATCGCTGCTGTCTGTTTGAATCCTCCACTGGGATTCTTTAGCTGTACTAATGGAAAAGCTGCGGCAGGTTTCTGGTCAAGAGAGAAGCAGTATAATAATTAAGATCAGGATTATAATGAATTGAGAATGTAAAATTTGGCAAATAATTGTATAAAAAACACTGAAATAAAGAACAAAAATACCCTTTCGGTACCTTAGAAGCTGGCTCCTCATCACTTTCAGAGTCCTCCTCAGAGCTCTCACTGTCTGGCTGTGGGGCCTTTACGGGTGACTTAGACTTGGCCAACGTTGCGGTTTTAGATCCCCCACTGGAAGTTTTTGGCGTTGGTGTTGATTGAAGAGCTGCGGTAGGTGCCTGGTCAAAAGAGAAGCAGTATAATAGTCAAGATCGGGATTATACTGAATTGAGAAAGTAAAGTAGGGTATACACCAGTTTTTTGCACGAACTTTCGTATGAAAAATACCATCGGAGCGTTGGATACTGGCATCACAAACTTGCCGATTGATATTTCGCTTAATTTTAGTTTATATTTAACATTCTATTTTGGAGTAAATGGAGTTTTCGAACGAAAACCACATTCACGGTTAGAAACTAGTTCGATCTGGGAACATTTTCCAACATGCTCCTTCAAAAATTTTCAGGTACATTGCTGTTTTTGCCTGTCAACTGCACAATACTAGTTGATAGATATTCGAACAAACATTCCAAAAACGTTTTCCTTCGTTAAAAAATACGCTTATGGTACCTTAGAAGCTGGTTCCGCATCACTTTCAGAGTCCTCCTCTGAGCTCTCACTTTGTGACTGTGGGGCCTTTACAGGTGTCTTAGACTTGGCCATTGCTGCCGTCTGTTTAGATCCCCCACTGGGAGTTATTGGCTGTGTTAACGGAAGAGCTGTGGCAGGTTCCTGGTCAAAAAGACAAGCAGCAGGATATTACAGATAGGGATTATAATGAATTGATAAAGTATAAAGAATATGACAAATAACTGTATATAAAACATTGAAATAAAAGAACACAAATACCCTTTCAGTACCTTAGAAGCTGGCTCCTTATCACTTTCAGAGTCCTCCTCCGAGCTCTCAATTTGTGGTTGTGGGGCCTTTACAGGTGTCTTAGATTTGGCCATCACTGCTAACTGTTTAGACCCCCTGCTGGGAGTTGTTGGTTGTGTTGATAGAAGAGCTGTGGCAGGTTTCTGGTCAAAAGATAAGCATCAAGAGAATTAGGATAGGGATTATAATGAATTGACAAATAATTGTACATAAAACACCGAAACACATCGTACAAAAAATACCCTTCTAGTACCTTAGAAGCTAGTTCCTCATCACTTTCAGAGTCCTCCTCTGAGCTCTCAGTGTCTGGCTTTGGGGTCTTTACAGGGGTCTTAGACTTGGCCATTGGTGCAGTTTGTTTAGATCCTCCAATGGGAGTTTTTGGCTGTGTTGGCTGAAGAGCTGTAGCAGTTTTCTGATGAAGAGAAACAGCAAAAAAATCAAGATGGGCACTATAAATAAATAACGCCCAACATTTGTATTCACTGGTTGTAATTCCCCCCCCCCCCCTATCAAAAAC
>NW_017306447.1:1841266-1848357 GCF_000935625.1 Nanorana parkeri | reverse complement strand
CACATTTTTTTTTCCCGCGTGTAATTCCCCCCCCCCCCCTATCATAGAACCTCAATACCCCATCTGGGCATTATCTAGAGCAGTCTTCATGCAAACGTAGAACGTCTAGAAAAAAACCACTCTCCTAGACCAACATCCACCATTTAAAGCATTTTGATATTAGCATCACTCTTCCAAGAGCCAATCCAATGCTTGGATCAGGCCTGAGGTCTCCTGAGAGGAGTACTAAGGCAGGGTGCTGTGATGTTTTCAGTATTGTACAGTAACATGTCAGCCCCTCAGACAATCCTTTGCATTTAGAACCATAAAGACCTAGTGACTATGTCACTGGGTCAAAAATAAGGTATGTACCGTAATGAAAGGTTCTACTTAAAATATGAAATAAAACGTAATAAGCATGTGGATGAGACGACAAAGGAGGCATTAGGAAAGGGAAAACCATCAGCAAAATTAAAAATAAGCAGCTTAAACTTCAGCTTTAAAGCATGTAAAAATGTTGAGTACTATTTTTTTAAATAAATCTTTATTACCAATTTTTTCTTCCCACAAAACAAACAAATGAAAATCCTATACAGAAATAGAAGTATAATATTTGAATCGAATTCAAGTTTTAACAACGTCAATGAACGAAAAGATCCTCCCTCATAAACCTGACAACTACCCACCCCTAAATGTCTCCATATTCCAAAGCCTTGAAGCTTAGCATCTTCCGGTAACTGCCCATTGTTCCACAGAGGGTATATTGCGTAAATCCAGTAATTCCTAAAAAGGGACTCAGAGTCCCACACCTTCCCCATAAGTCCAATCGTAGGCATATTCCAATGGACCCTAACATATCGATCTGTTTCAAACAGGGGAAAAGGGTCCAATCCACCAAACCAGTTACATAACACCTCAATAAATCGAGGACTTGTATCCCTCCTCCTCCCATCTAACAAAATACTGCATTTGAGACACCAAAAGGTACAGCCATGGTTCGGGGACCAACATCCCCCCTTTTAAAGCCCACAACTACAGAGGTAGATCTCACCAATACAGCAAGGGGCTCAATTGCCAAAGCAAATAGAGGGGATATTGGACACCCTTGCCTAGTCCCCATCTGCAGCACAAAAGAGGACGTAATATTGTCATTTACTCTAATCCTTACCGATGGATAATATAATAATTTAATCCATGTAATAAAACCAGACCCAAACCCAAAAAGGTAAAAGGACCTTCCACAGATATACCCACCTCAACGCTGTCAAAAGCCTTGGCGATATCTAGCGAGAGTAGTGCTCTGCTAGTGGAATTCTCACTAGGGACTTGCATATTAAGAAAAACTCTCCTAATATTCCCAGCTGTAGATTTTTGGGCATAAAGCCAGATTGATCTGGGTGGACAAGACAATGTATCACCTTTGCCAAACTCATGGCTAAAACTTTGGCCATAATTTTAACATCTATGTTTAACAGGGAAATAGGGAGAGAAGAATACAGCAGCATAAGGTCCTTCCCCTTCTTTGGCAATAACACCACTATAGACTCACTCATTGAGACAGGTAAACTACAGCTCACAAAAGCATCATTAAAAGTGTTAAGTGGAGCTGGTAGAAGCGCCTGCTTATAAATTTCCATGGGTAACCCATCCGACCCTGGGGTCTTGTCATTGGGAAGGTTGGTAACTGCAAGTTCCAGCTCTTTCAGTGTCAATGGAGAATCCAAAGCCTCACTATCCACCTCTGATAGGGATGGCAAGGTTAATTTGGACAAAAAATCCTTGCCATGCCCCTTTCCTAAAAAAGGTTCCTCGGCAGAGTAGTCAGCTCTAGATGTATATAATTCGCAATAAAATTGATACATAATATCTCGAATCATCTCAGAGTCCACCTGTATAGCCCCCCCAGTATCCTGAAGGGCAGTTATATCTGTAGCCCCAGTCTGTGACTGGGCTCACTATCAGAACGAACAGACCGCACTATCCAGAGAATTCCAATACTTCAGACTTTTTTAAAATTCACTGCAAATCCAGTATAACGGTGAAAAAAAGTGTACAAAAGCAACAAATGCCAGCACTGCACACCCTTAGTTACAACCTCTCACATGTTTCACCCGCAGACTTATTCATATAGGTCAATGAAAGCGGCTTCACGCATGGCCACATCCCTTTGCGCGTTAACCTCCTGTTCCCTACCCCTTTGTTTTGATATCACAATTTTTTTTTCTGTTTGTTGTAGGCACCTTTTCAAACACAAAGCCTGAGATTCTCTAGGGGAGTACGCGGCCGAATTCCGCCTTATGCTCACCCGAACTGCACGTCCGTACGGGTGTCCCTGCTCGGACGCAGACAGGATCCACGAGATCGGCCACCCGCACGGACGTGCAGTTTGGGTGAGCGTAGGGCGGCATACTCCCATAGAGAAGAACAGGCCGCTTTGTACAAATCACATGCAGCACCTGTCCTTTCTGGAAGCTGCCCCATGCGGCTGTGCATGCAGCACGGATCTGTACGGGCCGGCCGTTACCCGTGTGAACGAGGGCTTACTGTAATTTTTTTGCTATGGGTACCCTGACATTTTCTGTTATGTCATGGAATGCAAGAGGCCTGGGGGATCAAGTTAAGAGACAAGCAGTCTTTAATTCAGCTCTCCATAATCTGTCTCCAGGAAACACACGCCACAACAGAGGCGATTCGCTTTCTTGAAAGTCGTTTAAAGAAACCTTTCAATCTTACTATACGTTAGTTATGCACGTGGTACCTCCATTTTTGTAGCCAAGTCAGTGGCCTTTTCCTGTAGACCAGTTAAATGTGACCCCAGTGGTCGTTATGTATTTCTACATTTCGCGTTTGTTAATCTGTAATGTATTCCGGCTAGCATATACAGTATATTCTCCCGCCTTACACTAGTGATGTGATCAAGCAATTGACCCCATTTCTTACAGATAAATTACCTATACCAGTGTTGATTTTGGGGGATTTTATTAATTGTATGGAGCCTCAGATAGACTAATTCCCTGCACCCCCACTCTTTAAGAACTCTGAGAAATCCAATCTTAGTGCTGGTTGTACCGAGATAGGTTGCTAGATATATGGGGTATGGTGCAACCCGTGGATAGACAATATACTTGTTACTCTAGGACTTGTAATACTCTCTCCTGTATTGATCTGGTACTGTGTTCTGCTAGTTTCCTCCCATATGTGTCCTTGGTGGATATACTTCCTCACTCTCTTTCAGATCATTCCATGGTGTGCTGTGAACGCTACTTTGCCCGCCCCATTGGTAGACACCCATGGAGACTTAATCCCTTTTGGATGTCTGGGTTTCCCTCGCATGAGCGGATTGAGGTGAGCATTTGAGAATTTCAGAATAAGTGAACTCACGGACTAAAAGATCATTGAACAACATTAGGAGGACATAATTATGAGCCATTTTGGATTTTTCCACTAAATATGAGGCTGTTCCTGGGAATGTCTACACAACACTAGTAGATATGCAGGGGCTAGGTGCGAACCAAGCTCGCCCAAGCCCATGCAAAACTCACACACACACACACCTACCTCTCCCAGCCAAATCAGTTGCACCTGGCGCATTCCCCACCCCACAGCTACACATCAAAAGGGGGGGGGGGATGCTCCTGCCACAGCTGACTGGGTGTGTGTCTGTGTGTGTGTCAGTTTAGCGAACACTCACAAGCATACATGCAGTAAGAACATTCATGTTTTGCAAAGGTCTTTCACAAGAATGAATAGTATGAAGTTGGACTGTGTCAATATGGCTGGCCACCGCAGTATATGTGGCTAGCTGAAGTTACAGTAAATGCATACACATAAAAGAAAACTTCCTCAAGATACCTTAGCAGTTGGCTCTTCATCACTGTCCGACTCCTCCTCGGTGCTCTCATCTGCTTGATGAGTAACTTTTAATATACCCTTAGGTTTATCCAATGCGGGTGCCTGTTTAGCACCCCCAGCAGGAGTTTTTGGTTGAGAAGAAATAACTGTGGCAGGTTTCTGAAAAACAGCAGGAGGTAATACAAGACAGTTAAAATATAATAACAAAATATCAATAGCAAAATTTGGTCTGTGCAGTCTTGAGAGGGGACATGGGAAAGCAGAAAAACAGACAAGAGGGCCAACATCAGACAGACATCGGGTACAGCAATTGCATAGGTTAAAAGAACAAAACCTCTTACCTTAGCAGCTGGCTCTTCGTCACTTTCTGACTCCTCCTCAGAGCTCTCACTGGCTGGCTGTGTGGTTTTTAACGGGGTCTTAGATTTTGCTACCACTGACGTCTGTTTAGTTGTAACCGCAGGCGTTTGTAGTTGAGATGACTGGAGAACTGTGGCTTGTTTCTAAACCCATGTAATAAATATCAAGATGTTTTTAAGAAATGTATGATTCGTATATTTTTCATGTACAGTCACTGGCCACTTAATTAGGTACACCTCTTAAGCTGCCCGTTAACGCAAATACACAACATGTGGAATCTTGAAGCAGATGGGCTACAGCAGGTCTGACTAGGTGCTGACCATGTCCATCCCTTTATGACCACAGTGTGCTCATCTAATGGCTACTTCCAGCAGGATAATGCACAATGTCACAAAGCTAAAATCATCTCAAACTGGTTTCTTGAACATGATAGTGAGTTCACTGTACTCAAATGGCCTCCACAGTCACCAGATCGCAATCCAATAAAGCACCTTTGGGGTGTGATGAAACGGGAGATTCGCATTATGGATGTGGAGCTGACAAAATGTCAGTATGGACCCATCTCTCCAAGGAATGTTTCCAGCGCCTTGTTGAATCTATGCCATAAAGAATGAAGGCAGTTCTAAAAGACAAAAGGGGGTGCAACCCTGTACTAGCAAGGTGTACCTAATAAAGTGGCCAGTGAGTGCATATTCAATACACTTCTGATCTGGCATGTTACCATTCCTATTATGGAGCATTTTTCCTTTCTGCATGCCACCCAGTGCAAATATCATACTTTCTGGATGACTAGAATTACTGTTGTATAAATCACAGTATTCACAAATGCCCCATGTCTCTTGCTGAAAAGGGGTTTTTGCATACCGCAAGCTTTCTACTGAATGTATTGTTTCTAAGGTCTTTAATCGAACTAGGAATTACATAGATCACTGCTACAGAACACAGACAAAGAAAGATTTGCACTGAAATAAGAAAAGTTAAAGTGGAACTGACATTAAATATTCTTTAGCCACAATGTCCACCCTCCTCACCACAAGTGTGTAATACCATACCCCTCATTAATACCAGCCAAACCCACTTATGTAACCCTCTAGACATTCAAAATTCTAACAAGGTTAGAGGAGCTGAGAGAAACAAGACCATAACCACCAGGCCTGTGGCTTGACTAAAGCAATGTTTAGAATTTCCCAACACTAGCAATTTTAAAAAGGACAATACAGCAATGGCGCTATATTTATTTCACTTTTTTTTCTATAGAAAACTTTCACATGCGTTTCAAATGTCTAATCATTTTTTTTTCCATGTTTGGATGTGCACATATGCCCTCTGGTGGATAACTGCTGTAAGACAACAGGTTCCTCCTTTTGGTCCATGCCACTATATGCACTGACTTGGCCCATATTAGGCCACCTACGCCAAAAATGATGCAGGTGGTCTGAGCTCAAAGTCTAAAATCGCCTGAGGTTCTTTGTTACTGTCTGACTCCTCCTCTAAGCTCTCATCTGCTGGCTGCGGTTCCTTTAAGGGGGACCTAACCTTAGGCCCCATTCACACCAGGGCGGTTGCGGATCAGCACGGATGTTTTTAATTGCCTTTAAGCGCTGAAATGCAAATAAAAATGCCCAAAACCGCGCTGAACAGCACGGTTTCATTGAAAGCAGTATGTAAACCGCACTGATCAGCGTGGCAAAAAAAGGGTCAGGGAGCAATTCGGGCGGGAGGCAGTTAGGATCGCGCGGATGCATGAACGCTCCCCACAGCAATATATGGGATCGTTAATGTCGGCAGATCCACTTGGCCAAATCAGCGCGGCCGAACCGCCCTGGTGTGAATGGGGCCTTAGATGGAACCGCTGGTGTCTGTGTAATGCCTGCAGAGACAGTGATTGCCTGAGAAGGTAGAGGTGTGCCAGCTTTCTGGAGTGAAAAGTATTAACAAAATTTTCATTAAAAGGAAATCTCTACCATTATTAAACTGGTATAATATAAATAGTTGCTACGTAATTCGTTTTGTAATTAAAAGCCCTTAAAGTATATGCAGACGTTTTTTCAGGACATCTAAACAACTTTTATGCTTCCTCGATCACACCAGGAGCGGTTTACTTTCAAATATATTGAAACCGTACACAGCAATGTCTTACAACGCAGGGGCTGAGGGGTATGTGTACATTTTTGCATAAACTATTGAGCTTTGTAAACTAGCTTTCTTTCAGAAAGATAGAGAGCCTAGAAAACATGTGAAAAGGAACCCACCTGCTTGCCGATATCAATACTAAATATTGATATGCTATACTTTACTGCTCATTTAAATTTTTCAGCTCAGGCAATGAAAAGGAACATGTATAGAAAACCCCTATAAACTCTTAAATAAGTCACATTCCTATACACGGTCTTCATTTCAATACCTTAGCAGCTGGCTCCTGATCACTTTCTGATGAATCTTCCGTTGAGCTTTCATCTGCTGGCTGTGATGATTTTAACATGGACCTAGCAGCAACCTCTGGAGACTTTTTGATGCCCACGGAGAGAGTTTTTGGCCGAGATGATGGAACAACAGTGGCAGGTCTCTGTTAAAATAACAATTTAGTAAAATACTTAGCTGTACTAAGAGGAACAACAGAGTGCACATTTTAAAGATCATATATTTCCAAAAAGTTAAAATTCTGCATTATTGTAATATATACCCAAAAATGATTTTGCCCATTATTACAGACCTGCAGATGGTGTCGGATGCTGACAAGATCAATGTGCGCCCTCCATGTGGAAAGGATGGCAGCCACTGCTCTTGATTTCCCTGCTGCTGTAGGAGGTATCAAGATGGCTGCGGTACCAGCAAACATACATTAACAGGGCAGCTTGGTGTACCAAGATGAGCAAACTGAGCATGTTCCAGCGGCAGGA
>NW_017306447.1:1835970-1841248 GCF_000935625.1 Nanorana parkeri | reverse complement strand
TCCAACGAGTGAAGGGGGTGAAATGTCCACTGACCCTTGGCTTTGCTCACTTTGAACAAGCATACCACCTACTCCAGAATGAGGTCTTCAGGGATGGGGAAACCTTATGGCCAAAACCAACATCAGCAGGAGCCTGAACATCCACCTGGTAAAAAACGTAGTAAACGTGTGAATAGAAGACCAGGTGGCGGCATTACAAAGAGCAGATGCTAGATGCCATAAAGGCCAAGAGGCATTGGCATATCTGGTAGAATGCGCCTTCACAGAAAAAAGGTGGAGGTAAGGCATGCATAATGACCTGTTGACTTCACCAAGAAATTGCATAACGAGATGCAGGGAGCCACCTGTGAGGGCAGAGGAAAATAGATTGCCTGAACAATGCCTTAACCAAAAAGGTGAGCTTGGGCAGTGCAAGCCACATTTAAGTAATGGAAGGAAACCTGCCTAGGATGTTTGGAGCAAGGCAGTATGATGTCCTGATTAGGATAAAATAGAGTCACCACCTTAGGCAAAAAAAAAAAACTTTCTAGGCCTAAGAACAACCATATCCTTGTAAAGAACAAGGAATGGAAACTTCCCAAATCCAAAATTCTCTCAGCGGAAGTGATGGTGACCAGGAAGACTATTTTGAGCGTAAGATCCATCAAAGAGATTTCTGTGATAGGCTCAAAGGGAGCTCTCTGGAGAAATGGAATCACCAGATTGAGATCCCTCAGCATCACTGGGGGGCGTCTATGGGGAACCAAATGAGCAACCCCCCGGGGGAAAGAAGTTTTTACCAAGGAATGAGAGGCCAGAGGCTGCTGAAGGATGGCCGAGGCCGAGTCTTGACTGGAGGAAGGCCAGAACTAGTCCCATGGAGAACAAAGGATGAAACGTCTGCTGTCCCACCAAGCAAAATAAGCTCTCCTGGTGCGGCAAGCCCTCGCCTTTGCAGGAGGTGGCATGCAAGAGTGTAGGAATTACTTTTTTTTCCTCAGGACCTGGGCTTTAACAACCAGACTGCCAAAGCGAAGAAGCAGGATGGGTAGTGACCTAAGGGCCCGGGACCTCAGGTACCTAGCTCCACACAGACAAATGAGGTGCCGGTTGCTGGGCCCTTAGGAGGGGCAGCGGAACCCGGGAAACACGGCGGGGGTGTCGGGCGGGCAGTTTTCCAGCACGTAGAAGCGATCTGGCGACAGCCAAGTCGCCAGAATTGCTTTTATAGTAAAGCCGGCCCTACAAATGTAAACAGAGTCCCGACGGCTTACTGTTTAAATGAGCCCGCTGCCAATAACGTACTATGTACGTCACTGGTCGCAAAGGGGTTAAATGCTGCTTAAATCACAATCGATGCTGCTCCATGATGTTTCAAAGTTTTAGTTTTCTGCAGGAACAGCTGATACCTTGAGCTTTTACCCTGATATCCTCTTTCGGGGTGGCTCCTTTCCCTAGTAGGGTCCTATGGAGCCACCCTGTGTGTGTGTGTGTGTTAGTAAGCTGTGCATGCCTCCAAAAACACACAGGCACAGTAGGACAAACCAATCCGCACCCCCCTGCTCCTCTTTTCTCTCTTCTCCAAGCTAGTAAATGGACAACTGCTGCAGACTGTGCCATTCCTTGTGGTCTTGTACTGGACTGGAAGTTCAGGGAAGCTGAACTGAGAGAGTTGGAGCCAGATGTTTGAAAAGATGACTAAGTGCTTGGACAAAAATGTAAAGAAATACTTTGCAGGGCAATGTACCGTATTTTCGCTCCATAAGACGCACTTTCCCCCCCAAAAGGCGGGGGAAAATGTGTGTGCGTCTTATGGAGCGCATCCCTATCGCCCGACGCCCGGGACATGCAATTTCGGGCGCCGGGCGAGTAGTTTTTTTTGTACATTTAGCACTGCTCAGGACAAGCAGAGCTAAATGTACAGTGGAAGCCGCTGCTCGTTTAATACAAGTGATCTAATTAGATCACTTAAATCAAATCGAGCGGCAGCGATCGTGTCTGGCCCCCCGCCCCCTCCCCCCTCCGGGGGACCTATGACCACGGGAAAGGAGCTTTCTGTAGAGCCCCTAGAGCAGACGAAGAACGTCCATTCTTCGTCTGCTCTGTGTGATTACTGAGACCGTGGCGCTGTCACAGAACCCCTGCGACCTATGGTCCGCCTTACAGAGCGCAAAATACGGTATATTTGTTTGATCTGGATTCATTGTTAAAAAAAAAAAAAAATTGAGCAAATGAGAAAGAGTAGTCGGCGTAGTAAATAGGTGGAGAAAGTGAAAAGGATGAAGTTGAGCCTTTAAGTGTACTTTTGCAGCCAGATTGGGATAATACCTATTTTATATTTGTTACATGTTCCCATTCTCATTGTGTAAGCTACAAAAAAAAAAAAAAGTTAAATAATGCTTCTTGCAGTTTAAATTGCTTTTTACTTTACCAATATTTGTATTGGCTTTTCCTTTGTAGTGGTAGGAGGGGCTGTGAGGAGTTTGTATTAACCCTGTCTGTACTGTGTTGGCTGATTTCAATATAATTTGTAAAGTAGATATGAACACTGCCTGTCCTAACAGGATTGTTAAAGGATTACAACCCTGGCGCAAAAAAGTATTTAGTCAGCCACCAATTGTGCAAGTTCTCCCACTTAAAAAGATGAGAGGTCTGTAATTGGCATCATAGGTAGACCTCAACTATGAGAGACAAAATGAGAAAACAAATCCAGACAAATCACATTGGCTGATTTGGAACAAATTTATTTGCAAATTATGGTGGAAAATAAGTATTTGGTCACCTACAAACAAGCAAGAGTTCTGGCTCTCACAGACCTGTACCTTCTTCTTTAAGAGGCTCCTCTGTCCTGCACTCATTACCTGTATCAATGGCACCTGTTTGAACTTGTTATCAGTATAAAAGACACCTGTCCACAACCTCAAACAGTCACACTCCAAACTCCACTATGGTGAAGACCAAAGAGCTGTCGAAGGACACCAGAAACAAAATTGTAGACCTGCACCAGGCTGGGAAGACTGAATCTGCAATAGGCAAGCAGCTTGGTGTGAACAAATCAACTGTGGGAGCAATAATTAGAAAATGGAAGACATACAAGACCACTGATAATCTCCCTCGATCTGGGGCTCCACGCAAGATCTCACCCCGTGGGGTCAAAATGATCACAAGAACGGTGAGCAAAAATCCCAGGACCACACGGGGGGACCTAGTGAATGACCTGCAGAGAGCTGGGACCAACGTAACAAAGGCTACCATCAGTAACACACTACGCCGCCAGGGACTCAGATCCTGCAGTGCCAGACGTGTCCCCCTGCTTAAGCCAGTACATGTCCGGGCCCGTCTGAAGTTTGCTAGAGAGCATTTGGATGATCCAGAAGAGGATTGGGAGAATGTCATATGGTCAGATGAAACCAAAATAGAACTATTTGGTAGAAACACAACTCGTCGTGTTTGGAGAGAGAGAGAGAATGCCGAGTTGCATTCAAAGAACACCATACCTACTGTGGAGCATGGGGGTGGCAACATCATGATTTGGGGCTGTTTCTCTGCAAATGAATGTGGCCATGTATCGTGAGATTTTGAGTGCAAACCTCCTTCCATCAGCAAGGGCATTGAAGATGAAACGTGGCTGGGTCTTTCAACATGACAATGATCCCAAACATACCGCCCGGGCAACGAAGGAGTGGCTTCGTAAGAAGCATTTCAAGGTCCTGGAGTGGCCTAGCCAGTCTCCAGATCTCAACCCCATAGAAAACCTTTGGAGGGAGTTGAAAGTCCGTGTTGCCCAGCGACAGCCCCGAAAACATCACTGCTCTGGAGGTGATCTGCATGGAGTAATGGGCCAACATACCAGCAACAGTGTGTGGCAACCTTGTGAAGACGTACAGGACATGTTTGACCTCTGTCATTGCTAACAAAGGATATATAACAAAGTATTGAGATGACCTTTTGATATTGACCAAATACTTATTTTCCACCATAATTTGCAAATAAATTCGTTCCAAATCAGCCAATGTGATTTGTCTGGATTTGTTTTCTCATTTTGTCTCTCATAGTTGAGGTCTACCTATGATGCCAATTACAGGCCTCTCTCATCTTTTTAAGTGGGAGAACTTGCACAATTGGTGGCTGACTAAATACTTTTTTGCCCAACTGTATGTTAATGAGAGCAATACATTCCACATATTCCTGTCCCCAGTGTTTCTATCAGGTCACTGTAAAAGTGCTCAGAAAAAACTTGAACAGTGTTTTACCTTCTCCTCTTCACTGTCGCTCTCAGTCTCAAACACCAATATCTGTGAACAATGTTGGGCTTTTAATGGTAATGCTCTTGCTTGGGCTGCTGTAGTTTCTTTACTTTGTTCCTTTGAAGGTTTGGTTATCAATGCTTCTACGGCCTTGGCAGCCATTGAATGTGTTTTTTCCTAGGATTAAAAGTCAGTCGATTAGACTCCAAAGTGTTAGCGTCTATTACTGGTCTGGAAGAGAACAATCGCCAATTGCTTAGTTCTCTTGCATTGCAGTTCCAGCTAAAGACATTATGGGCCCCAGTTATAAAGCTATGGTATAGCTCTACTACAGGCTGTGTTGAGGACATGTCGGGGTGTTTCCATTCTTAGGTAGAGACCAGGCCATTCCAGAGTCAGAAATTGTGCAGAGCTGAAGAAAAAAATCTATCCTCCTAGGACACTAGCAAGGAACGGAGGCATGCTGTTATAGAGGGAGTGGTTATCCTGGGCTGGCCTACAGTTTTGTTTGCCAGTCCTCCCAAGGAGGGGAGTATAACCCAAAGGTTAAGACTTAAGAAAACGCTGTTAACATTAATGCCTGTATGTGTTGCATCTTAAACCATATGTATGACATTTACTGGAATATAATGTCATTTCCTTTCTCCAGTTAAAAAAAAAATCATGCAACTTTTGTTGGACAGATACACTACATCTGTACATTGCATTGTCAATATACATACAAAATTTTAGCTCTGATAACTTGCTAATTTCATCTAAGGCACGCAAGAACAGGTCTCCCAACTTCTGCACTACATCATTCTCTATAAATTAACATGTTCCTCTATTAAGAATCAGAGGACAAACCCCAAACTATGCTATGGATTTGTATATGTGTAGAGGCAGCTTTGAATTAGGGCTGCAACTAATCGATTAAATCGATGAGAATTGTTGGCAACGATCCTCATCATCGATTCATTAATTTACGATTAGTTGCCGCTACTCTGCTCCTCTGTTCTCCTTCCAGCTGATGCTGGCTGCAGCGGTCTGTGTCCCTTTCAATCCTCACCTGC
>NW_017306447.1:1831705-1835951 GCF_000935625.1 Nanorana parkeri | reverse complement strand
ATGGCCATACCCAGCCTGCTATTGGATATTTAAAATGCAATAGCCAATAGCAGGCAGGCTATTGCACCCGCCCACTGCCCATCAGCAGAGGAGGACCTGATGGAGAAAAAAATGTTTTTGGTGTGTTATTTAAAATAAAAGGTTGGTTATTTTATTATATTGGCTTAGATTTTAACTATATAATTTAAAAAGTACCATAAATGTAAAAAAAACCTTAAAAGTTTCCCTACGTTATGTTATAAAACTTGACTAATGTCTTTATTCAACCTCAAATACTATGTAACTATGTAACTATGTAAATTGCGTGCGCCCGCAAAAAAACTCAAAAAACGCCCATAGGTGACGATTAAAACGCTTTTACTGTTCATCAGTTTAGTGTTATCAGTGATTAAAAGGAGAACTATGGGGAAAAATCCCCATAGTTTTCCCCCTTGGCGGGCTAAGAAGCCCCCTATGGGATAGCCAATTTACATGACAGGTCCTGTTTAGGGAGACATCAGGGGTCTCCAAGACGCCTAATTGTTTGTAACACTGCATTTGTGTATTGTATGTTAAATTAAGGGTGGTATTTATTTAATGTTTTATATCCGATTAATCGAGAAAAAAATAAAATAAAAATCGACCAATCGATTAGGAAAAAAATCATTAGCTGCAGCCTTACTTTGAATATGCTAGCAAACCATCTAGTGTGATGTTGAGAGATGCTGGGCAATTACCTGTTTTACAGGCTCTTCTTCACTATCAACTTCACTGTCAACTTCACTGTAAGCTTTATTGTAAGCTTCACTGTCAGTCTCAATGCACTCTGAACTACTCTCTGAAATTCCCTCTGGTTTGACCTGTAGAGCAAGGAGTGAGATTCGTGCCTTAAGCTTTGCTGCTCGGGCAGGTTGAGATGCACGTTTAGGAGTTGGCGTCCCAAACTGCAAACAAAAATAAGAAATTATTTCACACCAAAAAAAAACCCCCAAAACCCATAACCGAGCAAGATAAACAATTTAAAAAAACAAAAACACACAAAAAAAATAACTGAAATTGCTAGCCTGTCTCCTATATGACTAGAGGAATTCAGGTTTTAATCTCTTTATACTTTTGTATTTGTTGTTTTATACAGATTAATAACTGGCTGCATCCATAACATTCACTTTACAAAGTTTGCTCTGCCTGCCTCGATCAAATTTCTCAACCTTTCAAAGAATATAAAGCAACCATCGCTAAAATAGTTACTAAAATAGTCAAAAATGTACCCCCTTAAAAAGAAGAAACTTACCGTGCTGCCCACACCACTGTTTAACACTATATCGCAAAAAAGACACCGCGTGCAGAATCCTTTGGATCTGAAACTTCCAAGTGTCCAATTCCTGGTCCCACCCTGAGTGCAGTGGTTCCTTCTCCAGACCCCTACCTCACTACAGGACAGAGTAATACCGTAGGAACAACAGCACAGGAAGAGGGAGGGGGCAGATATGATGCACTCCCAGGGGACAATAACTTTTACTTCATTATGCGAAGTAAAAGGAAATCTTTCTTGAATTAGGTAAATACCCTCGTACACAGTTGTCACTGGAACAAGTGTCCCCATTGGAAGATTACTATTCTGTTACTTTCAGGAGACAATGCAGTCCTGGTGGGAATGGTCTTTTGCACTTTAGAAACACGAACCGTCGAAACATAACCACTTGCTGTCCGGAGCAATTTCTTACATTTGCACACACACAATAAAATCTGAATTCATGGCTAGAAAACAGCTTCAAACCCACAAACAATGATATATTTTCTGAAAGCAGTTCTTCACTATCAACTTCACTGTCAACTTCACTGTAAGCTTTATTGTAAGCTTCACTGTCAGTCTCAATGCACTCTGAACTACTCTCTGAAATTCCCTCTGGTTTGACCTGTAGAGCAAGGAGTGAGATTCGTGCCTTAAGCTTTGCTGCTCGGGCAGGTTGAGATGCACGTTTAGGAGTTGGCGTCCCAAACTGCAAACAAAAATAAGAAATTATTTCACACCAAAAAAAAACCCCCAAAACCCATAACCGAGCAAGATAAACAATTTAAAAAAACAAAAACACACAAAAAAAATAACTGAAATTGCTAGCCTGTCTCCTATATGACTAGAGGAATTCAGGTTTTAATCTCTTTATACTTTTGTATTTGTTGTTTTATACAGATTAATAACTGGCTGCATCCATAACATTCACTTTACAAAGTTTGCTCTGCCTGCCTCGATCAAATTTCTCAACCTTTCAAAGAATATAAAGCAACCATCGCTAAAATAGTTACTAAAATAGTCAAAAATGTACCCCCTTAAAAAGAAGAAACTTACCGTGCTGCCCACACCACTGTTTAACACTATATCGCAAAAAAGACACCGCGTGCAGAATCCTTTGGATCTGAAACTTCCAAGTGTCCAATTCCTGGTCCCACCCTGAGTGCAGTGGTTCCTTCTCCAGACCCCTACCTCACTACAGGACAGAGTAATACCGTAGGAACAACAGCACAGGAAGAGGGAGGGGGCAGATATGATGCACTCCCAGGGGACAATAACTTTTACTTCATTATGCGAAGTAAAAGGAAATCTTTCTTGAATTAGGTAAATACCCTCGTACACAGTTGTCACTGGAACAAGTGTCCCCATTGGAAGATTACTATTCTGTTACTTTCAGGAGACAATGCAGTCCTGGTGGGAATGGTCTTTTGCACTTTAGAAACACGAACCGTCGAAACATAACCACTTGCTGTCCGGAGCAATTTCTTACATTTGCACACACACAATAAAATCTGAATTCATGGCTAGAAAACAGCTTCAAACCCACAAACAATGATATATTTTCTGAAAGCAGAGGCCCTGTAGAATAAAACGATGCTAGTTGCAATTTTTTGTCACACGGTACTTGCGCAAATGTTTATCAAAAATATTTTTCGGATAACATACACTAAAATTAAATTTAGTGCACAGAAACAATAGAATACCCAATTTTTTGGTAAAATAAAAGACGGGGTCACGCCGGGTAAATAGATACCAAACATGTCAAGCCTTAAAACTGCGTGCGTCTGTGATAACGTAAAAAAAAAAAAAAACTACAATACCTAAAATTTCCCATAGTCTACACTTTAAAGGTGTTTACTGCTCATTAATTTACTGTCACCAGTGATTGATGGCACTAGAATTATTGCTCTCACTCAGACGTTCGCAGCGATATGTAACGTTTGGCACAATTTTAGTTTTTGCACGAAGGTGCATCCAACACGTTTGCGTTTGTGTGTGCACGTTTATGTACGTGCACTCCACTTTATTGCTATCACTTAGGGAGCTAAGAAGCCCTCTATGTAACAGCAAATGGGATGCGACAGGTCCTCTATATGAGACATCAGAGGTCTTCTGTCGGAGAACTGCTTCACCTGCTTCTTCTTCTGGCTCTAGGAGCCGGAGGATGTGCACAGTGACGCCGGAAGTGATGCAATACACATCAATTCCGGGTCCAGTGATCGGAGGAGAGATCAGCGGCTTGAAGCCTGCTAATCTCCCTCCGATCAATCAGGGGAGAGCCGCTGTGCCGGTCCCGGGCCCACAATGGGGACAGCGAAGCCGAGGAAGCCAGCTGCGGCACCAGAGGGGGGCACACGCAGCACCGCACAGTACAAGCGATCCAGCGCCTGTACAGACGCCGGATTGCTTGTATAGAAACATCAATCGCCTGCTGTTTAAAACGGTACCAAGAACACGGCTGCAGCAGCCATGTTCTTGGTATTACCACTTCAAGCGGGTGACTAGGGAGGAATTTAAAATCTTCTCCAACACACAGGTACTCCCTTTTCCCCCACTAACCAACTACTTTCATTGCTCTGTCAGAGCCAGGTGTGCAAACCCTGTGTAAACTATATCAGAACTTATTCAGTGTTGGGCTTCTCAGGACTGAGAACTGCAGCTTGGAAAGAGGTCACAAGCTCCCCCATACTTGGAAGCACTAGGTAAATCCTGAGGGCTCCATGGAGCAGCAGCAGCAGAGCAGCGCACTGAAGGCGAGTTTAAATGGTTTTGAAGGCAAACTTTTTAGGAGACTTTACTCTGAATGGGCAAAGTGGCAGTCTAATTTCAACCTAACCTTACCTAAACCTACCCCTTATTAACTGAAGCATGCCACTGATGCTAGCGCAGACAAGGAATTAAAAATGCAACCAATGAATTCCACATAGAAGCCCGTCGTATAATGTGCCGAATGTCTCCTTATCCATGGAGAAGGCA
>NW_017306447.1:1808057-1831297 GCF_000935625.1 Nanorana parkeri | reverse complement strand
GGGGAATCAGAGTATGTGTATTCTTCAACAACCTTTCTGGCAGCTGAAAAGTTCTACATATGCATTTCAACTTGGGGTTTAGCCATTTGGTCATAGTTCCCTTTAAAAAAAAAATACAGCACATGCCACTTTCTCCAGCTCTTTGTTCTAACCTGTTTTACTGGCTCCTCCTCATCAGTCTCGCTGCTTTCTGTGCTACTATCTGCCCGACCTTGGTGTGCGGGAGGGGTGCAGCCTGTCTCTTGCGATTTGCAGTCTGTACTAGGGATGCATTGTTTTTTTCGGCCAACACCGAATACTGACATCGGAAGTCCCATTAAGGAAGCCAGGCGGTATGTAATAACTTGCCACCTGCCTTCCTGATTAGCCGGGAAACTGGGCGGCTTGTAAAGACTCACCGCCCGGCTTCCCAATTAGCATGGAAGCAGTCTCCATGCTCCCTAGTCACCAAGTGACGAGGAAGCATGGAGCTGGCTTTCTGACCAATCAGGAAGCCGGGCGCTGTGGAATGACTCGTTGCCTGGCTTTCTGATTGGTCGAAGTTGGCCAATCAGGAAGCCGTGCAACAAGTCATTACACGGCGCCCGGTTTATGACTGGCCGGGTGAGGAGGGAGCATGAAGCCGGCTTTCTGGCCAATTAGAAAGCCGGGGGGCTGGTAATGACTCGCCATCCGGCTTCCTGATTGGCCGGCCTCCCAACCAATCAGGAAGCTAGGTGGTGCGTCATTACAAGCTGCCCGGCTTCCTGATTGGCCGTGGAGCCGGCTCCATGCTCCAATCAGTAAGCCAAGCAGCGTGCAATGACTCGTTGCCTGATACCAGAAGCTCAGGTATCAGGCTAGGCATTGGAGCATTTAGGCGAGTACGAGTACTCGCCCAAATACCCGGCATTGATACTATTATCGGTGCATCCCTAGTCGGTATATTTGAGGGTGCTGTGGGCTTGGAAGTTACAGATGCTGGCTATTGTGAACAGAACAAAAATGTCAGGCTAATGCATTAAAAAACCTATATTTGAAGACTTCCTAATTCTAAGACAACACACACTAATCTTATGATCTAGAATTTCAGCCTTGTATATTCTGCATATAATACAAAACTGGCAAAAATAAATCACTATGTAGAGCAAATTTCCTATTTTTATATTAAAACTCAGTTGTATTTTTCCGTAAAAGTTTGACAAAGTCTGAGATTTCCACCAACTCTCAATTGGAGGGAAAAAAAAAAAGAAGTATAAAATGCAGGCACCCTGAGGCCAAATGCCAAGCCATAGCTTCAACTTTTAGGTAGTGATGGAGCTGGTCTGGCTCAAACACAATTCTAATGGTGAATGCGGCAGCAAGCTCTGACACAAGTGGGAAGTGTTGCAGTTTTGCGGCTCGGTACAACGGCAATACAAGCTGCAGGCACCTGCTTTCAGTTTCAGTGAATGTTTCTCTTTAAAACCTCAGTCAGGTCAAGAGTCATGTTCTACCAGGTAGGGCTGAAGTTAAGGATTATTTTCATAATCGATTAGTTGGCCGATTATTTTTTTCCCAATAATTGTAAAAAAAAAAAAAAAAATAATAATACCGTCATTTATTGAAAATAAAATACACAAATGCAGCGTTACAGACAAAGTTGACTTTAGAATAAAACGGTGTGCACACTGCACTGGAACGCAGGGCATTGCAGTACCACGCGTTCGAGTGTGGGGCGATCACATTGCGGACGGGAGGTGCATTTAGGATCCATTGAAATGAATGGCATCCATAATTTTTTGCATATTAGATATTTTAATTAGCTTGATGGATTTAAAATAATGTGAATTGTAAAACTAAGCCAATATAATAAATAAAACAGCCTTTTATTCAAAATACCAATAGCCAGCCTGTTATTGGATAACTCAAATTACAATAGGCAATAACAGGCTGGCTATTGCACGTGTCCACTGCCTGCTGTCAATCAGCAGAGGAGGGACCTGAAGGAGACGCAAGGCGGCAGAGAACGAACGGGGCAGCAGCGGAGGAATACAGTCTCTCCTCCCCGCTGGTGCCGGCCAGCGGGGAGGAGAAGAGAGCAGCAGATTGGTGGTGGCGGATTCAACTAATCGATAATGAGATAATTATAATCAATTAGTTGTTGCATGACCTACCATCAGGGTTACATGGATCCTGTGAATCAGGATCAGAAAAAAATAAAACCTTGACAGGTTCAAACCTTTCCCACTCCACCATACCTTGCCTCATATCCCATGAAAATAACATCTGCACAGAACTAGTTTATACAAAAACTGAATTTTATAACTGCAGCTTGTTTAAGAACTTTAAAATGATTATATTTCATGCATTTCATTTGACAGAAGAACCAAACTCACCGGGTTATCAATGTCGGTCTCATCACTGCTCTCAGAGGTATCTTTCACCTCAGCTTTTCGCCTGGAGGCTTTGCGCTTAGCAGCTGCTGTGGCTCGCAAGGGTTTGCTACGCTCCTTTCAAAAGAAAAACTTTTTTAAACTGGCTAATAAAACACTAGTACATGAAGTAGTAAACCACCTACAAAGACAACATTTCCCCACTCTTGGATAATTCACTAAGCAAGACAGACAGGCAAAAACATTAGGGATGCTTTATTAAAAGGAGGGACTCAACTTTATTAAAATAGTTAAGTTGTGTTCACTTCACTTATATCTAAACCCAAGAACAGAAATTAAATATGTTGCTGCTTACCAATACTAAAATGTAAATCTGCATTAGTTTTTTTTATTTTTAAACACTTGAAGACCATGGTGTTAAACCCCCTTCCTGGCCAGGCCATTTTTCAGTACTTTGATTGACATTTATTCCGTCATGCAACGCTGTACTTAATTTTATACCGTTTTTTGGTGACAGATAGAGCTTTCTTTTGGTGGAATTTAATCCCCACTGGGGGGTTTTATTTTTTACTATATAACAAAAAAAGTACCCTAAATTTTGAAAAAAAAAACCTGTTACCCTATTAAATGTTATGAAACATTTGGTAAAAAATAAGACGGGGTCATGTCGGGTAAATAAAAAAGTCCATAAGCCCATCGCACTCCTGACCGCTCACTCCAATGAAAGAGGCTGGGTGCAGCTGGGTGCACCCGTTGATCACCGTGCATCTTGTGTGATATGTTACCAAGTCATTAAATAGACGTTGTTTTGCATTATTACTGGAGTGCTGTTATCCCTGATTTTCTACGTCGGGTAAATAGACACCAAACATGTCAAGCCTTAAAATTGTGCGCGCCCGCCAAATCGCAGACTACACTCAAAATTGGCCATAGGCGACACTTTAACCGCTCATCAGTTTAGTGTTATCAGTAAATAATGGCCTGAGAATTATTGCTCTCACTCAGACGTTCGTGACGATATACAACATGTTTTTTTAACAGTTGCAGCCACGTTTTTTTCTTCCTTTTGTGATGGAAGGTTTTACATAAAAAAAGGGGACCATTGTAAGCACCCGTCAGTGTTAAGGTGCCCATTCACTGCTCGATTCTCATACGAGAATCACGATCGTACGAGAATCGAGCAGTGTGAACGAAGACGTGCAACCGTTTCTACTGTACGGTCGCATGTCTCTTGTCTAAGGAGCACGCTAGAAAACCAGCCGAAAATCGTACGCCCCCCTCAGGGGGGCGGGCTGGCGATGATCAAGAGTACGATCTGCCTGTCCAAGATGGGAAGATCGTACGTTTTTTTTATTACTTTACAAACTAAGGTCTTGCGATGGTTGTAAAGTGTATGGCCACCTTTAAGTGGATAGTTCCAAACCTCTATCTGCCACTTTTAATGGACAGTTTGGTCAAGGAAGTTGAAAAATAACATTTACTGGGCAGATCACCATAAGAGAAAAAACCAAAAAAAAAAAAAAGCTATTTTTGTTGATTGCGATGGTGCCTTTGGGGGGAAAAAATAAAAGACTGTACCGGTACAAGATAAAATGGCTTTGACACTGATCCCTGTACACTTACCATTGTGGCTAAACCCCATCTGTATATTATGGGTATTCAAAGTGAACACCACTACAGATTAAATTCCCAAATCCTTTAGTAAATCAGCCCCAGTGATAGATAGCTGAAGTTGACAACTTAGGGATAGAATCAGATAACCCCTCTTACGAAGGCTGTATATAAACCCAAGCTTTCAAATGAGGATTAACCAACCTCTAGCACCTCTACACAAAGGCACATTTTTCCCCAGTAGCACCTATGTTCATGCATTTTTAAAACATTGCTTTTAAAATTACCAAGTACAGTATTACATGATTTAGAGGATAAGTACCCCATGTAGAAACCCAGGTCTATAAAGAAGTAGACTTTATTTCCCAGCTGACAATGCACGGGGTACTCACGAAGGTCTGTTCTCACAAAACAGCTATAAAATGGACATCTTCTAGTGCCTACAATAATAACATTAACCAGGGAAATATAAACCTAACAGCCCAGGTTTACTTAAAGCCAAAAGCTAAATATGGATGTGGTCTTGATGGCTGGAACATACTACAATCCACAGTGGAGAGGAAATCTACAGACAATGCCACACAATGTACACTTACTTGCTTTGCAGTCTCTTCTTCAGAATCTGAGCTGGAAGAACTCTCATCATTTTGTTCTGCTGCTGGTTTTGACACCACAAATGAAAAAAAAATAGGACAATTTCAGAAGCTTTGCTTATGTTAAAAGGAAGAACGATTTCTAAAGCAGAAATAGAGCCATTGTGACATGAACACACTCACCTCTTTTGGTCAAGCAAGCATGAACAGAACATAGACAATAACTAACAGATAACTCATTTACCCTGTACTGGGGCAGCCTTTGCTGATGCAGTCCCTTCCTCACTGTCGGAGGAGTCATTTCCATCTGGCAAAACAGCCGCTGCTAGTGGGCCGGCCGATCCTGCCTTGTCGTTCAATGAAGGACTTGTCATTTTGGAGGTCGCCTTAACATCTGCTTCCGCAGCCAAATTCATTTTCTTTTTATCTTTATTTTTCTAGAAAAAAAAACAAAAAAACCACACAACATAAATAATTTTGTTATTTTAACATTTTATCAGGTATTTGCATTATCAAAAAAAGAAAAGATTTTTTAGGGTGTATAATCAAAAATCATATTCCTAGATAGTAACTGTTAAGCTCATTTCCCTTTTTAAACAAGATATAATAATAATAATAATAATAATAATAATAATAATAACAATATGATGGGAATCCCTTTTCTGCTTGAGATTCAAAGCATAAGCAAATACAAGATAAAATCCATTGCAAGTCTACAAAAAAAAAGTGATCAATTTTGACTGTACTATTCCTTTAACAACTGCAGTGTGGCAGGGGCAAACTTTGCTTGTGGCACCCCAAATCAATTTCTGATCCAGAGGCAGCGCACTTCAGTAAAAGGGTAAGATTGTTACATGTATTAGACAAATATGGAAGCCGTCAGGAGCCAAATTGTGGAACTCGACTTAGGAGGTTTTGGAGCAGATCCTTGGTTTTTGGATGGTGCGGCAGAAGAGAATTATCCACTTGAGCTGGATTAGAGTATTCAGGATTCTGAGGTACTATTGAATCAAGAGGACAAAAGCCACAGGAAACACTCTGCGATAAGAGTCTTTCCATTGAGTCCCTTCTGATGTATTCCGAATGTGCGTGAACTTGAAGTCTTTCCAGGCGATTGGAACATTGGAGCTGCATATTAGCCTTTGGGTCTCTCCCACAGTGAAACAGGGAGTGCTAAAATTCTCAATTATGAAGATCTCATTGAGTTACTTACCCTTCGCTGAACTGTCTTGCAGGAATACAGAACAGCACACGTGCATGGCACCGCTCCCAGATCTGAAAGTCAAAAATCTCCGGCTCTTTCCTGTCTGTTAGATGAGACTATACTGATTTCCTGCACTGCTACAGAGATGCGTCTACATTCCCCAGTTACTGAGCCCCGAGCAATGGGCATAAAACCAGACACATTCTCTTCCATGTGTCTGCATTTTCATAATGTGAGCTGAATGATAAGAAAAGTCAGCAAATGGCCTGGCTGGGTGTAAGGACTAAACTGGATCATTCTGGATATACTAGCCACTAAGCAAGGTGTAAGAAATACAGAAATCCTACAGTGCTTCACAGAAATAGAGCTATTCATCCCCCCTACATCTAAAATTAAAAGGAGAATTATGAGGCAAGTGATTTTCACTCAGCCTCATAATCTGAGCCGACCTGTGACAATGAAACGGTCACAGGTCGGCTCAGTAGATCAGGAAGTGAGCAAACACATACTGTCGCTGGCTCACTTCTCGATCTATCCCTGCAGAGTGACTGTCACTCATGGCTCCCTGCAGGGATTCCCCCTCCTCCCCGATCGTCCAGCGCTGACTGGCGGAACGGATGGGGGATAGGGCAGGCACAGCTGGCTCTGCCTCTGGATAGGCAGAGCCAGCTGGGATCCGTTTGCGCTTTCAGAAAATATATGGTTTGGGGGGTCTTTTACAAACGCTAGCAATGCAGCAGTTGAGAATCAAATCAATAGGAAGAAATTGCAGATAATTCAAAAATGGCTTGGCCAGCTGATTTGAAAAATGTTCCGGAGGGCTTGGCAGCGAAAGGGTTAAAGCATATCTAAACCCAAAAACAGAAATGTAACACATTGCAGCTTATCAGACCTCAGATGTGATGTCTGCATTCATTTTCATTATGCAGATTTTTATATCCTTTATTTTCACCTGCTTATGCTGTGAACACAACACTTCCTGTCCTAGAGTGACAACGCTCACTCACCATGCTGTATCTATTGAGGGAGCCGTGGCTGTTAGTAGGCTGCTCTCTTGAATTGGCCTACTAACCCCTCATCTCCATTCTTTTGTAGTTCACAGAAGGTAGCTGGGAAACTGATCAGATTTACCAGTTTACTGCACAAGAGGTAACAAGGACACTGGATTTTCGCCAAGATGAACAGTTATTTTTCTGTATTTGTACAAAAAAAAAAAAAAAAAAAACTAATACAGCCACCACATCCAAGACCTGATAAACTGCAATATATACGTTTTTGTTTTTTATTTCTCTATATGCTTTTTAAAAAAATAGACTTAACTGGGTTTTTGTGCCACTGATCTATATAAAAATAGTCCATAATAGTACCATAAATATTAGTTACTAAATGGGAAAGCAACCCAAAAAATGCAGTGATGAGAGTTGCATTAAATGGGCATATTTATATAAAGTGAATGTGACATTCATCAAACATTCACTGCAGGTCAATAAATCATTGAAATTTAAAATCACATACACCAAGAAGATTCACCTGCAGCGAATGTTTGATGACTGTCGCATTCACTGGTTAATATACTGTAAAATTACTGTAATTTTTTTCCCCAAAATGATTTAGCATTGGGAAGGGTTAGACTACCTATTGTGGGTTTTTTTTTTTAATTGATATGTGTCCCTTGGGAGACTCACCCCTCTGTTTGTCCTTGTGACCATTGTCACCAAGTAAGGGGAGATCTCAAACTTTAAGTGATACTAAACTCAGGAATTTAAAACCTTAAAATACATTCTAGTACCTCAACTTATAACAAAAATGCAGCTTATTAGTGTATTACTATGGCTACAAATAACGATTTTCATAATCGATTAATCGGATTTAAAAAAAATGCCATCTTTTATTTAAAATAAAACAAATTGAGTGTTGCAAACAGTTTACTTCAGAATAAAACTGCATGCACAATTTTTCAATCGCGCCGCACTGGAATCCACGGCATTGCTGTATCGCCCGTTCCAGTGCGAGCAATCGCACTGCGGATGGGAGGTGCGCTTGGGGTGCTTTGAAATGAATGGCACCACAATGCGCATCCCACAGCAGAACTTGTCAGGCCGCAACAAAAAAATAAGTTAGGTACCTGGTAACTTCTTTTCCAGGGCAGCAGGGACTCAGGTGCTGCCCTGGAAGATGACTTGGGGAAATTAATTTTTCCCCACCTTTTTTAAACAATTGTATGTATATTAGACATTTTAATTAGTTTCATGGATTGAAAATAATGTGAACTGAAAAACTCCGACCAATAATCATGAGTTTAAGAGTTAGCCATGAATATTTCCTCACAATTATTGCTCACTCTGGAACACGCAGCGATACCCGACATGTGTAGCACAATAGACGTTTTCATACATGTGAACCCGACTTGTGTTTCCGTTAGTGTGGGGTCGGGGGGATTTGTAATCTCACATGCTCACTATGCTATAGCACATTGGAGGTGATAGGTTCTCTTTAAGGTGACATTAGGGGTCACCTTTTCCACTTCACTTCCACAGCCAAATGTAAAACACAGTAGGCGGTGGCTGGGAGCAATAGCCAACCTGCTATTGGCTACTTCAAATTGCAATAGCCAACAGCAGGCTGGCTATTGTACCCGCCCACTGCCTGCTGTCAATCAGCAGAGGAGGGACCGAAGGTGAAAGTTCTCCTTCAGGTCCACCCCTCTGCTGATTGACAGCAGGCAGTGGGCGGGTGCAATAGACAGCCTGCTATTGTAATCTGAAATAACCAAAAGCAAGCTGGCTGCTGCTTGGAGAAGCATCGGAGGCACAGCAATGGGGGACAGAGAAGCATCGGAAGGCACAGGGACGGGGAAGCATCGGAAGGCACAGGGACGGGGAAGCATCGGAAGGCACAGGGACGGAGAAGCATCGGAAGGCACAGGGACGGAGAAGCATCGGAGGCACAGCGAGTGGGGGACAGCGGGTTGGAAGGGGGGGAACAGCGGGCAAAGCGGGGGAGGGGGGCACAGCAGGGTGGAACAATCAACTAATCGATAACGACAATCATTGACAGCGATCCTCATCAATTTTAGCGATTAGTTGTTGTCGCCCTATGTATCACTCGGCTGTATATCCTCAAATCATCTCTGAATTGGTGCCGACACTGTCCTTCCTTCTTGAGGGTGGCTACTTTTGTTCCCCAGGGTCCCTGTGTGTGTTGTAAAGTAGTGACTGCCCAAGCTCACTCTCGTGTCACGTTTAGAGTTGTCATGAGTATAAGAGGCAAGGGGAAATCTTCCATATACGCAAGAAAAATAGTGATATAGAAACCACAGAGTTTGTTTTTTTTTAAATAATAAACTTCCCTCAGCTTTTTAAAAACAGGAGAACATAGTCTAATTCCACACACACAACCCTCCATTTCTCTGACCTGCCTACTAAAAACGCTACACAACAGTTACTAGTAGAAATCGCCAGTTATGGCATTGGGGAACAAAGTTCATGCTTGGAATTTGACACGTATACATATATAAACAACAGTGAATCAGAAGGGACTGATAACAAACGTAACAATACATTGTAGGCCTTGTTGACATAAAAGCTGTGCAAAAAATTAAACCTAATAATTAAGAGGCAGAACAAAGCAGAAGCATGGGTTTCCAGATATACAGAATACTGAAAGCTGCACTCTGGGGGTGGACAAAACTTTCATATTAATTTCTTTGTATTCTTTATTTATAGCACTAGGTGTGTAACATACCTCTAATATGGTGTATGCTGTGTGGAGTATAAAAATTATACCTTGCAGCATGCCGGCTCTGATGTCATGCTGGGCATCAGGGTGCTATGGAGGGGGAAGAGATACTGCTAGAGTAATAACAGACTCAAGTTGCATCCCTGCCCCTTCTCACTCCTTGCCCATTTAAAAAAAAAAATGCTTTTTATTTTTCTCACAGAATGCAACACGTGGGCTTTTGTGATGGTGGGGCAACAGATGAGGTTTCATTCTCTGCACCCGGAAGCCCAGTGAGATGTCAGAACAAGCATGCAGCAAGGTATGATTTTTATATTATACAACAATCCTCCACACATAGCATACACATTATTAGAGCGGTGTTACAACCAAACAATTGGCACCATCAGTTCAGAGAGGATCTAAAGCTGAGTGATACTCAAAGAAGATACAATTTATCAAAAGTGGAACACACAGAATATCGAGCAGTTGCCCATGGCAACCATTCAGCTTCTCTCTTCAGTCTGCTCAGGTAAGCTTTTGAAAATGAGAGAGAGAAGTCGATTGGTTGCAGAGAAAATCTGCTCCAGTTTTTATAAATTCCCTCCCATTGCTGTCAATAGTTAAGGTACTTGAATGCATTTTTGAGATTTTACTCCTGAGTTTAGTGTCACTTTATATATCTGGAAAGGCATCCAATCATGTGGCAACCCAATTTGGGCCCAAACCTAGATTTGGAAACAATGATTTAAGGTGCCCATACACCTTACGATTATCGGACGAACTTTTCGTCCCATGATCGAATAGTCGTACGATTTTCGTACGGCAGCCCCATCCTGCCCCGATGGTCGCCAGATTAATTTAGCCGTAATTAACGAAAAGCACCTGGCCGAAATGCGGTAATTGATTTGCCGTATTTTCATTAGCGCAAGCGCAGTGTAGATCGTAGGAGTTTTGAGGGACGGAAACGCCAGCAACCACGACAACCGTACGATCTAGCAAAGTTTTCAAACATGCTTGACCGTCAAAAGTCGTACGATTGTACAGTAATGTCGGTCGGACACTGCAATGCATACATATGATTATCGGCCGAAAAGTCGGCGCCTACGAAAATCGTCCGATAATCGTAAGGTGTATGGGCACCTTAAGACATTCCTTCATTTAGCCGTTATCATAATTCTACTAACGCTAATCAAGAAACTGCAGTTGTACTTTAAGCAGGACAAAAAAAAAAACCCCACAAACAGCCTTTGGTTGGTCCAGTTTTTATGAATTTCCCCCCAAGATGTCCTCAGTCTACATCAAAGGGAAGCAGGGACACACACGCTTCCCCATAACTGGAAGCACTGAGTGGTGAGCTTGCGCTCAGGGAGTCTCCTTTATGAAGACAGATACTTTGCCCTGAATAGACAAGGTGGCAGGGTCTCTTTAATTTGAAGGACCAGGGACAAGATAGTTTTGTGACTTGACATATTATCCTTTCCTTCACTCCGCATCCCCCCCCCCTCCTTTAACTAAAGGGTGGAGATCTCAAACTACGAAAACTGACATCATAGGAACACCAAACAAAATTTAAAAATTAAGTCACAAACGCAAGTATATACCGTATTTTTCGCTCCATAAGACGCACTTTTTTCCCCCCAAAAGGAGGGGGAAAATGTGCCTGCGTCTTATGGAGCGAATCCCGACGCCCGAGACATGCAGTTTCGGGCGCCGGGCGAGTAGTAGGAGCCACTGCTCGTTTAATACGAGTGAGCTAATGAGATCACTCGTATTAAAGCCGAGCAGCGGCGATCGTATCCAGCAGTAGGAGCCACTGCTCGTTTAATACGAGTGATCTAATGAGATCACTCGTATTAAAACCGAGCAGCGGCGACGATGGAGATCACCATAGAGCAGACGAAGAACGGACTTTCTTCGTCTGCTCTGTGTGATCACTGAGACCGTGGCGCTGTAATCACAGCGTCACCTGTCTCAGCGGTCACTAACTGCAGCTTCTGTCACAGCTTCTGTCATAGAAGCTGTGTCAGAAGCTACAGTCTGTCGAGTGCTACATAAGGCGCGCCGGACCTCCCTGCGTCCTATGGTCCGGTGCGTCTTATGGACCGCAAAATACGGTACTTCAAAGTAAAATGTACCAATGCCATTATCAATTACCCGAACACATTTTAAATTTGATGTTTTTTTTTAATCTACATATAGAATCCTTGTTTTAGAAACAAACATTTCATAAATGACCAAAAGGTTCCCAGACCACTAACCTGCTCACCTAAAGCTACTAGCTAAAGAGAGCACAGCAAAAGTACTTTCCTTTCAGGCCAGCTCTCTCACTGCAGCCACAAATGAAGCCGTCCGGCACGAGAGGAGTCACTGGGCTGGCATATTAAATGTGTGTAAATGGCAGCTTGAGCTACTAAGCTCTGTAAGCACGCAGCTTTTTGGCTGGCTGCCATTTAAAATGTGAAATATACAAAGCGGTTTTTCCTATTTATCTTTTTAGTTAAAAAAAAGAAACCCCAAGTAGAAAACCACTGTACATTCCTTTTAAATAGTGAAAAATTACTCACCTTAATGCCTGAAGTCTTTTTTGCTTGTGGTGCAATGGCATCTTTTTTGGATTCTTAAATAAATAAAATATATGGAATAAATATATATAATACATATTAGTGGATGGCCCAGTGCACCTTTCAGCATGCAATGGTATTTTTTTCTTGGATTCTTAAAAATAAATAAGAATAAGGAATGCATAAAAGAAGGTGGCACAGTATGACACTTAGCATGGGATGGTCATTTTTATAGGATTCTTTAAAATAAATAAAACAATATGGTATACATATGGGAGGTGACAGAGCACGAGATGGGGATTATTTTTTTGCATCTGAAAACAACTGTCTCACCATGATCTGCCTTTGGTTTCTTACTTTTTCCTCCATCCGTTTTTGCTTTCTTCTTTTTCTTTGATTTCCTAGGGAAATGAAAAGCTTTACACCGAGAAATTCTTATATTTGCAACTGTCATTCTACACATTATATGATCACTTTGTACCGCTAAGCTTTTTCTGAAATAAAAGTACTTGTTCTAAATCGCCGCTAATGTTCCAAATTCAGGTCTTAAATTCTCTGATGTTTACCGACATTTATTTTGTGTGTTCATGTGGAATACAATGCTCTTACAAGAACCCAGCTCCACATTAAAATGCTCAGTGAGATACACCAAGAATACCCGAGTTAATATCCTTGCCACGCCAAAGAACTAACCAACTGCTAAAAGAACATTCAGCCAGATACTTTACAGCAGTGGTTCTCAACCTGTGTAACCTCAGGACCCACATTTGCCCTTGATCATTAAGTGGTGACCCAAGTTGCACTGCAATGGAACGCACGGCATTGTGTTACCATGCGGGCGATTGAACTGTGGTCGGGAGGTGTGTTTGGGGTGCCATTACAAGAACTGGAGTGGATCTTCAGCCGGGGGTCCAGTGCTGGGCTGCTGTGCTGTGACTGAGATCCATCCATACATGCGTTGCTTGTACAACTCCCATGCGCGCCCTGTAGAGGTGCCGGGAGCCAGGATGTGACGTCACTCGGGTCCAGGCACCTCCTAGAGGGCACGTAAGGGAGCTGTAAGAAATGCATGTATGGATGGAGCTCCCTCGTGACCCTAGCTCCAGCCCACCCCAAGCTGACACTCGATGCCAGGAAGTATATTCTGAATAGCTGCTCTGCGTGAGAACTGACATTGCTGCGCTAGGAGGAGGCTAAGAGACTCTCACCTAGAGAAGTGGAAGGCACACGGCGACCCACTGAACACAGGGTCGCGACCCACTTTTGGGTCACGACCCACCAGTTGAGAACCAAGGCTTTACAGCATATCTTAACTCTCATCATATTGCAGCGTACCAGTCCTTAGATGTGGTGGCTGCATTTGTTTACTTTATTAGTGTTTTATTTCCTTCATTTTCACCTGGTTATACTGCTAGTAACACATTTCCTGTCCTAGGGGGGACAACCCTCACTTACCATATTGCATCTGTGGTGGAGCAGTTGTCAACCTAGGACAGAACTGCTGAGCACCCTTCACCATAACAAAGAAGAGGTTTTGTAGTCCACAGAGATAGCTAGGAATAATGTAACTGAGGGCAGTATAGGCAGAAAACACAGAAACACGGGAAGTTATCAGCTCATAATATTTTCTCAACGGGTATTTTTCACAGTTAATCGAATAGATATAACAAAAATACATCTAAATGGTATATTTGAAGAACTCCAGGATTTTTTTTTTAATTAACCCTTGCAGTGGGGTTACCTCAACACTGCAAGGGATAACTGCTCCTGTGTGTCTATGTTTAAAAAAAAGTTATACTCGCCCAAAGCTCCGAGCCAAATTCTAATTAGGCTCTGTTCATACCTAGGCGTAACGAATATGCGCGTTTGTCGCGCGTTTCGTGACGCACGTTTTTACAGTGATTCGCGGTAAAAAAAAAACGCGTGACAAATGCGCGTTTCCGAGGGCTACTTGGCTGTATCCCAATAGAAACGCACGACAAAATGCCGCAAAGAAGCTCATGTACCTTTTCAGGCGTAGGCCGTTTTGTAGCGCATTCAGACGGGCTGAAATACGGCAAGGTGTGAACCATACCCATAGAAAACAATGGGATTTTCATGTTTGAGCGTTTTGTAGAGCGTTGAACGCGCTACAAAACGTACAGGTGTGAACCAGGCCTTAGACTGGCCCTTCCAACATCTCTCCCCCTCCTCTGCAGCAGTCTAAAGGTCCCATAAATCATCAATGTCTATACACAGTGTATAGATGTGAAGGACGCAGAGGAAGATTTCAATGGTGAACATGTGTTCACCATTGAAAAAAAGGTGAACATGTGTTCACTCTGAATGATGCTAAATCATGTTTAAAAAAAAGGAAGGAAAAAAAAAACCCCACAAGATTATTTACATGAAGTGAACACAGCTTTGGGTTATTTACTAAGCTCAGTGAAAATTCACTCTACAAATGAGTGAAACATGTTCGCATAAAGCCCTTGACAGGAATAAGACGGTCTGACGAATAAGTACACTGTAACTAAGTGCCAGAATTTTTCATCTCTATACTTGTTCGAGGTCACCAACTCAAGACAGCATTAGGGATCTTGTAGCCGCAAAGTGTACATCCCGGCATATTTCACGTTCCAGGAGCGACAGGTGCAACATAATGCTACGTGCAGAAAATCTGTACAAATCAATGACAGGCTGGCGGAAGACGTGGCTGTACGGTTACAGGGACTTGCGCAATGCAGAGGTTCTAAATTTGGAACAGTGTGCAAGTCCCAGTACCCATGTAAACAATGGAATATATGAGTATATTTATTTATTGCAGGTTGCACCAACAATTTATGTAGCGCTTTGCATATTCACATCAGTCCCTGCCCTCTAAGGTCCCAATACATATCCACATATACACTAGGGTCGATTTAGACAGGAGCCAATTAACCTTCCAGCATGTCTTTGGCAGTGTGGGTAGAAACCAGAATAGGCAAAAGCTCCTTTGAACATAGTGTCCCAAACGGGATTTGAATCGGTGACCCCCAGTGCGCAAGAAAGAAGCGCTAACCACTAAGCCACTGCCTGTTTATAGTAATATTATCAGCTTTAATGTTGCCATAAGAGAAAAAAAAAAACTGGAGTTGAAAAAAAAGTCAGCGAATCACATTAAAAAAAAAAATGGGGCCATCCTGGGGCATTCTCTACACATAATACACAGAACACCTTCAGTTGCCATGGTTACAAGGAAACAAGATTCACATTTTTTTTTTGCCCACTTCAGAAAATTAGGAAATACAGCTATCCCTAACTAAAGGAAATGCATGTCTAGGACAATGAGAACAGAAATGTAAAGCTAGGTGCCATCAGTTGGGCTTTAAATAGTTAAGGACTACTTAGCAACCATCAACTGCTGAGACAATGTGTAATGTACAACACAACTTATAGAGTACTGGGGTCAGGGGTATGTAATGTACAACATAGTGCTTAGAGTGCAGCATTCATCATACATCAAAGCGAAAACATACCATATATACAGTGCAGTGCTCCAGTCTATAATGAGCACCATAGCATACATGGTCATGAACATTTTTTTGGCTAAAACAATGAAAAAAAGTTGAAATTCTTGTCAGGATTCTTTTCTCACCCCTGCCAGTGACAGGAAACCTAAAATATTGTACAGCTGTTACAAGAATAAGAAAACTTCTGGTGCGTAAAAGGGGCTCAATTTAAACAGATTTCTTCTCACTTCCTGCTGTCTCTGAGACACAGCAGGAGGATATGTTTCTGCCCCAACATATCCAATACTCTATTCAAATTATTAAAAAAAAAAAAAGGTTTACTGTGAACATCAATAAATATACTTACTTCGCCCAGAGCTTGTATACTCGTCGCAAAGTGACTTTTGATGTTGCAAATTTCTAAATGGAAACATAAATGCATAAAATCATCACCTTGCAACACAAATCAACAGCTACAGCCTACACCAATTAAATAAGGTCTCTGCAAAAGAAAGAGCTAGGCCATCTGAAGAATTTTCTGCATCTGACAAACACATGGGTGTTCCACATTTGCCTGGTCCACTACAGCACGCAGTGATTCCATCCATCAGACCGCATATTAACACTGTGTTCTGAAGTGATGTAAGGACCAGCGGATAAAACCATAGCACACAGCTGAGGCCCATGCACCTGATACATGAGAAGTGGTTCTGACGCAGAAGATTCTTTAGATGGCATGACCGCATTAGAAATGGTACTATCAGGTACCCAGCTCAATGTAAGCCTACATAAAATGGTTGTCACATTTCCTTGGGTTCAAATCACAGGAGGGGGATATCTGTATAGCGTTTAAAGGGGAACTATGGGATGAGTGAAATAAACTCATTCCCATAGTTAAGAGTCCATGTGTGACACTGCAGCAGTCACACGTCAGCTCTATTGGTCAAGAACTGACCGATCACATACTGCTACAATTTTCTCTCTGCAGAGGGCGGTGACTGTCAGTCACCTCACTCTGCAGGGATTCTCCCCTCTATGTTCCTCCAGTGTTGACTGGGGGGACAAACAGGGGAGGGGGTGGGCACAGCTGGCTTTGGCTCTAGAGTGGCAGAACCAGCTGTCAATCAGGCAGCAGGGTGGATCCCGACAATATTGTTGGGATCTTTCCCGGGCTGCAGCACAGCTCTGCACTGTTAACATACAGTGGGCAATAGACTGCTTAAATGCTGAGTTTTGGGTCACAGGAAGACATCCATAGACTTACCTTTCGTCTCTCCTCGTCTCCTGGCCAAAAATACTAACTGCGCCCTCCCCAAGATGCTTTGCGGCCGCCCGAGCAGTTCTGGATTCTTGGACGGGAGCGCGCGGCAAAGACGACGTAAGTTTAAAACGCTTTTAAAGCGGGTTTTTTTAAATAATAACTTTTTGCATATATCTACTGCTTGCTAGCAGTAGATATATGCAAAAAAAACCGGGAGGGTTTAGAAATCCTTTAAGCTCCAGTATTTTGAGAAATAAGTGCCTCTGAAGGACACTGAAGGGACAGGCTCTTGTCAGGGAAGGGAGAAACAGGAAGTGGTCCTAGCCTGCTGTGTAGGTCAGGGGGTCCCTGTGGAGAGGGGGAATGCTGAGGGGTACGGTACCAAGTACCATGAGGGGTTCCATAATATCCAAGCATATAGAAATTCCCTGAAAAAGCAAGGCTAAATCCAGGTGAGGGATAACTCCTAAGTCAAGTTCCCACATAAACAGATATAAAGGAGCCCCAGGGTGCAGAGAATCCAGGAAGACCTGGGAAGGTACACTACTATGTGTAGTAGCACAAGGAAATGGTAAGTGACAATTGAAGGAGAAGCCAGACACAAGTAGAAGGTAAAGAATGGGCTTCCTCCGACCACTCCAGTGCCCTCATGCATTGAGGCAGGAGCACACTCTGGTCACCTGTGACATAGGCAATCAGTGTGAACAGCAAGTCTGAAAAGACAATGCCCCTCGAAGGCTAATTGGGTCATAAGCTCCTTGGATGCAGCATTAGTATGCCAACCAGCTCCTGGCTGATGGAGGGTTCCAGAAAAGCAGCCGAAATTCAAATAGTGTATGACCAGCTTTAGAACGGTGTTCCCCTTCAGAACCTTTCACCTTGTTCTGTGGAAGAAAGGCTGCAGGGAGCGGTCTAGCAGCCAGACTGGACTGCCAATCAGGTGAGTATATCTTTTATTCTTATAGACCTAGACCAAAATAAGCAGTTAACCATTGCATCGCAGGGGTAGCCCCACTGCAGGGTTTCGTTTTTAAAATGCCCAGAGTTCTTCTTTAATGAACTATGGGGTCAGGGCTTTTCCCCATAGTTCTCCTAAGGGTCAGCGTTCTCCCGTGACCCAAAGCTCAGTAGCTTGCGGTACACTGAGATGCCGCACCCGGGACAGACCCCGACAATACTGTCTGGATCCACCCAACTGTGGGATTGACAGCTGGCTCTGCCTATCCAGTCTGTCTGGATCCACCCAACTGTGGGATTGACAGCTGGCTCTGCCTATCCAGAGGCAGAGCCAGCTGTGCCCGCCCCCTCCCCCGTCCATTTCGCCAGTCAGCGCCGGAGGATCGGACAGGGGAGGGGGGAATCCCTGCAGGGAGCCGTGAGTGGCAGTCACGGCTCTCTGCCGGGATAGATCGAGAAGTGAGCGAGCGCCGGTATGTGTTCGCTCACTTGCTGATCTACTGAGCCAACCTGCGACAGTTTCATTGTCACAGATCGGCTCACATTACATTATGAGGGTGAGTGAAAATCACTTGCCTCATAATTCTTCTTTAAGTAATTTGGGTAAACAGTGTGCATTTTAATGCGTGTGTGGGGAAAAAGGTAAACGTCAGCCTGGCAGAGAAAGGACTAAAGCAAATAGTAATTCATAGAGGGAATATATCAAAACTGGAGCAGACAATCTGGAGCAGATGCCCATAGTAACCAATCAGCGTCTTTCATTTTCAAAGCTTAACTGAACCCTGAAAAAAAGAAGAACCCGATTGGTTACTATGGACAACTGTTCCAGATTTTGTCGGCTCCAGTTTTTATAAATTTCCCGCATCCTATTTCAGTGCTATTCAAATAAAGTTTGAAATGTGACTGTAAGAAAATGACAACAACGGATACATAGTTAAACACAGGGTTATAAGGAACATTTAATTTGAATGATCATATTAAATCTCAGCAAAGTTGCTAAAACTCAGAGGCATAAACAAATGCATTTGTAGAGAAAAATCCAATGTGCGCAAGTTATGGGGACATACATGATCAGACATGGCAGTACAGTACATAGAGGTAAGCACATGATGCATGCTGCACTTCGCTCTTACCTCTCCACTCTCGATCTGCAGCTCTCTGGCAGACTTGCCGTATCCATTCTGCAGGAGATGCTGATGAATGAGTGCCAACAAGGCGCTCTTAGACTTCACCATAGTGTAGATGACCAGAGACCATCAACTCACACTACCATTCACACACCTCCTCCGTCACCATGTGCTTCCTGTTACATGACTTCCGGGTGCTGCAACACAACTGACAGACGGGACTAACACTGTTTACTTTTTTTTTCTAAAGCAGCTTTATTTAAAAACGACAAAAGAAGCAAAAAGTAGAACGTAGCAGAACCTAGCTGCGAACCGAGTGTGTTTTGGAAAATACTATTATATATTAAAAATATTCATATTATATTATAAATAAAGCCTTGCACCATAAAAGGACATGGTATTTGCCTCTTTGATACTAAAAGGATTATTCACAAAAGGGGGAAGCGTTTGGAGAAGGCTAGAACAATCTAGGACAACATAGCTGATTTGGATCGTGAGCTGAATTGGAGAATTTTTCTAAATCAGATATTTTGTCCTAGATTGTTCCCTTCTCCAAACCCTTCACCCCTTTGTGAATAACCCTGTAAAACGTGCCTTCCCCATACTCCTGTGCTGCCTCCTACCTGTAGTCTCATACCCATACCTCCCAAATGTGGAACTTAGATGTGGCAATGCCAAGAATGGGCAAGCTTCTGCCCTACAGCTGTTGTGGAACTACAAATCCCATGAGACATTGCAAGATTCTCGCGGCATGACTCCCAGAGACAGATGCATGATGGGATTTGTAGTAGCTGGAAGGCCAGAGTGTGCGTACCCCTGGACTATGCCATACCCCCCAACTACTTTGTTTGCAACCAAATCCAAAAGTGTTATAGGATTGTAGACAACACATATGCAATAAATGTATTGATATAAATACTCTGTACAAATTGTAATGCTATAAAATATTCAATACTCAATAAAACATAAAAGAAGAAACCCAGCCACTCGGGTGAAAACAAACATGCATATATAAAATAAGCACGCAAATATATAGAACATAACGGGGGAAATGGTAGGCCGTGACTACAGGGGGAGAGGGGGTGTTATCTTTCTGACGTCTTAACTGACAATGAACTAACATAACTTATTTTTTTCCGTTATAGGATAAAGAGGCATGTGTTATGACCGTTGAATATGAGGAGGGGTCAACAGGGATTCCAACCTGAAAAAAGTGATTTCAGGGAGGTGCCCTTCTCAGTGAGGGAGGATCCATCCTCAGGTTATGACTATGCACCTGACCCTAGCCAATCCCTGAGCAGGATGACTCAGAGGCATGGTTGAGGGCAGGTGATAAAAGGTCTGGGGACACTGTGCAGAGGGCTCTTCCCCCTAGGGGCCTCGCCCTAGGAGGTGTGTGGGATGCAAGAAACTGGCCTGGGCCTCAGCACATGGCAGGTGCTGAGGGGCCAAGAGGCCTAGGATACACTGATACTTTGCTGGACCCACACACGTGGCAGGTGTTGGGTGCCTTGTTCTAAGAAGATACTACCACTAACCTGGAGTGCTCCTTGGCAGTTGCAGATGCTGATGGCACAGAAATTCCAGATCCTGAAGAGGAAAATACCTGATGGAAGCTGGGTCGGAGGGAGAGTCTGCTTGTTGAGGGGTACCGCAGAGCAGCTGGTGAGAGCGTCCGTCTGGGACCCACAAGGGAGATCCCTCACCCTATTCCAGGTATCTGTTTGAGAAGAAGCCAGGGGTCCTTAACTGAGTCCAGAGATAGCTAACCTTCTCCTTATAAGTTACTGGACCCTCCTGGCTGTTCGCAGTATTACTACTACTATTGGTCCTTGGGACCAGGTCACAGTGATATCGGCCTTAGCTGTTGCTAAGGGAGAAAGCTGTCCTCAGAAGAATCCAAGGGCGTCCTACCGATCCTAAACCCTCTCTCTCCTGTTGAGCTTACAAATAAATACCCTAAAAGACCCTAAGACTTGAGCCTGTTTCTGTATCCGAGTGTCGGTGTGCTGGATCTGAGCAAGGGGGCCGGTGGTTGGCAAACAGGTAGGAGAACCCTATTTCATACTCAGCGGTTCCTTCGGGGGTGAGCGCTACACTAGTCTGCTATTGGGTATTGCACATTGAAATAATCAATAGGGGCCTAGCTATTCATTCCTTTGCTGTTGTTGTAAGTTTGTTTGTTTTTCCCTGACTGACGGCGGCCGGCGGCTCCCATGTAAAAAAACAAAACAAAAAACAAACAGATAGCAGGGATAGGTTTACTCTGTTAGAGCAGAGTAAACCTTCCCGGGAGAAAATGTTTCTCTCCCGGATGTCCGGAAGCCGCTATCTTATAGCGGGAGACTCCTGGAACATCCGGGAGAGTTGAGGTGTCTGGGTCACGCAGAACACGAGGAGACTACATGCAATATTTAAAAGAAGAGGGTAAGTACATAAGGAAGCAATGTAACCAAAATATTAATCACGTTTAAATATCATGCTTCAAATATTATTTATAATCCCATGTTAGCACCTCCACATTTGTTCTGGTCCTATTTCATTCTGCACTAAAATCTTCTTCCTATCTCTCCATTATTTTGTTTGCTATTTCCAAAACCCAGTATAAAGGAAAAGTAATGGTGAAAAATAAACAATTCTAGGTTTACTCAATCATTTTTTGCCATTTAGAATCTTAATTGTTTAGCATTCCAGGAGGCGTAGCAGGGGTGTGTCAATTGCCTAATACTGTACATTGAGGGGAATTTATCAAAACTGGAGCAGACAGAATCTGGATGAGTTTCCCATGGCAATCAATCAGCTTCTTTCTTTCATTTTAAAAGCTTAAATTGTATTTCCACTTTCGCAGCCAAATTGGGATGAGACCCAGTGCTTTTTTTCTGGCCAAAAAGGTGTCGGTGTTCTGTCGAAATCTCTTGCCAGTAGGCAACATAGAACGGGTATCGCTAGTGCGCCAGCCGTGCCAGTGTTAGAATCCTCATCGAGTGATCAAGCTCCCGTCACTGCGTCAGCAGGACTTCACAATACACATCAAGTGCTCCAACCCCCGTCAGTGTGCCTGCGCGGTCACCCAAATGTGCACCCATGTGATGGCAAAACATGTAATCTCTTAGCATGTTGTGCCAAGTGCGGGCAGGGTGGGCGAGCAGGTGCACTAACGCTATGTGGAGTACTTGATTCTGCTTTTTGGTGACACCGCAGGCACACTAGAGAACTTCACAGGGATTGTGAAGCTGCGCAGGTGAAGTGACAGGAGTTTGGTAATTCGATCAGGATCCTGATGATCCTGGTGCACGCGCACCTGCGCCTTCTGGTCTAAAACTACTACTGGCAACTACTGCAAAGTCGCTGCATGTGACGTCACCAGTAGGAGATCTCGACGAGTTGGAGCTGTCGACAGAACACCGGTACTCACTGCAGTGGCCATCTTTGTTGTGGGCAGGGACGCACTGCCAAAACCAAGATGGCCGCCGACAAAACTCAGGGCCTGCGCCCATTTTGGGATGCATGGGACGCATTGAGCATGTGCAAGATGGCCACTGGCATTGAGGTTTACTGTCAGCAGCCATCCCCTGCGTGGGGTGATGACGCTTGTCTTCTGGCACCTTGTTTGTACACTTGCTGTATGGACACTTGCGCATTGTCTGTACGGCAAGTGTACGGACACAGTGACAGACAGGTGTCATCATCCCGTGTGGGTGATAACGCTTGGTTCAAAGGCACATTTTTATTGGTTTTTTTGCGATTCTATAGCGCAAAAAAATAATTTAAGTGCTGGCGGTAGGTGCCGGTACTGCGTACCCGTGTGTACCGACAGAGAAAAGCCCTGCTAACACCTATTTTATATCTGTTAAATGTTCACATTCACATTGCATAATCTATGACTATGGCTAAAATATATATTTTAAAATGATTCTTGCAGAATATATTGCTGTTATTTGGGTTACAATTTTTACTGGTGCTGAGAAAAACCTGGAATCATGTAGAATTCGTCCGAATTTCGATTCGGAACGAAACGAATCGCACATGTCTAATGAAGACAGCTTAGTCACCCCCACCCTCTCCACCTCAATGGCCTCATCCAGTTTGTCCTCAGAATCACCATTACCCCGCAAGCGAGTAGGACATATGTACAGTGTTGTCACAATTCAAAGAGGTGACCAGAAAGGTAAGACAACTCACCCCTCTGCATATTTAGCTGTTTGCCCGGAGCTCAGCTTCCAATTATGCATTATTTGTTTCCCAGCAGTCAGATATAATTTTGTTTTGTTTTGGTTTTTACTATTTAAACCGTACAGTTTGCTGTACTGACCCATTTACTGCTGCGATGAGAAATAGGGACACCTTCTAGCACATTTGTATTTAGTCAATAGGCACTAATT
>NW_017306447.1:1766099-1808021 GCF_000935625.1 Nanorana parkeri | reverse complement strand
AATATTACTTTTTCTTTTTACCAGCTTTTCAAACAGCAAGCAAGATAATTAAGAGAGAATTAAGATTTTAGTACAGAATAACAGTTTTGGTTAGGGATGCACAGATATCGAAATGGGTGCCGATACTGGACATTTTCTTGTACTCGTGAAATAGCCCCCAATGATAAGTGATTTACATTTTGAAACGGAAGCCGGTGCTGTAAACAGATGCTGCCAATCACAGGAAGGCCGCCGAGGTCCCCAGCAAGGTCCTGGCAGAAATGGGTGCCGATACTGGACATTTTCATGAGTACTTGTACTCGTGAAATAGCCCCCAATGATAAGTGATTTAAATTTTGAAACGGAAGCCGGTGCTGTAAACAGATGCAGCCAATCACAGGAAGGCAGCCGTGGTCCCCAGCAAGGTCCCGGCAGCCTTTCTGTGAATTGCTGCGCCTGTTTACTGCCCGCCCACACCTGCTGAGACCAACGGGGCTCTTAGTGAGTCCCTGCACAGCCCATCATAGACCCTGCGCAGAATCCGGAGACCCCTCACAGTCCACTATAGACCCTGCCATAGACCCCGCAGAGCCCACCTGAGACCCTGTACAGCCCACCACAGACCCTGTGCAGCATCCTGAGACCCCCGCACAACCCACCATATACACCGCACAGTCCACCTGAAACCCCACATAGCCCAGCTAAGACCCCATACAGCCCACCATAGACCCCGCACAGCCCACCATAGATCCTTCACAGCCCTCCATAGACCCCGCACGGCCTACCCGCGACACCGCACAGTCAACCATAGACTCTGCACAGCCCATCTCAGACCCTGCAAAGACCACCACAGAACCCCCGCAGCTCACCATTGACCCTGTACAGCCCACCATAGACTCCATACAGGGCAACTAAGACCTTGAGCAGCCAACCAGAGACCCTGCACAGCCCACCATAGACCCTGCACAGCCCACCATAGACCCCGCCCACCATAGACCCTGCACAGCCCACTATAGACCCCGTATAGCCCACCATAGACCCCACACAGCCCACCATAGACCCGGCACAGCCCACCACAGACCCGGCACAGCCCAACAAAGACCGTGCACAGCCCACCTGAGACCTTATACAGCCTCCTAAGACCTCAATCAACCTCCTGAGACCTCACACAGCCTTTTAACACCATCCCACATAGCCACCTGAGGCCCCGCACAACCCGTCTAAAACCGTGCACAGCCTCCTGAGACCACACACAGCATCCTAAGGCCCCGCACAGCCTCCTGAGACCCCACACAGCCTCCTGAGACCCCACACAGCCTCCCGAGAACCTGCACAGCCGTTCTGAAATCCTGCACAGCCACCTGAGATCTTCCACTGGAGACATCAGGCTGGCATCTCGGAGCAGCACAGAGTATGTAGCTTCATATTATTCTGCATTGATGTATAATGTATTGCTGGGATTTGTAGTCGCCCAAATGCTGCAATACCTTTCCTGATACTGGAACTTCCGGTCAGAGGAAATCTCTGCTCATCACTAATGGCCACTAGATGGAGCTGAGAAGCTTAGTGTATAAACTAACACGTGTACACACAAATTATAAAGTAAAGAGGAGGCACCTTATGTCCATTTTTTTTTTTTTTAATCAGAGCTATTTTTATATTCCAATTTAAAGGTGTCACTAATTTACGGATACTGACTTTGTTGCATGCCCAAATTGTACCATTAGCATTTCAAAGGCTTAATATTTCCTGTTGAACGAAGACTGAATCCAATTCACTTACATAATTCTACACGCAAATAATTTATTAGTAGCATTCTGAGACTTTTAAAGTGTTACTCAGGTGAATGCGCATAGCTCATTAATTTATAATTGAGCATGAAACTAAGACCTGAGATATAAATATACCTTTTTATTTATTGAGTGTGAAATAATACCTCTGAATCACATAGTTTATATACAAGTTAATTTGAATTAATGACATTGCCATGACATAATTAGAAAATTGTGGAGCGCAAAAAAAACATCCAATAGAAGTAATATAATCTAGCAATATTTGGGGGTGAGATACTTGTTTGCTTTATTAACAAGTTCAGGCTTCCATAACACACAGGCATACTTCTGAGTATATCATAACAGGAACTGGAACGAATTTGCAGAGTAAAGAAAGTATTATACGTGTAACAACTGTAAATAATGGCATTTACAATACATAGTTACAAATAAAACATATTCCCCTCATAGTACAAATCAGTCTTTTTCCTCTATATCATAACGCACAATGTGTGGATAGGGCAATAATTAGTACAAAGTGGGTATGTATATGCATACAAAGTCATAATGGGATGGTAGTATACAGATCCAGCTGTAGGTGAGAAGGGCCACCAATAACTGAAAAAGAGAACAAAGCGCAATACCTAACACATTATTTAATAGGCGAAAAGGTGGAGTAGATTGTAAATTATTATCTGTGCATCCCTTTATTTATATTTATAAAAACAAAATTGTACATTAAAACAGAGATGTACAAATCTCAGTAGCTCCGTGTGCTCCTTACAAATGACAGCTGCCTCCTAATTTTTGAATTTTTCTCTAGTGTAGTCTTGGAGCTCAAAAGTATCGGTACATGTACTTGTACCGAGTACTGTACTTGGTATCTGTGTAACCCTAGTAAAAATGCACTCACATTGAGGTGAATAAAATCCTCAGTGAAAGCAAAAGTTCTGAATCTTCTCTGGTAGCTCTGGTAGCTCTTTTAAGTCGCCCTTAAAAAAAAAGTGCAGGAGAGGTATTACCTTGGTAGGGGAGTGTGAAACACAAAGAAATGACCAGGACCTCTGATCGTGCGTAAAGCAAACACAAACTTTTATTAACAAGGTAAGTATAAAATGCACTCACAGTTTATAGGAAAAAAGCTGCATGTAGATAGATGGAACCATCCAAAGCCACCGTGGGCTTATACAGTCCAGGAGCCGACACTAAAGGTGAAGAGCTCAGCTGTGAAGGAAGCATCTAACCAGCCGGATCATTGCAGGACTTCCAGGCGTGGGGCTATTCCAGGTCAGCAATCATGTATAGATGTCACCAGCACACCAAAATCCTTTAGAATAACAAAGTGTTCATTTATTGAAGATTCTTTCGGGGCCATACAGGGTCCCTTCATCAGGCTGAGTCTGATGAAGGGACCCTATGCAGCCCTGAAAACACTTGTTTATATGACAAGAATCTTCAAAAAATAACTTTGTTATCCTTAAGGATTTTGGTGTGCTGGTGACATCTATACATGATTGCTGATATTTGCGGTGCCATCCGCAGTCACTACGAGCACCCCGCACTACAAGGGACATTCGGTAAGGAGTGCGACAAGGAAAGTATTTGCTATTCCAGGTCACACATAAGTGTGAGGCTTGCTTCGGCGATGCGTTTTGAGGCCACACCTCTTTCTCAAGCCACAATGGGAAATAGGGAAGGGTACTGTCAGGTCGCGGAATTTATACCCAGACCACTGGGTGGGGTCTTCTTTGCATATGTGTGCATATATTTGCATATTTTAACACATGTTTGAACTTGCAAACCTAACAAAATTGTCCATTTCAACATGGCATCGGGACCTTATTTCACATTTTGAAGAAGAAAAACTCATAAAAAATATATACAATAAAAAATATTAAAGAAATATAAATATTAAAAATGTGTAAAAAAGTTTAGAAAAAGTTTGAAAGAACATCTGACATGTGAACACCATAACTTGTCCATACTGCCGGAAGATAGTTGTGGGTAGGCACAAAGCAGAGCTCTGTCTGCTTGTGCATTGCAGTGGTGGGAGTAAAAAAAACAAAAAAAACAAAAAAAACAAGCCCCCCCCCCCCCACACACACACATCACACTAAAAAATGCATGACTCACATAAAATGCAATATGCAAAAAAAATAATGTGTTAAAAATAATAGAATAAGTCTGATAAGTTAAAAAGAATTGCAAAAGGTGCTTGCATGTTCTCCCTGTGCTTGCGTGGGTTTCCTCCGGGTACTCCGGTTTCCTCCCACACTCTAAAGACATGCTGGCAGGTTAATTGGCTCCTCTCTAATTGTCCCTGTGTGTACGCATATGAGATAGGGACCTTAGATTGTAAGCTCCTTGAGGGTAGGGACTGATGTGAATGTGTAACTATGTAAAGTGCTGCGTAAATTGTCGGCACTATATAAGTACCTGAAATAAATAAATAAAAGGGGTAAATACTTTGAATAAATAAATAAAAGAATCTTAATAATGGATAGACTAGCCACAATCTCTGGGCTGTATGTGAAAACAGAAAATGGCAAAAATCAGTGAATAAGAGGGTGTAAAACCAAACATTAAATTAAACAAAAAAAATCTGTTAATTATTTAACAAAAGGGATGGTTACAATGGAAACTGTATTCCTATTGATATATGGATGTATACAAAGTTGCCAAAATCACAAAAAATATATACATATGGTAAATGCAAAACCAAGAGAAAAGACCGATCAGCTCCCTGATTAATTCACAGCCTAATCTTCAATGGGGCTAGAGAATGGTATATACACTATATCCAGTTCTTCATTGAGCCCCCCGGGGGCTAAAGTTTTGAGTTTATATATCCAGAATGTCTCCTGCCTGCAGAGTTTACCAAAGCATTCAGCAGGGGGGAGACTCACTGAGATGGTTTCAATGGCAAATACTTTAAGGTCATTTACATTTGTATTGTGTTTTATGGTGAAATGGCGGGGTACACCTTTTTCTATAAACCTACGGTGTTCTCGCTTTCCTTAAGGTCTGTTGGTGCGTCCAATGTATTTTAGGCCACATTTCACACTCCCCTACCAAGGTAATACCTCTCCTGCACTTCTGATTTGAAGGCAACTTATATACCCACCAGAGCTACCAGAGAAGATTCAGGACTTTTTTATTCACTACAATGTGAGTTCATTTTTACAATCTACTCAACTTTTTTTCGCATTGCCAGGTGGTGCGCTTTGTTTGTTCTCTTTTTAGGAAGTTGGTGCAGCAGTTTATTTATTCTTATTGTGTACAAATGAGGCACTAAAAACAGAATCTGCATAGGCTATAATAACTCTTGCCATTTTCAAAGAAATATCCACCCTACAAATCAAAACTACCAAATCTACAAAATTGCTGCTTCTGGTCAGTTGTATAAATCATGCACATAAAGCTAAAACTAATTAAAATTACGCTAAACTCAAGAGTTAAATCTTAAATGCATTTAAGTACCTGACCTATTAATACATATGTATCTTATTTGTGTATCACTCAGCTGTAGATCCTCAAATCATCTCTGAATTGGTGCTGACACTGTCCTTCCTTCTGGAGGGTGGCTACTTTTGCTTCCCATGGTCCCTGTGTGTGTTGTAAAGTGGCCACCGCTCCAAACTCACTCCCAGAATGTACTACAATTTCATGTTTAGTTTTATAATTTGTATTGAGATTGTAGTCCATCACAGGAGTGAGTCTGAAGCGGTGGCTACTTCAGCAACATTCCCTTATTGTATATTTGCTGAGCACTGCATTACAGTAAGACCCAATACACACGGTGTATATACTGGTCCATTTTAACTTTGTTTGGGTATTTACTATGGTATTTGAATCTGCATATTTTGTAATAAACAACCTTTTTAGGAAATACAATTTTGCTTACAATTTATGAATATTAATTGGCGCGTGAATTTTTTCTTGAATATGTTTAACTTTGAGAAGTGATCTATTGAAGTCTTTTATTCATGATGTTTCAATGCCAGTTTAGAGTTGCACTGCTGTGAGGACTCCCAAAAAGTGAAAGCAACACAGCTGTCATCACAGTCCACGAGCAATTAGAAATATATTATTACAAACACTTTAAAGCTCTTTGAATGTAGATTTAATACCAATGGAATCTGACGGGTGTATTTTTCAGCGTTTTTTTTTTGCTTTTAAGGATGCATTTAGTTTTTATGAATAGAACTTGTCCTGTTCAAGCATGTTCCACACCCATTATTAATTCAATTACTGTCAATGAGCATATGAAATGTGTGACAAGCACAGTACATTTGTGTTCAGATGCATAAAAAATGCTTTCACTAGTCTTTAAAAAAAATAATTTTCCAGATAACTTCAGACTGGTGATATGATATACAGGGCACTCTTCTTCTGCACATCTTCATGAATTTCTGTGGGGGGCAGCATCAGAGAGGTGGGTATTGCAGCAAGAGCCACATTTGTTCTTAGGAAACCTTTAAAAAGGAACTTTAAAAAAATGAGTCTGAAGTTGGCATCTAACTGCATGTTTTGTGTTACAAAATCATTGACAATTTCACAGAGGGCTCCTTTTTCCCCTGTGTCAGCTTGAACCATCTGTGTACACAAGCTCTAATGCTGGTATCACACCTATACGTGTGTTGTAATGACCATCAATGTGTATTGGATACATGCTTTACACCAGTGGCGTCACAAGGGGGGTGCGGCCCGCACCCGAGTGACACCATTGGAGGGGTGACACCAAAATGACTCACAGTCATTTTGGTGTCACCCCCCCTCTGAAAAGTCGGGCACGCGGTCATGGACCGAACGTCTGACAGTATCAGAATACTGATGCTGACAGTATCAGAATACTGCCGCGCATGCGCGTGATGTCACCACGCGCGTGCGCGATGACGTCATCGCGCACGCGCGGCAGTATTCTGATACTGCCAGCATCAGTATTCTGATACTGTCGGACGTTCGCGTGGTGACGTCACGCGCATGCGCAGTGACGTCTCGGTGGAGTGACACTCGATTACCGCTCCGGGTGTCACCCAGCCTTGGGACGCCCCTGCTTTACACCCATGCTTTTGGAGTACTCCCATTCATTTCTAATGAGCCCCCAATGCATTTCCAAGCAGAAAGCAGTGCCTTACCCTTAAAGGAGAACTATGAGGTAAGTGTTTTTCCCCATAGTGTGAGCGAGCAACGGTATGTGTTCGCTCACTTCCCGATCTATTGAGCCAACGTGTGACAGTTTCATTGTCACACGTCGGCTCGAACTATGAGGTTGAGTGAAAATCACTCACCTCATAGTTCTCCTTTAAGACAGTACAACGCATACACCAGAAAACACATGAACTGTATTGCGGTTGAGTTGGGGGGGAAAAAAAGGTACATTTTTAATGCATAGATGCGCAATGAGAACCAATAGGAAATAAAAGGCCATCGGTAGCACATTATTATTATACCGGATTTTTATAGCGCCAACAGTTTGAGCAGCGCTTTACAATGTAAGGAGGACATTACAATTAGAATTCAAGACAAGATGGTAAGCCCTCACGGGCAGGGCCCTTCTGGTAATCTTGTCTTAAATTGTATTGTAATTGTAATGTCCTAAAGGATTGCTCATTGCTCTTTGATGCATCAAACAACACACATTAAAGTGAGCACATACAGTATGTGTGCATGGGCACACTATAATAATGTGTAGAAAACCCCTTAATCCAATTATCATTATTTTCTTTACGTTTCACATACTTTGGATTGGTTGTCATTGGCTATAGCAAACCATTCTTCACATCACACTGTGACACTAATATTGGTACTGAGGAATGATCCTTCTATTCGAGGGTACACACAAGGTTCAGTACCTCTAATGCAGGCCGTGCATGGAAAGATTTGTAGCAGACCATTTACAGCAGTCAATACTCGATCAGTTAAGACAAAATTCAATGTTTGACTTCACCATGCACAGGTAATAGCTCTTCCGGCGATTTCCATCAGATGTCCATTAACTTTTTAATGGATCTCTTAAGCAATCAATAATGGTTGTAAGCTACTATCATCAATTGACACTAAGCTTTAAAAATAAATACCGATCTGTCCTGATCATTAACTTCTCCATTTGAGTGTATTAATGTACGAGTCATAAGTATACTACTGTACTGGTGGTTTCGCTGTTCATCTTTGTTTGAAACTCAATAAAAATTATTGTGTTAAAAAAAAAAATACAGATGAAAAGATTGATGAAATTTCAAGCTGAAGTTGCAGGAAAAATGCTTGGAATTGATTGGTCACTTTTGTTCACAAACAATTTATACTGAACTAGAAAAAGCAACTGAAATTGGAAAACCCACCATAATTCTAGCATATTCTACCTGGTGATAGGGCTCTTGCTCCCTATTTCCTTGCCAGGTCTCACACTCTCCTCATTTGCTGACATATTGGCTTCTGGACAGAACAGAGTTGAAGTGTCTGTACTAGCTGTCATCTCAGCAGTATTTGCTTATAATTTTGCATGCTGAAATAGAATACACGCAAGGCTATTGCTTGGGGAGAGATCTACATGCTGCTGGGAACTGACTACTGAAAAGGTATGAGAGTGCTGAACGCTTCATACAAATTGATTTTCGTAGCTCGTTCCTTCTCTAAGAATATATGCTCTGCACCGGTTCATTGAGCACATATACATGTGACGGTTTTTGTTCTTTTAATAAATAATGTTTTGAATGGAAAGCACTATGGATTTATTTCCCTCTATGACAGTACATTCTAAACATTGGATGGAACAGAAAACAAAGACACTATCCAGTTTATTTTGCCCTGAAGCTGGGAAACAAGCTTAAAGAAGAACGCCGGGATTAAAAAAAAAAAAATTAACTCTTGCAGTGGGGCTACCCACGAAGTGCAAGGGTTAACTTCTCTTTTGTGCCTAGGTAAAAAACCAAACAAAGATTTACTCACCCAAAGCTCCGAGCTGGCTCCTTTTTAGACCGTTCCCTGGAATGTCTCTTCTCATCCTCTGCAGCGGTCCAAAGGCACAGCCCACCTGAGATTCCACATAGCCCACCTGAGATGCCGCACAGCCCACCTGAGCCCGCACAGCCTCGTGAGACCCCGCACAACCTCCTGAAACCATGCACAGCCCACCTGAGACCTCACAAGGCCATCTGAGACCCTGCACAGCCCACCAAAGACCCTGGACAGCCTCATGAGAGCCCGCACAGCCCATCTGAGACCCAGCACAGCCCCCCTGAGAGCCCGCACGGCCACATGAGACCCCGCACAGCCTCCTGAGAACCTCCTGTGTGTTTGTGGAGACACATACAGCTTACCAACACACACAAGGGTGGCTCCTTAGGACCTTGCAAGGGAAAGGAGACACCCTAAACAGGATATCAGGACCAGTGCTCGGGGACTAGCTGATTCTGCAGGAACCTAACATTTCTAAACATCAAGAAGCAGCATCGTAAGTGATTTCATCAGCATTTAAAATTGCTGAAAAACATTTTGATTTTGACATCACTTTAAGGCAAATTTGACAGAAAGGTATGCAGAACATTGTAAACCTTGACCAGCTCAATCACCGAGTCAGAGATGTCTCTGTCTTTCGAAACCTGGGCTTTAACATTGGTGACCATTAAGCAGGATGGTAAACGGTCCATGGGACAGAAAATCTGAACAGCTCATGTAACATCTGCCAGATGTCTTATCAGGTGTGGTACTCTTGCATCGTGGCATCCTTAATAAGGGTGTCCAGGGCCTCTCTGAAGAGACACTGTCCCTTGAAGGACATTTGAAGCAAATGCTTTTGGCATGCCGGTTTCACGGCCCAACACAAGCCAACGAGTTCTCCCCATATTCACTGACAGGAGACTCACAGGGAAAATGAGATGGGACCTTTCACAATCCTTCCACACAGTAGTTCATGGCTGTAGTTCATGGCTTGTTTCGGTTAAAACAAGTGCTGGCAGCTACCGTGCCTGTGTCGAAGGTTAACTGCTTTCTTAACCTGCCTCAGTGATGATCATTCTCAGCCTGTTGGTACTTTGATTATTTCCCCATGTCTGCTCAGGGTAAGGGTGACAGTGAATTCATCACATTGGTCAGAGGTGCAAATCCCAATTTTAGGGACTATTTTGTGTTATCGGTTAATAAATGAAACCAGAGGAATCAGTGATGTTTTATTCTCTTCCATCGTTTCCGTTTGCAATCAGAATGCAACAAAAGATGTGTATCAAAGCACTTTCTTCTCTTGTAATTTCCCATGGAGAACATTTTAAAATATTAAAACATATATTTGAATTCATCAGAATTCACAAAAGCTTCTACCTACGAATCATAAAAGCACATAATTTGCTGGTTGCCACGGAAACCAGCATTTTACCTTAAAATCAATCCTTCCTGGCATTGAATAGGTAGGCGAGTTTGGAACTAAAAGCACCTTAGACAAAAAACGAATTGCTAGTTTTTTACATGAATTTCGATTAGCTGTCATTATGTTCTATTTATGTGACTGAAGATAAAACTTAATGCAAAGTATACAGATGGCCAGTCTACTTCCTGTGTACTCCCTATGGGTGTACACTCTATGGCTGTACAGGCATTTTACTAAAAGTACTTTGAAATGCCACACAAAAAATGACAGTTGTGTCTTCCTGTTTTCCAAAGGCTTGAACTTGGTCTGTCAAATTAATTACGATCGAAAAGGTGAACTCAGCGTGCATAAACATGACTATGACTAACACAGAAGTTTGTCAGAAATAGCATGACTATGAACTCACTCAAAACTATACTTTAGTTATAAATGGAGCCTGGCTTCCTATATGTCCTACCTGTGTCCTCCAATGCCTTGCAGCTTGATGTGGACAGCGGTGATGACATGCTCCCTATTTTCGCATTGGGGTACCCCTTATATTAATGGGGCACCCAGGTGCCGCCCCCCCCCTTATGAATGAGTAAGGGGTACCTGTACCCCTACCCATTTACTAAATGATTAAAATTCTATGAAAATAAACACACCACTTTTAGAAAAAATCCTTTAATTGGAAAAAACCCGCAACGAGTACATTTTTAACTATTCCTTTAATTAAAAAAATGGCTCCATCGATGTAATCCAGCGTCAATCATGATGCATGACGCCCGCCGATTTGTACAAACTACCGCTAACAAATTTCGTCCAAAATTTTCATTTTCGGAAATTCGGATTCGTTTTAATTCGTTATTTCTGTCATTCAGAGATTCGGATACATCCGAATCTCCGAATAACGAAAATTTGTCAGAATAACTAATCTTTCCGAGATGAATCGCACATGTCTACTGGTTAGTCAGGGCAGAGAAGACACTGGAACCGTTGTTTGAAGATCACTTTTTTGCATAAGACTTAACAGCTCAATAGTGATGTGCACTGCATGTGTCACATATCTGTGAAGTGATGAGGAGGGCCTTCTCTTGCTGCTCTTGTCCAAGCACAGCTGATAGTGGAACAGGAGATGGAAGGACAGAGAGGGTCATGAGTGTAAACAGTTGAAGATGCTGATGACATCGGAGCTGGTGACGCAGGTGACTGGATGTGAACGACAGTGGATAAGGTGACCACCAGGGAAAGATGCCAGGATCTCAGCAGCGCAGTTGGAGGTAGTAGAGTCAAAGCCAAGATGGGTCAGCAACAGCGAAGGTCAAATATAGAAAACAGAAGCAGGGATCAGATACACGTATACAGGACACTAGCTGAAGATCTCTCAGCACTGAGCACATGCAGGTTTAAATAGGCTGTTTGGTGCCATTCGTCAATGTGCAAATAGAGAGTCCCACCGAACTCCTGACCAAAAAGCTCCACATATTGTGGGGGGTGCTGAAGTGGCTGCGGATGGTGCCGCCAAGTACTTGCAAAACAGAATAAATGATCAAAAGTTTTGTTTGCCTGAGGAAGGACCGGACAGGTTTCGAAATGTTGCCACACATGGTGATAACTTAGAGTGCTGGTGACCATTTATTCTGTGTGTCAATGCGCAGGTGCGCAGTTTAACGCAATGTTAGCACAATAGTGCGTGTGAAACATGCATGCGCCTGCGCAGCAGCTTCCACAACACTTGCCCTATGTGCACCGGCTGGACTTTCCTGACTGCATGTAGTACACAAGATGGAGAAAAAAAAAGCCAGCTCAAGCATCAGCAGCACAACATGTGATACAATTCTCCCCTGCTAACATGTATAGGTTAAATCTATTGCTGGAGTGTAGTGGAGGTGTGTGCTGTATATATGTACTACATATATATTACACACGTCCAGTACACTATAGCAATAGATTTACAGCCAGCCCCGTCCCAGCTTCCCTCACTCACAGTTTCACTCCGATCCCTGTTGCCTCACGCGGTGCCTCTCATAGTCGTCGCTGGGCAGGATCACTGCATCGCGTCTCGGTGCTCACCTTGTGGGAGGCGCTCACAATTCTGCCCTGCTAACATGAATAGGTTAAATCATGATCCACAGTACATATACAGAACACTCATCCAGTACACTGCAGTAATAGAGTTACAATTATCCCCTGCTAACATGAATAGGTTAAATGATCCGTAGTACAATTGTAAATCTATTGTCTGCAGTGAATACTCTATATGTAGTACATATATACAGTACACATTCCCAATACACTGCTGGCAATAGATTCACAATTATCCCCTGCTAATATTAATGGGTTAAATGATCCGTAGTACAACTACATGTTATGTACTAGAGATCATTTAACCCATTCATGTTAGCCGAGGATAATTGTAAATCTATTGTTGCAGTGTACTCTATATGTAGTACGTAGTACATGTACGTTACACACGTCCACTACACTGCAGCAATAGATTTACAATTATCCCCACTAACATGAATAGGTTAAAAGATCCCTAGTACATAATAGTACATAATATGTAGTTATCCACTGCTAACATCCTCTGCTAACATGAATGGGTTAAATGATCCGTAGTACAACTACATGTTATGTACATATTATGTACTATGGATCATTTAATCCATTCATATTAGCAGAGGATAATTGTACATCTATTCTCTGCAGTGTGTACTCTATATGTAGCACATATAGAGTGCACACTGCAGAGAATAGGTGTACAATTATCACCTGCTAATAAGCATTAGTTCTTAATAGGGACCCCCCTTGCCCTCACTTACTGCTCGATGAAGGTGCCTCGCTGGTGAGGTTGTTGTCAGCGCTGTGCTGGAGAGAAGCGGCGAGTCATCGCTGGTCCGGTGGGAGGAGTAAAAAAAAAAAAATAGCGCAAGCATCGGGGCATTTTGACAAGTACAATTACTTGTCAAAATGCCCTGTTTTTTCCGCCCTCACCCCTTCAGCGCCCTCAGGCGGCGGCTTGACTTGCTTTGCGGTATGTGTGTGTGGTGAAGGTGAAAGTACAGATTCACATGCAAATAATATAAATGATCTGAAGACACTCTGTACTTGTATTTAACTCTCCTGTTTAATACTGCTGCAACTTCTGAATCTTTTCCATCAGAAAAGTTACAAAACATTACAGTTACTTTGCCTAAGCTAGGTAAAGAATCGGTTCTCCCTCAAAACTTTAAACCGGAATCTCTCTCATACATATGGATCTTAAAATTTATGCAAAAGCATTAGCTAATAGGCTCCCAGATATAGAAAGACAACCTATAAAATCAGACCAAATTGGTTTCTTCAAAAGCAGGCAAGCTCCTGATGGTACTCGCAAGGTGCTAAACGTAAGATATCTGTAAATTAAAAAAACCTAAGAGCCTTATAGCAGTCATATTGAGTTTGACAGATTAATGTCACAGCCCAGACAGGTTGCAGTGCAGAGTCCACCAAAGAAGCACCATTCTAGAAAGGTTTTCGAGTTGCTTGTCGGTGGGGTCCTTTAAGAGCCTGAGATCGGTGCATCCTCTGCTGGGAAGGTGGAAGCTTTGTTAAGATGAACTACTGCTGGATCTACAGAGGTGGCAGCCTACAGTTAAACAAATTAAAAAGGAGTAAATGGCTAGTAGACGCTTGGGAGGTACAAAGTGTTGGTTATGTGTTTAGATGAAGCACTGAGATCTTGAGGAATGCTGAATTAAGTTTTACTTAGAAGAATATTACTTGTATAATATATGCTGTTCTATTTCCAACACAATAAACTGTGAGAATGGAACAGGATTTTTCCATTCTCCATAAGGGAAGACTGTAAATAGCGGGTATACCGGAAAAGTCTTGTTGATCTTATGACTCCTAAAGAAGCCTAGCGTAGGGACTAGCGATTAGAGGCTAAAAGCTGCTCCAAGATTCAAAGTGATGTGTGCCATATCAATAAGAGTAGAAATGGTCTCTTTTGAGACTGTTGGGATTATTGGCAGAAGACTGTGACTCCTCAGATATAGGTTTATCTGTCAAAGACTTAGCATCAGACAGGATCTTGCTGCAGGCAGATCAAACAAAGATACTGTGGAAAGCACGGGAGCTTGTTTATGGCCTCTGTGGTCAGTCAGCAATTGTTACTGCTATTTAGTTCAAAGAATCCTGGATGACTGCATTGACATCCTCACTAAATAAAGCAGAGAAAGCAGCCATGCCCAATGAAGCTGAAGAAGACTGAGAATATCATAGACTCTAGCAGAGGGCAAATTATCCAGACCATCAGTGTTGGGCACCTCAGGATGTATACTGCTGACAGCACCAGAATTGTTAGTGGAGTGTAAGCTGGAGGCACTTGGTACAGCGGGAATGTTCCTCATGTGTCTAGAATCAGATAAGTTGCATCACAAGGTGGAAGGCAACCTAAATCAAACCCAGCTGCTTCAGTAGGAGGTTTAGGGTCAGGCTGCCAAAGGCAACCAGCTCATTATAGGGACAAACCAGGGACCAAGTTTCATGTGTCTCTTGCAATCAGGAGCAGCAGGGGGAAGGCGTGTTCTTAACAATAAATGATGTAAAAGAGAGTGGAGAGTGCGTATGGGTCATTCCACTCAAATTATGCCAATCCCTCAGTGTTAACCCTTTCAATGGTGAGAGTAACAGCGATGGAAAGTACGAAAATTAAAGGAGCCCAGTGGTCCTAGTAACAAGGTAGCTCCCAGTACTCAGATTGTGCGGCGTACTAATAAAGTGAGTCAGGGTCAAGTGCTGAGGTAATATCATAACTCTGGACCTGGATAATGCTCCGTAGGTAACTTTTACCAGTACATAAAGGTCTGGAAAACTCCAAAATGCAGAGCTCATTGCCCAAAAGTCACATTTCAGGCTAGCCCCACACATCCAGTGCAGCAGGGTCTGGATATGGCACTCCTAGATCAGTCTTAGGCCAATTCAGATAGCTACATATAGAGATCAGCTTAGCAGCAATGTAGCAAGAATCCTGAGGAGGAGATTAGCTGGCCCACGTATTTTTGTCTGCTAGTGTCTATTCCTCCTGTAGGTGGCAGTATAACCCAACAGTACTGTGTCCCTCATTATATGAGACAGAAATACATACAAAGGCAAATAGCCATTATTATTAAAGCATTATTATTAGCACATTACTTGTTTTTTTTTGTTTTGCCTATAGATCACCTTTAGATATGACTAATGATGTAAAAACTTTAGTATACTTTAAAAGATTAACTGTACTATCACGGTAAGTACAGTTATCATGCCTACCTAGATGGCAGCGCACGATCTGCAATTTCTTTGTGCGGTTTCGGATTCGGAGACTCAATGCCTCTGAATCCAAAACAACATTAAAATTAGTTTCCTTTGACAAAACAAATTATAATAATAATGTTTCTCATTTTCATTTGTTTCGTCTGAACCGAATTTGCACGTAGGCGCATACCACACGTGTTTGCGTTGTATGTGCGTGCACGTGGGGGGCGGGGGACCTTAACTGCTTGCCGTCAGCCCGTTGTAAAAAAATGGATGGACGGCAAACTCACATAGACGGGTTGCCATAATTAGATGACTTTTTTTTCTGCTCGCGCGCGCCCCCTACTCACGGCGGCCATCTTTGTTAAAACCTAATGTGCAGTAGACACAGGGGGGACACCGGAGGTCCGCACAGAGCACCCGAGGTGAGGATGTGGAGTGTGCGGGCCCCGGCTGCCTCCAGTCACTTGTACGGCCATCCCACGATACCCAGGTAAGGTTCCCGGGCCCCTCAGGCTGCCCTGGCCCCTTACTTGAATATCGGCCATACCCCACTGACGGCGGCCCTGATCGGCTGAGTTGAACTCCTTCTGCACTTCGGGTCAGCCAAACATGCTGAGCATGTTCGGCCAACCTGAAGCCACCCCATGTATGGCTGATTTCAGCCGTACCAGCCTGAAGTGAATAGCCGAACAGCGTTCGGCTCACTTTGCTTGGGGACGGTGCATACGGCAGATTAGTGAATAGACACCTGTATTTTTTATTTTTTTAACATCAAGCAAGAAAAGTGTGTGCGTGGTTGGCTATGAGAGATGGTGGTGGACGAACTATTAATTTATTATATATTTTATAATATCAGACAATATAGGTGTGTGCTTGGCTGTATACAAGGGGAAGTGAAGACTGGATTTTATTTTTTTTTAAATATCAAGAAAAATAAATGTGCGATTGGCTGTATACAAGTGAAAGTGGACGGCGTATTTATATATTTTCTTTAACATCGAGCATTGTAGGTGTGTGCTTGGCTGGCTATAAGGAGAGGTAAGGGCTGGATTTGTTTTTACATTAGGCAATATAGGAATTAGCTTGGTTGGTTATAAGGAAAGCAAGGAACTGCTTAGGCTGTCTCTGCCATCTGGTGGCAGGCAATCAGTGTTGGGGCATTATCATGCTATAGCTCATACCTAACTTCGATCAATCTGTCTCATCATCTGAGAAAAGTCTCTGTACAGTTTGGAAAGTCATATAGTGATCGCTATGATCTTAGAAGAAGCCATGGAGTTGATTTACTAAATGATAAAGCAGTTGAGCAGGTTTATTTTTCAAAGTAAATTTTCACTAAGCTTAATAACAGAGATCATCCAATTATGACCCAGGAAAAATCCTTGCACATGATTGGCTATTCTTCACAAACCAACATTTTTACTTAGTTGCACCTGATTTACTAAGCTAAGTAAAAATCCCCTTTGCAAAATGAACACACTCCTGTGCCTCCTTAGTTTATTTCCTAACCATCAGTACCACGACCAGTAGCAATCATCTAGTCCAAAACAAACTTTTTGTTACCTTCCAACTCCTCAGCCTGGCATCCATGTGATTTTCCACTCACCGGACTTGCCTGACCACACAGAGGTAAGTAGTATATCTCTATTACACCAGTTGTTACATTGGCTCCTGCAGTTCTACAATTTACCTGGTTCCATCTGCTGTTTATATGTCTCTGGACTTCCAGCTCCTACTCTTATCACTCATAACCTTCTCATAGCCAACTGATTTCCCTAAATCACACCTAGTGGCAGGGCCGGTGCAAGGATTTTTGCCAACTCAGGCGAAGGTGCATTTTGCCGCCCCCCCGACCATGAAAAATATTGACAACGTTTTCCATTGTCGATTTTAATCGACTAATTGTTGCAGCTCTATATTATTGCTGGGGTTTGTAGTCCTCTATAGCTGGTGGTATTCTCCATTGCGCTGTATAATGATTATACTGCGCAATGCAGATTACCAATGACCAGTTATAGAGGAACTACAAATCCCAGCAATAATACATTATACAGTGCAATGGAGAATACCAGCAGCTATAGAGGAACAACAAATCCCAGCAATAGTATATTAACCAGCCTGTATAATGTATTATTGCTGGGATTTGTTGTTCCTCTGTAGCTGCTGTTCAGCATTGTGCCGCTGTATTATACAATACACAATACAATATACAATGCACAATACAATACACTTTACACAATATATTATACAATGCACAATACAATACTGTATTGTATTGTGCATTGTATATTGTATTGTGTATTGTCAATACACAATACAATATACTGTATATACAATGCACAATACAATACAAAATAATACAATACAATGCAGCATAACACGTGCACTTTGTCTTTGTTACATTACATACCGCTCCCACTTCAGCCAGCTCCTGATCCCGATTCCCGATACGAGTCCGACCGTGGGTCACCAAGAGAGGGTGAAATCGCCTCCTCGCTCGGTTCCAACTTCCTTCCAAATGTGTGCACCGGCCACCGGGCAGCTCCCGAGTCACTCAACAGGTCGCCGTCGCCTCCAGGATGACGCCACTGCCGCCACATTGCCTGCTGGTCCGGTCCGTCCGTTGCTCCGCCTCCTGCAGCCCTGGCTCCAGTCTTTCACATGCGGCTGAGCGGCCAGGGGAACCAGGGGCGGGGCCACTTACGTCACTCACTGACGTAGCCAAGGAAGGACGAGACACTCAGTGAGACTGTCACTGAGTCTGAGACGTGAGACTGCACAGGTCAGCGCCGCTGCGGCAGCCCACACACTGAGTCTCGTATCGATCAGGCGACTGTCACTTTTCCGCCCTGTTCCCTGGCGCCGTAAGGCAAGTGCCCATCTTGCCTTGCGCTAGCGCCGGCTTTGCCTAGTGGGGGTAAATAGGGGAACTTTCCTTGTGCAGTATTTCGTGCAAGTTTACATATATGATTAAAGTTTAAAAACTATAAAATGACAGAGAACATGTCACCTTTGGTCTGGCAAATCATGTGTAGCCACCATCTAGGGCCGGATTCCCCACAAGGCCACCGAGGCCAGGCCTTGGGGCAGCAGGGAGTAGAAGGGCGGCACGGGCTCCATAAGGGGAGGGAGGTAGAGCTGGCTCTACTGTACAGCAGCAGGTCCCAGTGCCAGACGCCCACTACAGCAATTTTTTTCTTAAGTCTGTACCTGGACTTCCTGCTCAACTGACAGCAGGAGAGTGGCTGTCGCAGAAGAACACAGAGAGCTGCGGCAGCCAATCATTAAGTTTTATTTCTGGCTGCCTAGAGTGCAGAGTGGTCCCCACCCCCTCCCTTACCCACACGTAATGATTAAAAAATAAGAAAATAATTATAAAAAATAAATAATAATAATAAGATAAAAAAATTATAAAAAAAAGTAAACGATAAGCTAAAAATAAAAAAAAGTAAAAAAAATAAAAAAGTTAAAACAAAATAAAGAAAATAAAAAAAATCAAAACTAACCCTGCTTCCCCTGCCATCAATGCCATTGACATTCTCCGTTGATGGGGGGGTTGGCGGGGAGGGGTATGCATTGCGGAACCCGGCCTTGGGGCGGCAGGGAGAGTAATTCCAGCCCTTTGCATGCTGGGAAAGGGTACATATACTGGAGGGATTTGCCATGTGCTTAGACTAGCAATGACCAGCCATGGATTAGGGCTGAGTGCTGTTCAGCCTGCCCCCCCAGGCTAGGCCTAAGGCCTGGGAGTGGGCATAGGCTGGTGTGAGGGAAATGTTTCCCTGAGGCCTCCAACAGGGAGGAGGCCTGTGTTGCTGTTAGAGGAAGTGACCTAGGACCAATGATGGCTCTTGAAGTTCCTGGAACCTAAGGACTTCGGGAGTATGGTCGGTGTCTTTCCTATTGAGGATCTGTACCCATCCTTGCTCATCTGCTAGTTCAGTTGCTATCCAATGTCTCTCAAGTGGATCTACACTGATATGCCAACCAGGTCCGGTGAGTCTGGAGCTTATGTCTGTTATACCTTGGAAGCTTAGGATCCCTATACCCTCTCTCCCCAGTGAAGATGTTCTATAAAATTATTCTGCATTATTACTAGAGTGGACATTGGCTATTGTGGACACTAGAAGAAGGGCGGTTAATGCTAATGGGTGGGCAGCTGAAGATCATACCCTAGGCAGACTAGAGATGAACCGGGCATTCAGTGGCTCCTTTGGGGGTAAGTGCTACACACGTCTTTGTGGACCTGGGTTTGTGCACCTGATCTCAATAATTTGGTGGGATGCCCAAATACGTTTGGCCATATACTGAATTAGTTATGCCATGGCTACCACTATACAGTGAGGAAAATAATTATTTCATCCTCTGCAGATTTTGTAAGTTTGACCACTTACAAAAAAATGTAAGGTCTATAAACGCTTCTACAGTTGTTTCCATCTCTCCGAGCTTCTTGCTAATAGTCTTGTAGCCCATTCCAGCCTTGTGCAGGTCTACAATCTTGTCCCTAATGTCCTTTGACAGCTCTTTGGTCTTGCCCATGGTGGTGAGGTTTGAATGGAAGAAAGGAGATTCTGTGGACAGGTGTCTTTTATATACATAACGAGTTGTTGTTAGGAGCACCTTCTTAAATTGACAGGACTAATCTGTGTGCCACACAGCCAGTCTGTGGGAGCCGGAATTATTGTTGGTTGGTAGGGGATCAAATACTTATTTTACTCACTGAACTACAACTCAATTTATAACATTTGTATCATGTGTTTTTCTGGATTTTTGGTTGGTATTCTGTCTCTATCCATTAAAATACACCTATGATAAAAATTATAGACCTTTCATCTCTGTGTAAGTGGGCAAACTTACAAAATCTGCCAGGGATCAAATAATTATTTATAACAAATGCACAGGCAAAATAAGCATTTGTCTATATTATTAGGCTGCAATTGAGGCCTTGAAGTAAGGTAAATGCTTCGCACCTAGCTCCCCTACGGGGTGCACTTGGGTTAAAGTTCTTACCTTGCCTTTACCCCATGGACCTTTACCCCCTTTCATTAAAAATCAGCCTAAAAATCTGACATTAGTTCTGCTTTAAAAAAGGTAGAATTGGGTTTTATTGAAATGACCACAGCACCACTACTTTGCTCCTAGATCCCATTTAGAACTCGGAGTCCAGGGATAGCAGTGTCCTCTGTTTTTCTGCCCTTTTTCTTAACTTGCTCTGCCAAGCATGTAACACTGTGCAATAATTTGTCCAACAGATTTACTGTCCAGTAATAAACCTCATAATAAACATCATTACCCTGTCCCAGTCATTTTTGCTCCTTATTTACTTAGACCAGATCTCAGTCTGGCCAAATCCTGCATTTATAAACAGTTCATGAGTTGGCCGCACTTACTCAATGTCCTGTAGTTATCATCTATTTATATACTGCGATGACTGTGCAGAACTCCGGCAAGACAGTAAGTTATAGAAATCTGAACGACATAGCACATACTGCTGGCTGCTATATTGGGCTGCACATTCCTACAGCAGTCCAACGTTTTATTTTTCTCTAATACTAAATTAGATACTTGTATATTTAGATATATTAACTCATTCATGCACAGAGAGTTTCAGGGAAGACAGTGAAGATAAATTCTTCACTGAGTTTAAAGTGGTTGTAAACCATAATGGAATGACCGTTTGCTAAAGCATAGTGTACCATAAAACACTGCCTTTTTATAATATAAAATACGCTTTTAAACTTTTTGTTCATCCTTTGTTGCATTTCATTGCAGCATATTTTTTGCAGTTTCTTTGCAGTTTCTTTGCAGCCACTTCTTATATACATGCACTCCAGTGATGTCTTAATGGCATTTCTCAGGGAGGGGTTCACAATGGTGAGAACAGAAATCACACACAGTCACTCGAAGACCCACCCCCAAGGTGCCACCAAAGATCTTCTGTCCGGTCCAATGACATCACAGGTCCTTCCTCTTCTCCTACAATGGCGGTGGGGGGCAGTCCTTACTGTGTAGTGACTTGTGAGCACCATGCAGTGATTCTCTGAGCTCAGGGGGCAAGTTCATGATGGTCAACATCATTCAACCAAAAGGGCTGAACACATCCTGTGTTGAAAAAGAAGTACTGCAGGGAAAAGCTCTGGATTGGCGTAGAGAAAAAATAAATACTCTAAAAATTGATTGAAAATGAATTTGTTCATGTATTCCTTTATTCATTTTTTAGTTCTATTACTCCTACTTAAAGTCTAAATATCGAAAATCAAAATCTTTTTAGTTACTTTGGACAGAGAAGGGAATGGTTAAAACCTACTGTTAAGTTTTATTTATTTATTTCTGCTATCTGTATCCTATTGGGAAGCTTTTTCTTCACTTCACATAGACACAATAGGAAGTGACAGAAAATCTCTCCGAAGTGAAGCAATTTTGGTTACACAGTTGTCAATGGAACAAGTGTCCACATTGGATGATTTCTCATCTATTCCTCTTTTGGTGACAACTAAATGTTTTGGGCTTGCCTCACTTTTAGTCCCGGTGGCAATGGCCACCAGGACAAACAGAGAGGTTAATCTCCCTAGCGGAGAAACAGTCAGCAAAAAACCCCTAAAAAACGGACAGAGATTCTAATCCCCTCACCACTCTATCCAAAATTAGAAAAAAAGGTTTTGGCTTTAGATACGCTTTAAAGCAAACCTGTTCTTTGGCCATTCAAGTTTCTTTTAAAAGTCAAATTTAGATTTTTTTTTTTGACTGTTCTAGAATCTTCACAAATTCACATTTATACAAGACAATGATGTCATATACATCAGCAAACAATAGAACCTGCTTCTATCCACTTGCTTAGAGCTGCATTTGCATGGTAAAATTGATTTTCTTTAGGGCAAGTTTCCTTCCTGTACAAGCTGAACTGCAGACATAGTCAGTACAGTAATCGGTGTTCATCTGCTCCTAATTGTCCAATCAGCAAGCTGGAGAAGTTTGGTGAACAAATTGTATTGTCAAAAACCAAACAGATAAAACCGGCGCTGATGTCACCAACTTGTTATATTCTCAATCCAAAATTCATCAGAGATCTGATGAAGGGAGCATGCCCGTGAACGTGTTAGAACTAAACTGCGTCAATGGTGAGTCCAGCAAAACAAATGGCAAACGCACTCATCAATTTGTTACCAGCTTTACAGCAAGGTGCACATGGAAGGGCTTCAAACAGTAAAACAGCAAAAAGTTTCCGGCACACTCATCAGCCAGCATGCAAAAAAACCTGTCTAACCACTAAGGTTAAAAGCAGAGGTTTAAATACACGTCTTCTGCAGAAAATGTGAAAGCCGCACAGCCACGTCAAGGCACCTCCATATAGTGCGGTCCTAACTCTAAACTATGAGAGTCTCCATCTTGGAGCACATGGGGCAAAAGATTAAATTGGGTGCAGGTTTGTCAGGAGGAAGCCCAACCTCCTTTAAAGGCACGGCACCAAATCAGTCAAGCAAAACAAATGGCAAACACACTCATCAATTCGTTACCAGCTTTATAGCAAGGTGCACATGGAAGGGCTTCAAACAGGAAAACAGCAAAAAATTTACTGAGATCCGGTCCAGGGTCCCCCACTGGAGGAATGGTGCCCTCATCTGAGGAGGAGGTAGGCAACATCATGCTCATTCCCCTGTATACTGAACTGGCTTGAACACTTCACATTTGCTATCTTAATCCTCTATCCCCTGGCCAGGTAAAATCACTGCATACCTGAGCCCACTGAGACCGCCGCACCTGACCCCACTGAGACCGCCGCACCTGACCCCACTGAGACCGCCGCACCTGACCCCACTGAGACCTCCGCACCTGACCCCACTGAGACCGCTGCACCTGACCCAGCTGAAACCGTTGCACCTGACCCAGCTGAAACCTCCGCACCTGACCCTGCTGAGACCTCCGCACCTGACCCCACTGAGACCTCCGCACCTGACCCCGCTGAAACTGCTAACCTGACTCTGAAGCTGAAACCGATGCACCGGACCCACGGGGATCAGACTGTGTGATGGCCGATCCCAGAGATGTCGTTGTGTATGTGTCATTCTAACTGCTCAGTCATTCGTTTTGATCTGAGGTCTGCCATGTATTGGTTCTGGTCTGAGGTCTGCCGTGTATTGGTGTTGTTCTGAGGTCTGCCGTGTTTTAGTGTTGGTCTGAGGTCTGCTGTGTATTGGTGGTGTTCTGAGGTCTGACATGTATTGGTGTTGGTTTGAGGTCTGCCGTGTATTGGTGTTGGTCTGAGGTCGTTGTGTATTGGTGTTGGTCTGAGGTCTGCCCTGTATTGGTCTGAGGTCTGTCGTGTATTGGTGTTGGTCTGAGGTCTGACGTGTATTGGTGTTGATCTGAGGTCTGACATGTATTGGTGCTGGTCTGAGGTCTGACATGTAATGGTGCTGGTCTGAGGTTTGCCATGCATTCTGCCATTTAGCTCACTTTACAAATCGCCTATATTGGTCTAGATTTTAAATTCTCCTACCAGTTCCCCTGCATTCCCTAGAATTCTTAGTTGAATTGATGGGTCAGAGCCAGAGGAAATACCATCCTTACAGAAAGCTAAGTTAATTGATGTCAGTGGTTACTTAGCTAACAGGAAAAAAAGTTGGTGGCCTTGCCAAGAGATATCAACTCTGTAACTATGCAGGCGCCATAAATCAAGAAGTCAATCCACCATTGCTCACTGCATAAGGAACCCTAGCAACCTCTGGAGGCAACCTAGTTGAGAAGGAAGGATTGAATCTGAAAGGTGGTAATTTCAAACAAGTTTTCCAAAGATATCAGAATAAATTGAAAAAAAATTACAATAACTATGTTTTGTTTTGTCTTTAATACATGTTTGGGGCACAAGGATTGTTTGGGGCACAAGGATTGTTTAGGCAGAGAGCTTACACTTCATCATGGCACTGCAGAGATTTCATGCTAAGGGCGCCAAGGTCTCACCAAAATGTAAGGCTTAGGGTTAGCAGATCTGTCTTCCAGTATATAGACTGACAGTATGATGGGTTCAAAGAGTAATAGATTTATCTGGGTTTGTAGGCTTACCTTGAGGAGGTGACAGCATTGCAAATATAGCAGCTCCAGTCCATGGCCAATTTGGCTGCACTACCCCTATTACTGGAAGGAGTCATTTATCCACATTACGGAGACTAGTAGATGGCCAGTGGATGGAGACAAGACCAGTCACCCTACACAAGGAGAAAGGCCAGAGGTGACCGGTCTTTATTACAGGAGGCTCCTGCACAGAGGCAATGTTTCACACTGGGTTATTGAAGAATACACATGCCTCTTGTATTTAATTTTTTTTTAACTTTCTAAGAGTTTAGCTTTAACCTTATTCCCTGGGGTTACAAATATAATGTATTTTTTTTTGTATAGCATTACAAAGAACATCAAAAAGTATGGCTAAGCTGGTTTCAATTTAACAACATCTTATCAACAAAATAGTAAATCTGATTTCATGCCACAGATGATTACACTTTGCATGTACAGTATGTGTTTTAAAGAGCAACACATAGCAAAGAACCATCTGCAAAACAAAAGAGGATTTATACTAACCAGTACCGCCTCTCTTTCATCTGATCTTCACTCTCTTAGGCCCCATTCACACTGAGCGACATGAAAATTGCACGATTTTGAGCGATATTGCGCGACGAGCGATATTGAGCGACATCGCGCGACATTTTCCTATTGGGCTGTATGCAATCAGGAGCAATATCGCTTGATATCGCTCGAAAAAAGGGTCATGTAGGAGCGACAAGCTACCAGCGACGAGCTACAAGCGATATTGAGCGATATTGAGCGATATTGAGCGAAAAGATGCGAACAGCTCCATTGAAATGGATTGGAGAAGCTACATAGAGCGATATCGCGTGGAAATATGAGCGATATCGCTGCAAAAATCGCTCAGTGTGAATGGGGCCTTACAGGGGAACAGATTCTTCTCATCTTCCTAAGACACAGACACCAACAACCTTACTTGGGTTCTAAACTGTAACCACACTATCCCCCAAAAAGAAAAAAAGACTTGGCTTCATATACTCTTTAAAAAAGCTGAAATATCAGGTAATTTGGAAATACAGAGTGAAGTACTCAGATAAGTCACTAGATGGCACCTTCTCTTTACAAACAGATTTTTACTGCTAGATGTATAAACATGGCCCTTATATACACACACACACACACACACACACACACAGTATATATTGCAAATGAAAACAAGATTCCCCTAAGAAAGCACTAATGACCGTGAAAAAGATAAATTGTTATTAAAAAATAATTTATTTCTATTAATACCTATTTTACCAACAATAGAAAACACAGCCAAAATACACAAAATAAAAATATCAAAAACAATACTGAAGCCCGTGGACCTGTTCTATGCAGATATATGTTAGCACAGATACCTATTGTTCAGATTAATTCTTCGAGGGCTTTTCACGAAGGAGCCGAAGGATCTAGCCGTAGCTACGGCTAATCCTTCGGCTCACATCAGCCGCCAGAGCTCTTTGGTACAGTCGAACCAAAGGGCTGCTGTACGGACTATTCACAATAGCCCATACTGCAGCCGAAGCCAGCCGAGTGGCTCAGCAAAACCGAAGACATATGCTTCGGTTCGGCTGAGCCGCCCATAGTCACAGCTGAAGCGGGGAGATCGGTCTGCTGAAGCAGACAGTTTTCCCTGCAAATGACAACTGAGCGTGATGTCACGTGTGGCTCCTCCCAGTTGTTGTCCTTCAATAACAGACCAGCGTCCTCAGGTTATTTGAGGACACTAGGCTGTCATTAAATGACAACAACTGGGCGGAGCCGGCCGCTGTCAGCTTCCTGGCGGGCTCGGCACGTGGAGCTGCGAACACGCCGAGACCATCCTTACTCAGGACGCTCAGTGATCCGTTTTTTTTCATCTCCAATGAAACTTGCTTTGGATGATCATCATATGTTGGGTATATACAAATAAACAATAACAACATATCTTGTATTAATTTTGGAGTTTTTTGGGGGAACATTTTATCATAGTGCCCCATGCTTGCCTTTTGAACATTACCAGATGTGATAAACATGTCCTAAAGTTGTTTGGATAATTAAGAGTGGCATATTGAGCATATAACATAAAAACTCTCATGCAATAGGGGTTTTCTGTTTTGCAAACATCTCTGGACACTCGGAATTCATATCTAAACTAATCTAATTCTTCTTTGAACACTACAAGCAGATCAATGAGGGGACAGAAAAGTGAATATTGTGCTGGTGCTTTTAACATCTTGCTTGGCACAGAAAGAAACAACAAGGAATACATACAAAGTTGATACATATGGCAATAACTGCAAACCACAGAAACAACTCTAGCATGCTAGTGATTGATGACACAGCTGAACACTTAATTACCAGCTCCCAGTTTCAATCCATGCAGTCCTATCTGAGCTAAAGCTGGCCATACACCTTACAACCATCGCAAGACTTTTGTCTTGCGATGGTTGTAAGGTCATTAAAAAAACGTACGATCTGCCCATTTTGGACAGGCAGATCGTACTTGCGTTAATTGCAAGCCTGCCCCGCTGAGGGGCGGGCTTCCGATGACCGCAATGCTGAACGGGCAGTGTGCGCTTGCCTTATCTTACGAGCACGCCACAAACCAGCCGAAAATCGTACGATTCTCGGCTGGTTTTCAAACATGTTCGTAAGACAAAAGTCGTGCGACCGTACAGTAGAAACGGTCGCACGCCTTCCACACACCTTGCGATTATCCTACGATCGCGGGATTTCCCGCGATTATCATACGATAATCGCAAGGTGTGTGGTCACCTTTATAATGAAGAGTTCATTTGGACAATAGGTATCTGTGCTAACACATATCTGCATAGAACAGGTCTGCAGGCTTCACTATTGTTTTTGATATATTTATTTTGTGTATTTTGCTTGTGTTTTCTATTGTGGGTGAAATAGGTATTTATAGAAATAAATGCTAACAAATCATCTTTTTTACAGTCATTAGTGCTGGAGGGAATTTTTCTCATGTAGAATTGATTATATAGCACAAACCGTGAAATAATACTGAACTATTATATCAAAAGGCTATACAATTAGAGTTTTCTTTTTCCCCCGCTTGATATGATGAAATATGTATATATATATATACACACAGTTATACAAATATTACACAATGCATAGCCACAGTTAATATCCGTCTTAATGAATTTACATAGTTAATTTTTCTTAAGCCATGTATTATAGCTGTTTGTATAGCTGGTTATTATACGGCCATCTTGTGGGCATTTTGGTTATTGCACCCCTCCCCTTATGTGTAATGTACCGCCCTTGTTCATGACTTGTAGTTTCTGGCATCAAAATGGCTGACTGTAACATGGCCACATATTAATCTGCATGCATGCTTGGAAACATTACCATCTCTGACCTTGAAATACCGTCTGTTCATTCATCTGCTGTATATATATGTACTGTATATATAGATAGATTTTTTATCACAGACCAGTTGTGGAGTAATACTGATTTATAAAGCGTTTGCCTGGGGTATCACTATGCAGATGCTGTTCACAGTGCATTACTGCCACTAGATGGAGATGAGGAGCATTAGAAATCCATCCATCCATAAAAAACATTGAGGGGAATTTGTCAGAACTGGAGCAGACATAATCTGGAGCAGCTGTGCCCGGCAACCAATCAGCTTCTCTTTTTCATTTTCAAATCTCAACTGAACAAACTGAAGAGAGAAGCTGATTGGTTGACATGCACATATGCTCGAGTTTTTGTCTGCTCCAGTTTTGATAAATTCCTCTCAATGTTTTTTAGATCAGCCCTATAGAGTGCGATAAAGCCCAATTAAAGATATCATTTTTTCCCCTCTGTTTTATTGAATTCTTTCAGTCTAGTTGGTCAAATTATATTGTAAAGCGCTGTGCAAACTGTTGGCGCTATATAAATCCTGTATAATAATAATAATAAAATACACAAAACCCCCAACCTTTTTTTTCACAGTGGGTGGTCTTTTAATTAGAAATGCTTAAAGGCTGCATTTTCGGGACCTTACAAAAACAGGGAGTACCTGATCTTAAATATTTTTGTAGTCTAGAATATCTACTTTAGCTATCAGGATTTGTATTTTCACAAACTCACCACGCACATGTGGACTTCGCAGATGTTTGTGACCGGCCCTTTTCACAAAGTCCCTCGAGAAACAACTATCAAGCCTAATTTGGTCTATTTATTTTCTTTTACGAGCTCTTTTTTCATCTGCCTGGCATGTCTTGACAGCTGAATATATATCAGGTAAAATAGGAATTTGTTTCCAAAGAGAAAATGAAGCTTTTGCCAAGAACACAAGGAATCTTAGCATTTCCCTATAAAAACACTTGGTTGTGCTGTCCAAAGCTTGCAGCAAACAGCGACGCCAGAAACAGCTAGCTAGACTCGACATTGGCTTGTGCAGATACAGATTTATGAAGTTCTGTGATCTTAACGTGAATCCTTCTGGTTATCAAAAACTTGTTATGAATCATGCAGCAAGAAGGACGGAAATATATAAAGCACAGTGAAAGAAAGTGGGAATCGCAGCTGAAAGCAATATCACATTATTTTTGCAATGTTTCTAGGAAATAAGAAGAAGGTATGTGGTTTAGGTAAAACTGGGAGCAATGACAGCTGAGATGCTTTATAAGGCTCTCCTACCAGTGTGCATAAGGCCCTGTATTGATGGGCTTTGGGATTGGGTCAATGGCATTTGTTTAAACTCAGCACCCCAAGCCATTGCACATGCATTCAAAAACGCAATAGCATCAAATTGCGTGGTAACTTATTACCATGTGTTGTGGTGCAACACAATTTCAAAAACAGATCATGCACTTCTTTGATGCCATTTAGATGCGGTAGGCAACCGATTCAAATGAATGAGTAGCCCTGCTGCAACACAGGATAGCTCATGTATAAATGTGCATGCAATGTTGTATCGCACAGGTGTGAACTAGAGATGAGCCTGGGCTTGGTGTGAATCCAGTTCATCTGAGTTTGTCCAAGCCCGCTCTAAACTGTGACTGCAATCCCCTCCTCCTGACCCAACCAGTTGCGGAGAGACGCATTCTCCATCCCACAGCTATACATTACAAAGGGGTGGGGAATGCCCCCACCGCAACTGCCACCACTGACTGGGTCGAGAGGAGGGGGTAGCAGTCACAGTTTTGAGTGAACTTGGGTGAACTCAAGGGAACTGGGTTTGCGCCAAGCCCAGCTTGTTGGGTGCTGTTAGCGTCCTTCTGAGTAGATCCCTACGTTACCAGGCACAATATCTTATTATAGTTTGCTTTTATTCCTTTGAATTCATATCTCCATAAGGGATTTTTTTTCACTACAATGTTTTGTCCTGGCATATGAAGCACTGCGGGTGTTTAGCTTGTGTAGTGATTAGAGTTTTTAGCAGGTTGACATGCTTAAGCTGGCCATACACCTATAGATTATCTGCAGATTTTCTATAGTCCGATGGGAAAAGTGGAACCGATTCCTCTATCTACACTAAACTGTGTGGATGGAGGAATCTCCCACTGGGCCAAGCTTCAGTATCTTGCTAGTCGGAAGAATCGGTTGCACTTTTTCCATCTGACCATAGTAAACCTGCAGATAATCTATAGGTGTATGGCTAGCTTAAGTACCAACAAAATGTTCCTTCTCCACTTAAAGCTGGCCATACACCTATAGATTATGTGCAGTTTTTCTGTGGAAAAAGTGAAACAGATTCACCATCTACACTAAACTGTGTGGATGGAGGAATCTCCCACTGGGCCAAGTTTCAGTATCTTGCTGGTGGGCCCCACTGGCTGTCATAATACCTGAACAATGTGATTGGATGCATGTGTTGTTCAGGTGTTTTGAGAGCCAGGGGTGCCGACTAGCAAGATACTGAAGCTTGGCCCAGTGGAAGATTCCTCCAGCCACACAGTTTAGCGTAGATGGAGGAATCTGTTCCACTTTATCCATCTGACCATAGAAAATCTAATAGGTGTATGGCCAGCTTTATACAGTCTTTATATAGTCTCTACTTTATGTAGTGCCCAACATCCATCTTTCCCATCTTTCAAATGCCTAATACAAAGAAGAAGAATAGACATATATAGATAATAAATCTCTCTTCTTATAGACTAAACATGCAATTTCGTCCTGATTGAATATTTGATCAGCACAATGACACTGCAAAACCATTACAATATAAATGCTAAAAAAAAAAAATGGCTCTTTAACATTCAGGGTGGTGTTAGCTGTGCACTACAATACAGTGTAGTGCATTATTTTGGGTTGTGGTGTACTACATTGCATGTGCATTGGAGGTACATTGCCCTAGTGTGCTAGGGTGCTACTGAGAATAAATGACACCACAGCACACTAATGCATGTTATGCAATGCACCGTAATGAACAGGTGTAAATGAGCCCTAACTCTTAATGTGAAGTTGAACAATAATTCTATAAACAGGTCATGGCCGAATTCCAAATTTCCCAATTCAATGGATTGTCCCTAGCTTACAGTTTTGCACACTAAGACCCAGGGCCGCCATTAGAAATCATGGAGCCCCATACAGCCTACATGGCTAGGCCCCTCCCCCTAGCTGTCAATGGCATGCTGGTAGTTGTGGTCCCCCCACAGTCACGCACTATTATTATACATTTATATAGCTCTGACATATACCACAGGGCTGTACAGAGAACACAGAGCCAGTCACATTAGTTTCAGTACAGAGGAGCTTACACTCTAATGCAAAATGGCACAGGCTGTCGGGGTGACTACAAATCCCAGCAATACATTATACAGCAATGCATAACAGTAGATGAATTGGACTCAGGACTTAGTATCGCACCGGACTCTAGACTTAGTAACGCACTGGACTCTGGACTTAGTAACGCACTGGTCTCAGGACTTAGTATCGCACTGGTCTCAGGACTTAGCATCGCACTGGACTCTGGACTTGGTAACGCACTGTAATGATCCGGTCAGGGGTTGTATGGATCTCAGCTACAGACAAGGCAGTCTCAGTCAGAATAAGGATTTATTTGGGTTTCAGGGACGTTACGTCACTTCCCTTAAGGTGCCCATACACTGTACGATTATCGTACGAGAATCGCAGGAAATCCCGTGATCGGACGATTATCGCAAAGTGTATGTAAGGCATGCGACCGTTTCTATTGTACGGTCGCACTTCTTCCGTCGAACAAGCAGGCTGGTAAACCCGCCAGGAATCGTACAATTCTCTGCGAGTTTGGCCCCATTCACACCTGACCGTTTTGTAGCGCGTCCTACGCTCGATGAACGCTCTACAAAACGGTCAAAAAAATAAATAGCATTGTAGTCAATGGTATCGTTCCCACCTGTCCGTATTTCCGCCCGTCCCGAACGCACTACAAAACGGCCCACGCATGAAAAGGTCCCGGAGCGTTTTTTGCTGCGTATTGGTCCGTTTTGTAGGGCGTTTTCCATTTGTATACTGCCAAGTAGCCTTTGGAATCGCGCGACGGTCGCGCGACTTTTTTACCGCGAGTCGCGGTAAAAAAACCGCGTGACGGTCGCGCGACAGACGCGCATATTACAATACGCATAGGTGTGAATGGGGCTGTTTTGTAGTGCATAGGTGTGAATGGGGCCGTTTTGTAGTGCGTTCGGGACGGGCGGAAATATGGACAGGTGGGAACTATACCATTGACTACAATGCTATTTATTTTTTTGACCGTTTTGTAGAGCGTTCATCGAGCGTAGGACGCGCTACAAAACGGTCAGGTGTGAATGGGGCCAAAGTGGCCTGCTTGTTTGACAACTGCTGAATGGGCCTGTGTGCTCACGCTCACACTGCCCGTTTGCAGTCATCGGAAGCCTGCCCCTCATTGCAGCCATTGCAAGCCCATCTCCACCTCCTCCGCTGTCAGTGGGCTGGGGGGGGCCCGGGCACCCCAGGCTGCCCCCTGACATCGGTATCGGCCATACCCCTCTGATGGCGGTCCTGCTAGGACCTGCCTAGTACACTGGATCCTGAGCAGGTTCCTTTCTAAGGCTGGGTTCACACCTGAGCGTTTTTTTTATGCTCGTTTTTCAGCTCGTTTTTTTCACGTTTTTTCATTCAGTGAAATGCGCGTTTCACTGGCGGTATGATTTTTTTATGTTTTTTTCCTTTATTTTCTCTATTTTTGAAAACATTTTTTTTTACTTTCACTTAGCGTGTAGGAACGCGCTGCAAAACGCCCAGGTGTGAACCAGGCCTAATATCTGTATAATTTTTTTTAAAAACTGGATTGCACCTTTAAATAACACGTTTCTTCTGAAGTCATGGTAGAAATATTTTCTACACTGTAGAGACCTTGGTAACGTATAGATGGGTAATTATAACTGACCGAGACTGAAATGCTTGCCATTTAATGCGCTGGGAAGCTGGAGACATTAGAAATATAGATTCACAGTGGCATCAAAGTATTTAAAGATTCAAAGATTGATGTTCTACATAGTCCAGGGAAAGATGTTTTACAGCTTGAATACTGTTTGTGTACAGCTCCCCGAGGCCCTATAAAATCCATAGAATGAAGACACATCTCCCTTGTGCTCAATGAAAGAGCCATATAACGGACACATACAAGGCAATGGTTCAAAGGCCAAAAGGGGTCACAAATGTGAAGTGATTTATCATCTCTGTGCATTGTCAATATCTGTCTAAAACATTACATAAACACACACACGTTCCTTGTATCTAGTATGACAGTTGCTGAAAAATGTGTGAAACTTGCAACTCTTTTTGTCACAATTAGGTATGAGAAGGCAATGGTGCTTAACCTTCTCCCAGTCATGATACAATGGTGTAACCTATGAAACTGACAGCAATAAATTAGTATTACTAGTAAAGAGAAACAGGGCCTCGGTTTTAAAGTGACCTATTAGGAGACAACAGTTAAAGTGACCATTTCCTTTGTCCACTCAGAGGAAAGGGAAAGGGTCTCTTACAGCGGAACTTTAACCCCTTTCACTAAAAAGCACATCAGACTGAAGCTCTGCATGCTGATATAAAATCATCTTACATTCATTAGCTGAACATACTTTTTTTAAATTTTACTTACAATTACTGTTTTTAAACTTCCTGGTTGAGTGTGGCACTGGTGATGTAGCCCTGGCCTCACAGATGCATCATGGGAAGGCTACATCACCACCGCCTTCCTGTGAAATCTCATAATCAATATCTCAGGAGATCTCAGGGAAAGGCTCCCCCCTATGATGTGCACTGTCACATGTTCTAGGAGGCAGACTAAGATTTGCAGATAGTAAATCAAGATGGCTTCATCTGCCCTTATTAAAAATGGCCACCATGAGAAGAATGGGGAGGAAAAGAAAAATAAGGCATGCAAAGAATAGGAGCCTGCAATTATCTATAAGAATTTGTGTGTAGATTTGCATTACTAAACGTTTGTAAAGATGCCCTTGTTATTATTTTTAAGATAATGGTGAACTTGTTCTCCAAAGTAGAAGCTAAAGCCTTTACATCACTTCCTGTTCATACCCCCTAATATTTCCCCGAAGCCCCCCAACAGTAAAAAAATAAAATAAAATAAAAAATAAATAATACTTAAAAAATGCTAAAAAATAAAAAAAAACATCCTGGAGGTGGGGCGCACAACATCACATGACGCCGCACGTGCATGATGCTGGGTGACATCACATGCCTGTTGGGGGCGCAAAAGGAGCTAGATACGGTTCTGCCATGTAGTGCTGTAGGGGGTAGCAGGAACCAAAGATTGCAGTGGGGGAAGTAGATGTCTACATAACCTGAAGTGTGTCATATGTAGGGTGGCATTGCTTTGCAGCAGAAAAAAGATTCTACAAATGGGCACCGGACCAAGTAAGCATAAAATGGGACATTTATCAAGCAAATTAGCAATACAGTTAGATACAAATCAGGCTGCCTCGTACTTAGCAAAGTAGCAAAATAAATGCAACTATCATAACTACCTAAATGTCACTTGGTTTAAGCCTCCTATAATTTCTTGCACAGGAAAGCAACACTAAGATTTGAAAATGGAAGGGCAACACTAGAAGTTAATCAGGTGTGTTATAGTGCTATAGTGATAAGGAACATGTAGAAGTACAGAAGATATAGGGTAGAAAGATTACCTCATCAGTCAACCCACTACTACTTCACTGTCCAATTACAGGGAGGGGGCCGGGAGTGGACAAGGCAGTATTTCATAACTGTAGTAGTAAAAAGGTCACCAACTTGGTCCTGCTGTGTGTGGGAGGTAAATGAGAGGTTCCTTATCATCAAATGATTGACTTCCAGTGTTACTTTTCCATTTTCAAATCTAGGTGCTGCTTTGCTGTGCAAGGAATTATAGGAGGCTTTAAAGGAGCAGACGCCAGGTCTATTGTTCAGATCCTAGCTTTATGAACTAGTGAGCCACTGACCTGTAACAAGTATCTCCGCACTTTGCAGATATCATTGGCAGCATGCTTGTTCCAGATCATTGACTCATTGTCAGTGAAGCCAGGATCAGGATACTTTAATTGTTCTGGAGTCTGGAGGACACTCATCAATTTCAGGAGGTGATTGTCAGGCCTGTGCTATCCAAGCATTTCAGCATGATCCTGCAGGAATAAGTCCATTAATACATCTTGTCCACATGATGCCAAAATTTAAACCCAACAAAAGAATTGATATATTGTCGTCTGGAAAAAGAACAGTCCAAGTTCCAAGAAATACAGAACGTCCTTTAATCTTTTCCTTTCCACAAGCGCCTTGATAGCGCTTCTGTATATGTTACTTTCCGTGTGTATATACATCTGCTATCTGTTTGTATATGTTACAGCCTTATGTTTCCACTGTCCTCAGGTAACTTCTTTAGCCAGGACATGAACCTGAAATAACAAACGGTCTTTAAAGATTGAGCTATTCTAGAATAAACATGTGAAGACAATCTATATCAGAACGTGGTCCATTTCTTGTTTGCTTTATTACTTTACAAGCCCCTCATTTTATCATTTCGACTCTTGTTTATTGGGTAGCTGATCCTGCTAGACAGTCACAAAAGGACTTTTATAGTACTTTAAGAAACCCTGTTACCACTTGGTACTGGAAACAAGGGCAGTCAGGGAATCTGTATTAGGAGTACTTACCCTGCCTGGTGCAGCGATGTGCCTCCAATCAGCAGAGATACCTATGTTTAAATCTAAAAATCAGAACTTCAGAGATAGACAGTATTATTATTATTATTATTAAAAAACAGGATTTATATAGCGCCAACAGTTTTAACAGTGATTTACAAACCAAAGACTTCAGTTACAATACAATTTAAGAGAAGAGGGTTAGTAGGGTCCTGCTCATAAGAGCTTACAATCTAAAAGGGAGGGGTACCACAAAAGGTGGTAACTGTGTAGGGATGCGTTGTTTGAGAAAGAAAAATGTAATTTGTTAGGTAGTAGACGTGTAAGCTGCGGAAAAATGCGGTTCAGTTCAGATATTTCGTTATTTCGGAATTCAGGATTCGGATCCGTAATTCAATTTGGTTTGGGTTTAGAATTCGGACGAAATCAAAATTTTCGTTAGTTTAGGATGAGTCTAAGAATATTCATTGCAAATACCACAGAAAACCATATACAGATATTAATACTAAAGCTCAATCTCCCAGACCCGAATGGCATTTGGGATCCGAATTTCCGAATTGCATTAGGGAGCTGTAATAGACAAGCACTGCGGGGTCCGGGTGTGGGTGGCCGCCGCGGTCGTGCGCAGGCGCACCGCGGATCAGTAGCCCCAGCTCGCCGTCGGAACGCGGTGACGTCTGGTAGCGCTCTCCGTCGGCGCTTCGCGCAGGCGCGCCGCGGTCTCCCCGCATCTCGCCCCTCGGGGCTGTCTAGCTCGGGCGCAGGCGGGCCGGGGAGCTCCGCCCCTCCGAGACGCATCTCTCGGCATAAAGCCGAGTCACAGTAATTGATCGGCGTCTTTCCGTTGATCGTGGAAGGACGCTGATCAACCCCAGCGTTCTGCTCGCAAAAACCCATCTAATTGGCCAGAAAAGTCACGTGTCCGATTCAGTTTAGTTTTTGAATGAAATTCAGACGGGATCCTAAATTCGTATATGGAAATTCGGATTTAGATACATTCAAATGCATTGGGATCCGGAAATTCGGATGGGTACGAATGTCTGAATTTCGGAAAATTTGTCTGAATTTTGATTCAAAACTAAACAAATCGCACATGTCTATTAGGTAGAGGTGTGATAGCCTTCCCTACAGTGTAGGAGATAACTGTGTAGATTGGGTTAGGGAGTTTCAGAGGTTGGGAGGAGTTCTGGACAAGTCCTGGAGGTGAGCATGTGAGAAGCTCAAGAGGGAGCTAGAGAGCAGGAGGTCTTTGGAGGAGTGGAGAGGACAATTTGGGTGCTATTTTGTGAGAATGTTGGTGGTGTAGCCGAGGGAGTTGTGGATGACTTTGTATGTTGTTGTTAGTATTCTGAATTTTATATGTTGGAAGCCAAAGGAGAAATTGGCACAGAATGGTTGCAGACACTGAGCGGTTGGTTAGGTGAATGAGCCTGGCAACAGCATTTAAGATAGACTGAAGGGGGATAGCCTGTGTATGGGGTAGGCCAATGAGGAGGGAGTTGCAATAGTTGGGGCAAGAGATAACAAGTGAGTCCTGAAGGAGAACTTTAGGTCCACCTCTGCTGATTGGCAGCAGCAGTGGGCAGGTGCAATAGCTAGTCTGCTACTGGTTATTGCAAATTAAAATAGCCAGTAGCAGCCTATCTATTGATTTCCCTGCTATCTGTTGTTTATTTTTTTTATTCAAAATAACAAAAAAACAGATATCAGGGGAATCAGCAGATAGCAGAGCTAATGCTTCCCCTGCTATCTGCTGTTTTTTTTTTCTTTGTATTCCGAACCGGGCAGGCAGCTCAATGGCTGCCGGCTTCTGACCACTCTTCTTCGATGATCACGGGATGATGGCCAGACAACCTTACCCACTGTGCAAATTTCGGCCAGTTCCTCAAGAACCGGCTGAAATTTGCACAGTGTTTATTATCAGTAATATTGGTCACTTTGACCGATAACCAATGCCAGCTGTGGCACACGTGCCATAGGTTCGCCATCGCTGGTCTAAGCTATACAGAGTATCCTTAAATTAAACTACTTTGCATTTTGCCAAGGGAAATGTTGGCATCCATTTGTATGGTCTGTTAAGAAACCACAATATGGCCAAAAGTATAGGGCTTTATTTCCACATTTTGTGGTGGTGTAGTAATTACCATACTTACTTATGAACTATATCATTTACAGGCCTCTATTCATTTCTAAAGCTCACAGTTCTGTTTAACTTGGCTAAAGGAGAGTGTGGCTGCCTGTCAAACATGGCTGCTGTCCTCCACCGCCTGTTGCAATGGTCATATGAGGTATTGTCTGCAGCCTGTAAATTTAGGCTGGAAAATCTAAAATTTTGAAACCACTTAATGTGTAAGAGAAAATGTTCTCTGGTTTATCCCAGTGTGATAAATGAAAGCAAAATACACTTTAACAAGCATACACTACCCAGATGGCAGGTGTCCATCTTTCTTCAGGACAATTTCTTCAATTTGTGTCCTGCATCCTAAGGACACAAAGTGTGTCCCACCAGGCGCACACGTTGCTGCAGCAGATGGCAAGTGAAATGCAATACTATTGTCTGTCAAGAAAAAGTGTCTTGCAGCATTTTCTAATATTTCGGCAAACTAAACCTATCTTGAGATTTTGCTGTTGTGACAAGACTTTTATCTTTTTGATATATTCATAAACAACGTTTTATTATACTGTATGCGTGTTTCCTTTAAATTTATTTACTGATTAGTTTAAAATAATAGATTTTGTAGTGTTTCCTTTCCCCCATTCACACTTTGGCTTTGCCCAACGTGCGTTAATGCACAAGAGGACTGCCAGTCTATGCCCTGTCCATACCTGTGCATTGCGCTGCTGCTGCTGCATGGTATAGCTGGTGTTTTTGGCCCCATAGACTTCGAAGGCAGCACACGAAAATGCATATAATATGCATTTTTTGGACGTTTTAGTGCCTGACAACAAACTCCCAACCTGTACTTAATTTGACTTTCATAGGCCAAACAAAAAAATGCAGAACACATGACAACACTCTAAAACAAGTAAACATGCATTAAAACCCACAACAAAGTGCATACAAACATGCTAAAAACTACAGGAAAATGCAGGTACAAAAGGTGTGAACTAAGCTTAGAGTTAAATAGGACTTTAAGCCCCACCCTTAAATGCCACATTTACTGGCAACAGAAGCACTGCATATAGGGACAAGTGGAGGAATATTTGTTTGGTTTGATGGGACGAGGAGGTGGAAGGTTGTGTGGCATACTGGCTCATAGTACAAGTTTCAGCGTTATCATCCTGAGGTGGCCACAAAGAAAAACAAGCTATCTGGCTGACAATGGCAGGCACTTAGCAGGGGTAAATAGGCTTGCTGGTATTGTGCAATAAGCTTGGGGACAGCAATCCTACCTTGCAGTACTGCAAAAAAAAAATACCCTTGCACTGCCCCCTCCCCACTGCAAGGGTCAAATGCTTATTTTGTATAGGTGGATAGGAATAATCAGAAATAACTTCCTTATTCCTCACTCCTGCAGGCTTGCTCCCCACCATGTGAGTGACTGCTTCTCTTCACCACTATGCGAATCTCAGCTCTCTGAGGCCATGTATGTAAGGACAGCGAGGGTCTGCCCAACTTCTGGAAAACGAGAGCGTCAACTGCTGGGGGAACGAGGAATAAGGTCAGTATTAATGACTCTGCCTAGCCCCCAAGTCAAAAAGAGCATTTACCCCTTTCTGTGTGTAGGGGGCCACTTCAAGGGTAACTTTTAAACCAACTTTCAGCTTTATTGTTTCTTTCCTTTTTTTGTTGTTGCATGGGAGATTGAGTGTCTGACTAAGCAAGCAACTGAAACTTGTTGAATGACCAACACAGCAGGAGACATATTTTGCTTTGCTTTTGTGTTAGAAGTTTGAAACAAAAGCACCAACTCCCAGTGTAAAGCCATCAGCCAACAACCTAAACTAATGGCAATTTGATGTATTTGTGTGTTTTTTTCAGTAATTTTTGGCTTCTCTCCATCATGCCTGTAAAGTTATTACGTTTGGAGACTTAAGACTTCGGTGGATATTAAATCTTGCTAAGGAAAAGAGGATGGTGAACTGAAGGACAATTATGAAGTAATATGAGCTAAAAGAGGGGGATGGACTGGCTTCCCTGCTCTTTAATTTAGCTCTCCAGAAACAAACTAGTTTGATGCACGCTGCACTGTACTGAAGCAAATAGTGGTCTCTACATATGACCTAAAATAGTCTTGAAAAATTCAACGGGCCTTTGAAATCTCATGCAAGCTGCAAAAGAAATGGGCCCTAAAAGTAAATGAGAGCAAAGCTGTTGTTATACTTCAAAGCAAAATACATCAAAACATTCTCCGGCATATTAAAAACAGAATACAACTTTGAGATTGTCCACATCACATATCTTGAAACAAACCTTACATTTGACAATGATTTAATCAGTTAGGGAAGAATTGGCACAAGAGCTGACAGCTTGCTTTGCTCATTTTTAAATCATAGTATTTGATCATCATAGTGAAACTAAACTTGGACTTTATAAATCCTAATAAGCACAATGATGTTTTAAAACAATAGATTCTGACTCCTAAACCCTGGAAAATATTAGAAGGCTGTAAAAGGGTGTTGGAGGGCATTAAGGTTAAGGCCTGTCCTAATTGGGTATCAGGCAATAGGCCTGTCAATCTTTCCCCCTAGCATAGGGTATATAAGAACGGGTGGGAGCAAAAAAATGGTGGGAGGTGTGACGGCTGCGCTGGTTCAAACCCACTGTACATGACCAACACGCAACTATTCTCTGCTCCGAACCCACCGAGCCATCACAAGGACGAGGCGATAACACTCCCAGCCTCACCCTGCTTAGAGATTTCCCAGCTCACAGGGCAACAATCTCAGGCCAGCAGACTGAGAATGATCGTCACTAGAATTGGTTACCTCCATAATTAACCCTTTACACACAGGGCAACAATCTCAGGCCAGCAGACTGAGAATGATCGTCACTAGAATTGGTTACCTCCATAATTAACCCTTTACACACAGGGCAACAATCTCAGGCCAGCAGACTGAGAATGATCGTCACTAGAATTGGTTACCTCCATAATTAACCCTTTACACACAAAACAGTAGCGGCCACCATGTGTTTCAATGGAAACACGCACCGTTCTCAGCAAGTTCTGTGACAATTCAAAAACTTACGGTGCCCATACACCTTACAATTATCTGCAGATTTTCTGTGGTCATTTTCTGTGATGGAAAAAGTGCAACAGATTGTCCCAGGTGGAGATTACTCCATCCACACAGTTAAGTGTAGATGGAAGAATCTGTTGCACCTTTTCCATCTGACCACAGAAAGTCTGCAGATAATTGTAAGGTGTATGGCCAGCTTAAAGCAAAGTCTGTGATAGCTCTGTCCCTTCAGACATATGAAAGGGTTACTATACAGTAGGGCTCTTCACGGACACAAGCATATTTTTAATTCGTATTTAGAGCATAGAGATAAGCGTAATGATTTTTATGAGGCTTTCATAATGTTAAAGGGGAACTCTTCTTGGATGTTACAAGAGCTTCTCCTTTTGATGTTACATGAACCTCCTGACTCCTCTGTGCAGCAGCTTTATGTCAGTCCTCTAGGGGGTGTCCCTGAGCTGACCCCCTAGCCCAGTGGTTCTCAACCTTTCTAGTGGCGCGACCCTTTGATAAAATTGCCCAAGTTGTGGCGACCCCTAACAGTAAAATTATTTTTGTTGCTCCTTCATCGCTGTAATTTTGCTACCGTTAGATAGCTATTAGATAGCAGCTCCCGGCCGCCCGGGCGAGAAACACTTTCTCCCGGAAAGGTTTACTCTGCTCGATCAAGCAGAGTAAACCATTCCCTGCACTGGTTTTTTTTCCTGACATCGGAGCCGCCGGCTGCCGTCAGTCAGAAAAAAAAAAAAAACAGCATAGGAATGCATAGCTAGATTCCTATTGGCTATTTCACTTTGCAATAGCCAATAGCAAGCTGGTTATTGCACCCTCCCTCTGCTGCGGTCAGTTACTAGAAGAGGACCTGATGGAGAACTTCAGGTCCCCCCTGCATGTTGACAACCGCTGCCCTAGCCCAATCCAGAAGAAGCAGGAAGATTGAGTAGGATGACTGAGCATTTTATGATCCTCTCCTCTGATCCTCCCAAACTGTTAATTTCATATCAATAAATCTATCTCTCGATTTTGATTTAGCCCAGAATAAACCATAAATTATTGTGCGTTACAACATTTGCTTCGTGTGGACTCTAAATTTGATATGTTTATAAATTACGGGTGCCTCAGAGGGGTAATTATGTGTTTCTAGGTTTCTGGACCTCATAGACCCCTCACATGTAGTATGTTTGGACTCAGGAATACACAAGACAGCTACTGTATATATATA
>NW_017306447.1:1725780-1765925 GCF_000935625.1 Nanorana parkeri | reverse complement strand
TATATATATATATATAAGCCCTGGCACCTGGGAGAAAGACACAGGCTAACCTATACCCAGAAGCACAGGGTATTTTGCATTTCACTGTGACTTTGCACTGAATAGACAAATGGGTCTGTTTAACTACAAAAGCAAAATTAAAAAGATGAGCATTGAGACTTCTTCAAAGAAGAAGTCCTTCCTTGAAGGAAGAGTAATGGATTCCTTAGTGCCTAAATCTCTTTTCATATAACTTCCAACTTTACTCCCTAATTCTGAATACCATTCACTACCTGAACGTACAGTGACTTTAATGATTTTGTTTTATGTGTTAAGCAGTGTTACAAGATCCTTGTGTCTCCATTCCAACATTATAACTCACTGAATGGGAAGCAATAAAAATGACTGATAATTAGTAGGATAGGGAACACCAGCAATTAGCATATTCACTGTGACTGTGATGAATGATGAAGAAGACAAAATCATTATGGCACTTAGTGACATCACAGCAGACCTCAGTGAACTGTGATCATGGACCCTTTCATATTTATACATTTGCCAATTTTTGACAGGTATTACTATCTCCATTTGTGCAAATGTATATTCATGCATCATTTAATTTAAATGGTGAGATGCGCAGAACAGCGTTATACTGTATGTGTGCTTTTGTGTATTGACCATTCAATGTGCAGGGCCTATTTAAAGTGTATGTAAATGCAAAACAGTTAAAACTAAGGGCCCTCCACGCTTTGTGCAGTGACCTACGTTCCCCCTCACTTCATCATCGCAGGTCACCAATAGGGCAAATAGAAAATTATTTTTTTCTATGTACCCTGTTCACACTACAAGACTCTATTATTGTCCATTGCAACATGCATGCATGCATTTTTCCACAACTCATGATATATGACTGCACATCTTTTAAAACATGTCAGGCTGGACTGATCTGGATGAATTTATAAGCCTGGTGCAGCAGCTCAAGAAACTGTATGACCAGCTACATGAAGAGTATAAGGATAATAGGAAAGAACCTAATATGACATGAGATAGCAACTGCAACATATAAAGACTGTGAACAGCAAACCAAAAGTCGGCAAAAAGCCACTGGTTAGTATTATATATCGATTTAATAAAAACAATGCAATGGTTGTCCTTAAATCCATACCAGACCCTTATGGGTTTTAAGAAGGAACCCCACACAACAAACAAAGAAATGCCTAACCCTTATCTATGATGACTTATCTTTGATCCCTGATCTGGAGTGCACTTTGCTGTTGCCCATTGGGTTTGTTGTAAGCTGGGATGGATGCCATTCTCCAAATTGTAACCATCAGGGCCATGCACAAGTTGTGCGGGTTGCACGTTGCTTTCACCACATTTACTGCATTCTGTACATCCATGTGTATAGCAGAATATAGTATTCCCAACTTATGGGCTAGGATGTGGAATGCATATTTGACCATTCCGCGTCTATAGTTAAAAATCCTTTACTCTTGGCTAAGATCTCTCTGTGAATGGGGATACATAAGATGTTTGAAAATCACAGGCGCCAAAACACAGTAACTGCTCCTGAAAATGGTCTTCCAAAGGTATATACAGGGGGGCAGTTTCCTCACAGTCAAGGGAAACCGAAAATCTGATGAGGACACAGCAAAAGGAGCGCCTCCATAGTGTAAAATGGATTTATAAAGGATAAAACAACACTGATGAAAGAGGTTTGTCCTCAGAAACGCGTCAACTGAAGTAGGGTAAGCGTGCAGATGGCTTCGGCTTAGTACTAGCACTTCCTTTCCCTCACCCTATTTTTGTGTATTCATCTTGATGGTCTCCTAAGATTATAGCGCTTTCTGCTCGTTTATACTAGCTGGTTTATCCTTTATAAATACATTTTACACTATGGAGGTGCTCCTTTTGCTTTGTCCTCATACATAAGATGTTGACTAATTACAAATACATCATCTCCCCTGAATACAAAAGGATAAACTTATGTGTTCAGGGCCATGATTTATCTTCTGGAAGATATAGCCGATTATTCCTCTTGGCAGCTGTGAAACTCAGAGTGCTGAAATATACTTGAGTCGCTGCTGCCACCATAAGAACCAACATCTCTGTAGGCAAATTTGTAGTCAGCATCAACAGGAGTACCACAGAGATATATTTTTTGTAATTGGTATTTGCTTTTACTGCATTGCGGGATCCTGAAACAAATAAGCTTTTCTTCTATTGTTCCAACGCAATTCGGAATGAAAGTTCTTTGCCAAAAAAGTTAGCAGTTTTTAGCCACTTCGCTTCTGTTCTCCAATATGATTCTCCATATGGGGTTGTATGTTGCTAGGACTATGTAGTGTATAGTTAATTTGTGAAGGAGGTATTCAAGATGAAGTGAAGAATAGTAAATTCCTGTGGGTAGAAACCTGTAAAAAGGCAAAATTACATCAATATCAACTAAACTGATTATTTTGGACATGTGCAATTCGTTTTCATTCTGAATTGCACGAATAGACCCCCGATGTAAAAAAACAAAAACAAAACAGCATGCGGTTTCCCCGCAATTCATAACAGACCCTTTAGGCCTAGTAGGAACGTTAAGGGGGACCCCATCGCAAATAAAAGCGTGGGGTCCCCCCTAAAATCCCATACCAGACCCTTAAAGGAGAACTATGAGGTGAGTGCTTTTCACTCACCTCATAGTTCTAGCCGACCTGTGACAATGAGACTGTCACAGGTCAGCTCTATAGATCGGGAAGTGAGCGAACACATACCGGCGTTCGTTCACTTCTCGATCCTGGCTCCGATCCTCCAGCGCTGACTGGCGGAACAGACGGGGAGGAGGCGGGAACAGCTGGCTCTGCCACTAGATAGGCAGAGCCAGCTGTCACTCACGCAGCTGGGCGGATCCAGACATAATTGTCGGGATCTGCTTCAGCTGCGGCGTCTCAGCTGTAGCTCGCGGTATACTGAGCTTAGGGTGACGGGAGGACTCTCCCTCCACCATACCAGGCCACATGCCCTCAGCATTGAGAGGGTGCTTTTCTGGGGGGACAAGGACGAGGACCTCTTCCCCACAACACTGGCCTGGTGGTTGTGGGGGTCTGTGGACAGGGGAAGTCATCTGCATCTGGGTGCTCCCTTTCATAAAGGGGGCACCCAGATGCTGTCCCCCTTGGGAATGAGTAGGGGGTAGTTGTACCCCTACTCATTCACTAAAAAGTTAAATAAAATGTAAATAAACACACAACACCTTAGAAAAACGATGTCAATCCTGATGCCCGCCGACCGACAAAAAAAAAACAAAAAACACCCGCCGCTGGCTGCCAGATGCAATGTGTACATCGGGCAGTGGGAAGAAATAAATAAAGCCTGCTATTGGCTATTTAAAAGTGAAATAGCCAATAGCAGGCTGGCTAATGCACCAGCCCACTGCCTGATGTCAATCACAGAGGAGGGGACCTGAGAGAGAACTTTCTCTCTCAAGTCTGCTCCTCTGCTTGAGCAATAGCCAGGGCTGGATTTACGCTCTCTGCTGCCCCAATGCCAGATCCCTCAATGCGCCCCCCTGTGTGCAGGCTGCATACAAATGATCTCGGCGACATCGCTGAGATCACTTATACAAAACAAGCGGCAGGTTCCCCGCTGTACATTTAGCCCTGCTTGCCCAAAGCAGGGGTAAATGTAGAAAACAACTACACGCCCGGTGCCCAAAACTGCATGTCCCGGGCGTCGAGAGATAGGAATTCCACACCTCTGCTGCCCCTCTACTCCCTGCTGCCCGAGGCCAGGCCTCGATGGCCTTGTGGGAAATTCTGCTATTGGCTATTTTAAATTGACTATAGCCAATAGCAGGCTGGCTAGTGCTCTGCCCCGTGCCTTCTGTTCAAGGTGCTTTTTCAGAGGCCCCCCCCCCTGGAAAAGCACCCTCCCAATGCCGAGGGCATGTTGCCTGGTATGGTACAGGGAGAGGGTGACTCTCTCTTGCCTCCTCCCCTTTCCTGCCCTGCCAGGCAGCATTTAGGGTCAGGTATGGGATTTGAGGGGGCACCCCATATTTGTTTTTTAATTTTTTGGGCGTTTGGGTGCCCTTAAAATTCCTACCAGACCTAAAGGGTCTGGTAGGAATTGCCAGGCAACCACACGCTGTTTTTTTAAAAACAATCAGGGCCCCTCCTAACATTGCTACCAGAACTCAGACCTAAAGGTCTGGAATTAATTTGTTTTTTTTTATTGTTCCAACGGACTGTCAAAAGTTAAAAAGAAACAAAGTAAACATTAATGTCACTTTTATTCAACAAATTTCTCTTCGTAATTATCATTTACCTTAACCGACATTAACGAAAATTTGGATTCATCCGAATGCCAAAACAAATTGACTTTCAGACTCGAATCCCAAAAAACAAAATAATGAAACATCCGAAACGAAACTAAGCAATTTACATGTCTAGATTCTTTTTTTTCCAGTCACTATCTTAAAGACAAAATGGAGATTGATCCGTACTAACTATTGGAAGGAGTTTCTGCTGAAGTAGAAAGGGAATAGGAGCAGAGCAGGCCCTAGCAGACATGTGCCATATAGCCACTTCACCCTCTCCGCAACTGATTAGGAAAAAACGGTGGCAGTCACAGTTTTGAGTGGGCTTGGGCAAACTTGGTTCACACCAAGTCCATTCTCATCACTAGTCATTGTCCCTTGCCGCTGAGTAATAAACTGGATTGGTGAAATAGAATTTGTGTGCAAACAGTTTCAATGCATATGCACACACCTTTTTATGGACCTGTGTGTGCAAGCAAAAATCTTGGAATAAGGCCAACGCAGAAGCAACATTTTACATGGCCCAATCTCCTCCTCATCCTTCTCCTCAATATAGCTAGTGCTATAACAAGAGTCAGGGTTGTGGTAGACATAGAGGCAAAAAAACCTCTCTAAAATCTCTTCATAAAATGGGCTCTTCTCTCTTAACCTACCAACAGGAAAAGGAAGTGATGAGAGAGGTGAATACAGTGCATATCAATGCACCGCAACACACATAAAAACACATGTCAATGCACGCCAATCCACATGCATGTTATTTTTGTGTTTTTTTTGCAAGTTATAGTATGATCAGGCCCATTGTATGTTGATGAAGTTAATGTGAGAAACTCAATCTTTAAATCTCAGTCCTAAGTCTTTCTAAAAGGACAGATCACTGGGAAGAGACTCATAAAAAAACCTGGATTCAGTCATGTTGCCCACTGCAACAAAACATCTAAAAGGTAAGAACATCTATGGGAACACATACCAAACATATAAAGGCTCTTTCTCAAATTTGACTGCAAAAGTGGAAATAGATTTTAGGACTGAAATTTGAGGGTTGTGTTTCTCTCTTTCATTAACTTCATTGACATTTGAATGCAGAAGTCAGGATTGTAACCATTTGAACTCTCACAGCCACCCCCCACTCCCCAACATTAGTAGAATGTTTAACCCAAAGCCAAGAATCCCTAACCCACGTAATAGCAATTTAATCTGCACAAAGCATTTTTTTATATTTTTCTTTAGCTTATGTTATATGAATGGGAACATGTAACAAATATAAAATAGGTGTTATCCCAATTTGGCTACGAAAGTGAAAAAACACTAAAAATTGTAGCTTAACATATTTTTAGATGTTCATTGTGCTTCCTCCAGGACTAAAAAAACATGCTTAGTTCTCACTGTCTGGGGGGTTGGGGGAAATGTTTTAAATAATTAACCCTGTCTGTACTGTACTGGCAGATTTCTCTATCATCACTTGTAAGCAAGAACAGCAGGATTGTCTGTCCTGACAATGGGTTAAAGACCTACAGTCATTGTATGTTAATGCATTTAAAAAAAAACAAAAAACTGTCCCTCAGTCTGTCCCAGCTCACAGACATCTATTCTAACCACTAGCTGCCTGTGGAGTCCTATGCGTAATCCTGCTCCAAACAAACAGCTAAAAAGGGAGGATTTTTTTTTCTATTATTTTGGTTATGCTGTGTGAATGGGACCACATAACAAACATATAGTGGGGGGGTTCTAAAATCTGGCTTCAAAAGTGGAAATACCTTTTTGAGCTTTACAATCGACTTTTTGTTAAAGGAGCCAGGCCAAAAATTGTCAAACAGTTTTCAGTGTACAGTCTGCTTTATATTTATAATGTGGGAGTTGTTACCTGCAACATTTTCATGATCTCTTGCTTTAAAGCAATTTTAAGCAGTCTATTTTTCAAAAGGATTAAGTGCATATTTCTGTTTCATCAGAAGATGTGATTACATAACTAAGCGCTTTGAACAAAGTCATGTAAATTTGACCCTGAGAAGACCAAATTGTCAATGTTACAACTCAATGTTTTTTGCAAATTCCAAGGAAATTTAGTTAAGCCAAAATGCTTCTCTGAACAGAAAAGGTGAAAAGGCTTTTTGTTGGGAACTTTGGATTTACTGGCATACAGCAAAACAAAACATGTTTTCTTTGGACCGACTCTTTAGATTTTTGAGCAGTTTGATCAATGATGAAAGGCAAAGACTTAGAATGAGAAAGTGCTAGTGTACGCAACACGATCTTAAAGGACATGCAAGCCATTTATTAAACATTTTAAGCTTTCTTTAACTAATCACCTATAGAACATACACAGTTACACATTATGAATACTGGCGAATGTAAAAAAAAAAAACACCTTTTAATGTAGAAAAAATATTCTGAGTTTATAATATTATTGACTGATTTGGGCTTGTTTTTACTGATCGTCTACAAAACTCCTATACAAGATACTAATCCTCTGATTATCTGGTTTAAAAAAAAATGTATCTAGGTATCTATGAATAGAGATTACATTATTGGGCATAATTATTAAAGCATAGCAGCATGCTCATTGTAGTATGCAATGCATAGCAATCAATCAGAACTAACTTGAATCATACAGAATGCTCTAAACTAGAGGTGCACCAAAATGAAATTTTTAAAACCGAAAATAAAAAAATGTCAGACTGAACCCGAATTTTTATTTTCAATACCTTTTAAAATGTATTTTAATATTTTACTTTTATTTATTTTTATAAACTCCTAACAGACTCCTAATATTTACCTTTTAAAAATGTTTCTCCTTTTCTCTTTTTTTGCATCCCCTGTGTTCCTGTTCATTCATACATTGTGGAGATAGATATTTACCATGTTCACAATCATGAATGCACAGGAAGTGATGTAGATCACTTCCCATTCATTCATAACTGGGGACACAGTAAACATACTATGTCCTCAATTACTTACAAGCAGTCAGCGATCACTGATCACTAACTGTTTGTACCCGCTCTCCATCCTGACTCGCTGTCACAGGAGGCTGAGCGAGCAGTGCGGGAGGGGAGCTCGGTCTCCTGTGACTGCTGACTCCTCCCCTGCACCACCGGCCTGGCCTCCGGTGACAGCTGACAGCCTGACCTCTTGTGACACACCGTCCATTCACACCGCTCTCCTCCCCGCACAACTCGGACTCCTATGACAGTTTCTCTCCTCCCCGCTGGACACTGCACTGTGTCAGAGGGGACACAGAGCAGCGCCCAGCGAGGAGGAGAGAAACCAGGCATGCACCACCATTTTGGCCGGAAGATGGCACTCCCAGCATTTTGCCAAAAGTGCCATTTTCGGCCGATATGTTTTAGCGGCCAACATTTCGGTGCATCCCTACTCTAAACTGATTTAATGTAAAATATAATTATTTTTTTATGCATTACTGTATTTTGTATTATATGATCAGGTAGTATTAAACTCAAATTATTTTCAATAATGAATCCAATTCAAACAAATATGCATTGTCCAGCAAAATGTTTCTTTACATTTGTGTCCAAGCACTCTTACAGTCATCATGTTTCCAAACAGCTCCAACTCTCTCAGCTGAGTTTCACTGAACTTCCTGTCCAGTCCAAGATCACAAGGAACAGAGCAGACTCCAGCAGTTGTCCATTAGCTAGCTCAGAGAAGGGAGGAGGAAGGAGAGAGAGAAGGGAGGAAGGAGAAGCAGAGTTCAGGGAAGCAAGCTAGGAAGTGGCTTGCATTGCTGTGTTTGTGTGTTTGTGGATACCCACACAGCTTACTAGCACACAAAAGGGAAAAAAGCCACTCTAAAACAGGATATCAGAGCCAGTGCTTAGGGGACCAACTGATTATGCAGGAAGCTAAAACTTTTAAACATCTAGACGCAGAGTTCATTATAAATTATTTCATCAGCATTGGAAATAAATTGAAGCGGTAGTAACATGATTTTAAAAAAAACAACAATACACAGCATACTAACACATTATGGCAGACAGACTTACTTGCCAAACCGATCCCCCCCACCCACACGATCCACCCTTCCATCTTCGGCTCAGTTCTCTTCTGGGTTCGGTGTCTTCGGCCTCTTGATTGGCTGGCATGGAGTAACTCCTGCGCATGCGCATGGGAGTTACTTCATCTCGGTATGCTGGGTCTGTACACTAAGCTACACATGTGTGGCTCAGCATACAAACATTATAAAAAGCTGAACGGTAGAAAGAAGCTTTCATGGCAGAAGAGACTTACACAGTCTCTTCTGATATAAAAAGTCTACCAATTGGCAATTTAAAAAAAACTATTACTTTACTTCTACTTTATAAACCTTTAATATCACTTTATTTTATCTTAACTGCCACACTAAATAAGCTTCTTGTGTTGTGATCAGATATTAATAATATATCTAAAATAGTTTGATGTGGTCTGTTTTTAACCAAATGGATAAGGAGAGATCATATGTCTGCTCGTCATGGAAGAATAAATGCAGAATAGGATATGCATGTAGAGTGATCTCGATGAATGAACCAATGCATAAGTAGGGACAAACCCTATATCTATGACTACATAGCTGCCTTAAATCATAACCTGCAAAATCCCTCTGGCATCTGACAGGCAGAGGTCTAAATAATACATAATTAGCCTGCAGACTTATAGACAGGGCTATTATTAGAGCACCTGCCTAAGGCACATGTGAATGAAACCTCCATTAAGGTTCTACTCTTTGGTCCACACATTCTACATAATTTATATCCATGTAAGCACCATGCCTAGGGCTCACAATTTTTTTAGGGCTGACAAAGAAGGGAAAAAAAAACAATTATTTGCAATTACTAATGCCCTACTCATTTTTTGTTACCTTTTTTCAGCAATTTGAAGGTTTTTTTTAACTCTCACAAATACCCCTGTTCCCTCTTTTTCAGGCTAGTAATAGGACATAGGATTCATGTTCTTTCTAAAGCAGGCACCCAGACTTGGCTCTTGACTGGTTGTGTGGAAATAGCTGTTTTCCCATAATGGTCTCTGGATGGTGCTTGCAATCACAGCTACTATCCGTCTGCATTACCACTGTGCAGGGATTAGCTTGGAAGTCACACTGTTTCTTGGATGGAGGAGCAATTTATGCAAGTGCTGTGGTGTGGGTATCACACCCTGTGGAAAGGCCTTTTATTATATTTAACACAGGAATGAATGGAAGCTGCACATTCAACATTTCAGAGGAGCAGGGCCAGGTAAGTATAGCGCAAGAGGGGAACATTGCTAGGTAAGAGGAGACAAATTTAAAGGGTAACTACAAAAAAAGTACAGTTGTTGTTTAAGGCCCAGACTGCCCGCACCTGAGAAGGTCAGGAGACATGCCAAGGAGCACGGTAGACCCTCTGGGGTTGATTTACCAAGGGCAAAGAGGCTGTTTACTTTGCAAGGGAATTTCCACTTTGCAGTGGAATATTCCTTTCTATTTGTTGTGACAGGCAGCAAAAAGGTTATCCCAAAACTCAGCGATAGCAGAGGCGCCCAGAATCAAGACCATGAGCACCTATGTGGTTCTTCAATTAGTAGGTATTTATTGGATGATAGATTGACATACAAAACACCGTCTCAACGCGTTTCTAGCTGGTCACTTCCTCAGGAGGGTGTGGAGAGACACTAACAGATAAAAATTATATAAACAACAAAAACATATAAATGACAAAAAAATATATAAAATATATCAATGGACAAATATAGAGAGAATTTGTTGATATATCTTGGAAACCTATTTTAAATAATATCTGAAAGAATATTTATTTTTACCATATTATAAGATTGTATCTGACATACAGACACCTTATTTGATGATAAAATACATACATCCTGTATGGTAACGCGTATAACATTATCATCACAACATTCAATAGAAGCTATTAATGGAGGCCACCAATTAAGATTTCAGTGCACGGTTGTTGGTGATTATGTTCTTTTGAAGAGAAAGCGAGAGACATTACCTTGCTGAGATGTGGCAGAATCTCTTAGTATGTATACATGTGCAGGGGCCTGCTGGGGATTACTTATAGGGGTCTATTCACGAAGCTGCCGAGGGCAGCCGAGTGAATGACAGATCTCAAGTGAAGTGAGCCGAACACTGTTCGGCTATTCACTTCAGGCTGGTACGGCTAATTTCAGCCGTACATTGGCTGAAATCAGCTGTACATCGGCTTGCTTCGTGTGGCTTCGGGTCAGAGGTACCGAGCAGAACAGAAAAAGAGTGAAAAAAGTTAATGGAAAACGATTGTGCGGAGCTAGCAGTGACCGAGCCGCTCGGCCATGATCGGGAGCTGTATGGGCTATTGTGAATGTCCTGGAGCCGAAGCAAGTCGAAGGATCGGCCGAAGCTACAGCCAGATCCTTCGGCAGCTTCGTGAATAGACCCCATAGTGTTCCAGTGACCTAGGAAACACTACCGGGTGGGTGTGACTATGGGTGACCCCTCCCAGTGCATGGTATGCTTGGTTGGAAAGAGTTTCTCTATCCTATTCAAGCTCCAGAGGAGGGGAGGAGGAGTAGAGACCGATGAGTGATGGGCTAGCTCTTTTTGACCTCTAGGTTGTGAGGCAGTGTCTGTTGCTGGCAGACAGTGTAATGCTGAATAGAGGCAAATGAGCATACCGCCAACCACACCATTCCTCATTTCACCCCAGGTGACCCTCCCGAAGCCACTATTATTTCTCCTCCCTGCCCTCTCCCCCCATAGCTCATCTTGCAGCCATCTTGCAAGAGCAGATGTTGCCCTAGAAAAAAAAGGAATGCTGCTGTGCTGTGTCCTCTTTATATCAGACTAAAAAGAAGGACAACTAATGACGAAAGAGGGACAGAGGGATTTTGTTCCAATTGAGGGACAGTCCCTCCAAATGAGGGACATTTGGGACGTATGCCATTGTCACAGAAAGCCATGGGAAAATCCAAACAATTGGAGTTGTCACCATAGCATGGAGTGCAAGAAGTGAGGGTAAATCTTCTAATGGAGACACCTGTTGTTTAGACAATTCTCTAAGATGGAGAATTCATTTTGGAGAGATTTCCTCTTATTTCTTTTGCATTTCCTGGTTGAGAAAGGCTGCTCTAACCTACACTAATCGCCTCCCCCCCAGCTTGTTACATACCTCTGCAGCAGAGCCACTTCTGTGCACTGGTTACTTCTCTGGCAGGAATCCTCTTCCATGTCAGCTGCACTTGCACACTGAGACCTCATAAACTTGTATGGAACCACCCCAGATGGAAACGCTGTTTCCTGAGTTGGCCCCATAGAAAAGTCTAGGAGGAATGTTCAGGCACGACTAGTAATGAAGAAGATTCCTGCCACAGGTTAAGGAAATAATGCACAGGAAGTGGCTCTTCTACAAATGTAAGTAAGAGGCTTGGGTAGGGTTTCTAGCACAGGTTACAATAGTTCAGTAGGAGTTTAGTTTAAATGGTTGTCCTATTCGCCTTTAATTGTGAGTCAGTTTTATAGAATAGTTTGGGAAAATGTATGCAGAATTGGGGGATACCATCACTATATGTATATATTTGCCAAAGGGTAGCTAGGGTAAGCTAACATACGTCGTAGGGGTAATTTGTAAACAAGATATATACTTTCATGGTGTTAAGGAATGATCCTTTAGTGCTTCTGTGTGTTATAGCAAAAACATTAGGCAGAAGATGGCAGTATTATTTCAATTAATTTCAGCTGCTGTCAACCTGAAAACGAAATTAACACTCTTGGTAACAGATCTCTTTACAATTGGAAGTATCACAATTGAAACATCTCAACAATATAGACAACCCCACTGATCCTGTGCAACATGTATAAAGAGTATAGAGATGTGTTCTGTAACAGTCTTGTTGAGGAAGCTTTAGAGTCCCATGTCATGGATGGATACAGAGAGCCCTGTCTGTTCTTTAAGCTAGACAACCCCTGGTGAACTTGTTATTAGTGGGTTGGACCCAGTTTTGACAAAACAGGGAGGCAATATTCTGGAAATGTCCTTGAGCTTTTCCCCTGCTAGGACACACTGCCCAGCCCCAAGTTATGTGGACTATTAACAATTTATGTGCCAATAATGATTGGTTAAACCCATAATTATTTTTTTTAACATTATTTTTCCCTTATACTGGCCTTTCAAAATAGTAAAGATAATTAAGAGATCAGATACAGGTCTTAGTGCAGAATAACAATTTTGTTGGTTAAATAGTGCCTTTTCATAAGTATCTATATATCAGACAAAAAGGAGGGACAACTGAAGAGAAAAGAGGGACAGAGGGATTTGGTTCCAAATCAAGGACAGGCCCTCCAAATGAGGGACATTTGGGAGGTGTGCTAGAGGGTATTATACTTCTGTATTTTCAGAATACTACTTAGGCACAATTAACACTTCTGGATGTTCCATTTAACGTGCCAAATTTTCACATTTTGAGATCAGGTCCACTTTAACTAATATGACCACTGTATACTAAAATGTAAGTGGTTGCTAAAGGTAACTACACTATGGGGTTGATTTACTAACCTTTTAAACACACCACGAACGTGTATACACCTCTGTAGTGTGTTCCCTCCCAGCATGATCTATGGGAGGAATCGAAACACCTTTGTAGTGTGTACACACCCAGCAGGTGTGTTGTTCAAAGCCCTGCAATGAATTGCAAGGTAATGTGGTGTAAATTAGCTCTATGTTATGTTTCTTGCGTTGATGAATGCAGGAATGTAAATGCATGAGCTAACCATTTTTGTCTAAACTGTGAAGCAGCATTATATATGCATCATGTGCATGATTTTTCCATATATGGCATTAGTGGAAATATGCTTTTAGAGACTTTTTGGTTGATAAATACGTTTTGCTGTGTGAAAATCACACACACCTGGTGTGTGTGTGTGTTTAGGTTAGTAAATCAACCCCTATGCATAAGATCATTGCTGTCTGCCCTGTCTTGATAATAAGCCTGTGTTTGTAAAAAGTTCTGATATGTTACAATAAACACCGTATAGAAATATTTGAAAAACTACTGTGAGGGGAATGTACTAAACTCAAGCAGACAGAATATGGAACAGTTGTCCATGGCAAACAATCAGCTCCTAACTTCAGTTTGCTTTGAAAATAATAGCTAGAAGCTGATTAATTGCTATGGACAACTGTTCCAGATTCTGTCTACTCCAGTATTTGCAAATTCTCCTCATTGTATCTTTCACATTTTAAAAAGGTCCTTAAAGGAGAACTATGAGGTGAGTGATTTTCACTCAGCCTCATAATCTGAGCCGACCTCTGACAAAGAAGCTGTCACACGTCGGCTCTATTGATCAGGAAGTCAGCAGAAACATGCCGACGATCCGCTCACTTCCCGATCCTCTGACTGTCAGTCACAACTCCCTGCAGCGATTCCCACCTCCCGTCTCCGATCCTCCAGCACTGAGTGGAAGAACGAACGGGGGAGGGGGGCAGGAACAGCTGGCTCTGCCTCTAAATAGGCAAAGCCAGCTGTCACTCACGTAGCTGGGTGGATCTCGACAGTATTGGCGGGATCCGTCCCGGCTTCGGCACTCTCAGTATTGCCCACAATATACTGAGCTTTGGGTCACGGGAGGAGGTTAGTATATGTCCTCCCGTGACCCTAAAGAGAACTATGGGGAAAAACACTTACCCCATAGTTCTCTTTTAAGCTCCAGCTCTAGGCCTTAGAGGACCATCGTGGGAGCACCTTCTCAGTTAGTTCTTCCACTGTCATCACTTTATGGGGCTGTAGTAACTTTTTAGCAGCCCACAAGGTGACAGCAAGGCAGCAGTAGGGGGCTAAGCGGTGTGATACACCATAGGGTGACTGTGTACATACAGGCAGGGGCGTATTTGCTGCGAGGCAAACAAGGCGTTTGCCTGGAGCGGCACTTTGCAGGGGGGCGGCTTTTTTCGCCTCCCTGCAAAGAGGAAAGCCGGCAACGGGTGGACAAAATAGGGCAGCCTGTGCTGCCTACTCAGGTTGCTTCTGGTAGGGACTGGCCGCGAGCTGCCGGGTGACAGAGGAGGCGTTGCCGGGGCTGAGGGAGTCCTGGAAGCAGGCTGGGGAGCTGCAGGTAAGAGGAGCAGCATGTGTGCAGTCAAAGGGCCCCTTAACAGCCCATAATAGATCCTGCACAGCCCACTTGAGAGTCTCTGTGCAGGGTCTATGGTGGGCTGTGCAAGGTCTATGGTGGGCTCTGGAGGGGTCTCTGGTGGGGTTTTCAGGGACTCAGGAGTGCTGTGCAAGGTCTACGGTGGGATGTGCGGGGTCTTTGGCAGTCTCTGCCTAAGACCCTGCAGAGCCAACCAGAGATCCTTTACAGCCCAACTTAGACCCTTGCTTCCCTGCAACGCTAAGGCCTCATTCACTCAGCTAAGAGTCGGCCCATACAGATCCATGCGGCATCCACGGTCATAACGGGCCATTCCCGGGAAGGACAGGTGTTGCATGTGATTGTACGCAGCAGCCTGTTCTTCTCTATGGGAGGATGCGGCCGTATGCACACCCGAACTGCACATCCATGCGGTTGTCCGTGCTCGGACACCTGTCTGTGTACGAGTAGGGACACCTGCACGGACGTGCAGATTGGGTGAGCGTAGGGCAGAGTACGGCCGCATCCTCCCATAGAGAAGAACAGACTGCTGCGTACAATCACACGCAGCACCTGTCCTTCCCGGGAACGGCCCGTTACGACCGTGCACACCGCATGGATCTGTACGGGGCAGCTATAAGCAGTGTGAATGAGGCCTAATAGCGCAGCCTGTCAGAAGCTACATCCAGCAACTTGACAGGTTACGCAAAATGCCTTGAACAGGCATTGGTGGGACAAATTTAGATGGGGAGGGGGTGCCGAATTTCGTCTTGCCTAGGGCAGCACGAAACCTAAATACACCACTGCATACAGGCAGGATATTAGTTGAGCCTCCATGAATAAAAGAACCGTACCTCCCAACTTTCCGGGATGAGAAAGAGGGACACCATCCAGCACAATTTTTGACTGGAGTTCTGCTTTAAACCCTAATCCTAAAGAAGAGCCAAAGATCACTCAGAGATGACTTCCTCTTTAAATGCATAGTTTGAAAATGTTCTCCTCCATAATCAGAAAGCACTAAGTGGGTGTGATAATAAGTGTATTTTAAATTAGCAGTACCATGAATTTCCGTGCATAGCAACCCTGGTAACTATGGCTGCGATTCAGCGCTCCTGCCTGCTTTGTAACTAACAAGAGGCATTGCTGGTTTGATTGCACATTAACAGAACACTTTAGTTCGGCCCCTTAGATTTATTCTGCAACTCAAGAGGATATTGAAGAATACATCCTGACAGGTTGCTAAAACAGAAAATTATTTCAAGAACCAACTGCTCTTAAATTAGAACTTTCTCACGTGTTCTGATTCTCTGCAGACCTGCTCATGCCATCAGTGAGGACTTCTGTACCTTTTTTTACCTGGTCATAAGTCAAAGATTTAGGGCCCATTTATATCTCTGCGGTGTGTTAATGCATGTGCGTTAATGTGTGCTATGTTGTGTGTTAACTTGTGTAGGGTTAGGGCAGCTCATTGAAAAGGACTGCCAATGCACTCTAATGTACTGAAAATCAAATGTGTCTCTTGTTTTTATAAGGCAACAAACTATCTTTCTTTACCATGTGTCGTGGTACCCCACAATGCATGTGCGTTGCCTTAGAGTGGTGCCATTAAAAATGAATGGCACCACAACATAGTAATGCATGTTACATGTATTACTGTGTGTTGGGGGTTATGCCGGTGTTACCCTGATTCATTAGTGTAAATGGGGACTAAAACTGCCAAAATATATACCACAGATAAAGACATGCAATATCTGCTGTGACATCATTAGATGTAGTCTTCCTTTGAGGAAACTTTATGCACAAAAATGCACAAAAAATGCATAAAACCACATGCACATGCATTTTTCACTGAAGTGAAATCCCACTACACCATTTGAATAGGCACCATTGAAGAGGAATTGCAGGAATTACAAAACTAACCCTTGTAGTAGGGCTACCCCCGCACTGCAGGTGTTTAGCGCTCATTTTGTCTTCTCAAACAAAAAAGATTTACTCACCTGATCCTCAATCCCACGAGCTGCTAGATTGGTCCCCCCAGCCTATTCTCCCACGTGATCTGGTGGTCTAAGGGCCGCTGAAGTCATCACATCTACTGCAGTTCTATTGACTTGCACCAGGCATAAGGACACCGAGTGACATTACATAGCCAGAGAGGAGGGGGAGAGGGGGCTCACCTGATCCACAGTTCTGAGGATCAGGTGAGCATTTCTTCTTTATTTGTACCCCTAGACAAAATGAGCACTTCTCTGCTCACAAAAACACGTGACTCAATATATGCACGTAAAAGGCACTCAAAAATGCTCACAAAAGATGCGCATAATAGGTGTTGCCTAGGTGTGAATGGAGCCTTAAGCATTTATTAATGAATACATAAGAAAATGGTTTCAATGGAAGGTTTTAATATCTGCTTGGAGCACAGAGCCAGCAAAAGATCTGTTTGCTCAAATCTATTTCTTAATTTGCAGTTCAGACAGAGAATGTTATTTCATGTGTCCTTACTTACTTTTACAGCCTGTGCACCTGACTGTGTTTAGTGTTTGCTGGGAAAATACCGCAGCTTGTGCATAAAATTTTACATGGCTTGTCAAGCAATCACCTATGCTCTGCACATATTTTAATATTTTTGAAAGGAAATGAGATCCTCTGCTGAGTACACATAACTGGCTTAAACAAAGTGTCCTTGTCACTTGGCATTACCTGAAGGTATCCTACTAAATTTATTGTCTGCCTTTTAGGGGGGTGCGATTGCTTGACTGGAGTGTAGAAGAGTGTAACAAAGTGGCAAATAATAACAGTAGTAATAATAATAATAATAATAATGATCTCTATCATCCTCTTTTCTACTCTGCTCCCCTACTGCATGCCTCATGATTCTCTCCTACAGTGCCCTCTACTTTCTCCTACAGTGCCACATACAATTGTAATAAATGCATGTGTCGTGTCTCTCTCTCTCTCTCTCTCGTGTTTGTATGTGATGCTGTGATTATCGGTGATTATCGGCCCACCATTATCGGTGAAGTGGAAACTGGTATGCTGGTCAGGAGTGCGTTGGGACTTCTATATGATCTCTACCACGTGTGGTGCCTCTTACCTTCTATTGCATGCAGAGACTAATTTAAATCTACTATAAACGCAATCATTCTGAACTTGCCATTTAAGAACATACTTGCTAGCTTAAATCTAAAAACCTTTGCTTGGAGTTCTACTTTAAAGGGTTATTAAAGCCTGGCATGTTTTTGCATATATACAGTATACTGCTAGCAAGCAGAAGATACATGCAAAAAATATAATAAAAAAAACTTTTCAAAAGGGTTAAAACTTACCTGTCTCTCTGCCGCACGCACTCCCTTCCGGAGATCTGAAGGATCTTGTGGCGGGCGCATGCTCAGTATAGATCTTTGGGCCAGTAGAAGAGGAGAAACACAGGGTAAGTCAATGCAGCAATGTACACCCAGACAGACTCCGTGGGACAGGAAGAGGCAGGAGACAGCACTGGAGGGACTCCTGAAAACTACTGGAAAGAAGAAGATGATCGGATCAAGAGGCATCATTAAGGCCCCGTTCACATTGAGCGATTTATCGCGCGGTAATTCCCGCGATATAGCGGTTATTTACCGCGCGATATCGCTCTTCAATGCTTTGCAATGGGGCAAAGGGTCCTGCTGTCGCGGGTCGCGTGTCGCTACAGCAGGACCCTTTTTGGATCGGATTTTGCCGCGATTCAATGGTTTTTGATGCAAGCATTTGCGCGATATCGCGCGAGAAATCGCGCGATATCGCGTAAAATGCAAATCGCGCGACATACGCGATTTTTGAATCGCGCAGTGTGAATGGGGCCTTAAGGTTAGTCCTTACACTAGCATTGGGGGGGATTTTGCCTTTAATGTCACTATCTCCAACAATAGTTAAACACTACACACCATAGTATTGGTCCCCCTGTAAATTATGGAAATAATTATGGAACTGATTCTTTTCTTAACTACCTCAATGGAGAATTTAGGTGATCTCCATAACCGTATTCAAAATTTTAGCTGTCATAGAAATAAACTAATTCAGTCTGGGACATGGATTCTTTCAGTTTCAGTGTTTCTTTGTCACTCAGAAAGGAGCATGATGGTAATTTTTCAAAACTGCCTTTAGAAAATCTGAGAAATTACTCTTATGATATTAGTTTAAAATCATTAAACTTTCAGCCATTGCTTCCACACTAGGACCTTCAAGCCCTTGTGGGAGCAGCCTCTGAAGCATATGGAAAATTTAGACCTGATTATTTTACATAACCTAGAACAAGAAATTAAGTGGGTCCTATGTAAAACCTTTAAGCATGATTCCATCATGGTAACTTAGTAGCTACCTCTATTAATGGTGGTGCGGCAGGGGTGCCATCTTGAAATGACAGTTGGGAAGCATAATATTTGACTCGCAAAGAACAGATCTTACTGTCATATGAAACTCTACAGTTAGATGCAATCAGGGGAAGTCATGTCTGGACTTAGTGACTCTTATAGACCAGCTCAGAACTGTATAAAATAGGAGCTGGAGGTGACCTTGGCTTTCAAGACACCAGCGTAGTTTTCGTTTATTTGAAATATATGTGGCCTTTAAGCTGAACCCCAGGCACATAAAGGCATGAATTAATTCAGCTATGTATTTATTCATTTACCATTAAATGCATTTATTTAAATGAATTTGACTTAGTATCAGCCTCTTGCATTGCCATTACAGCAGAGCTTGCATTGGGAGAGGGAGAAGCAGCCAAATGAGCCAATCAGCTGTGCTGCAGTACTGACAAAAAAACATGCTGATGGAAGGAGAAACACAATGCAAAGAGATGAGTTAATCTGTCTACCTTCAATGTCCGCTGGCTGGGGGAAGAACAAGGTGTAGTAATGTTACTTTGTTGCAGCAGAGAAATGAATGAGGTTTCACGCCCTGTGAAGTTTGGTAGAGTTGAGTAATTTAGGACTGGATGGACAGAACTTCAAATCATTTGGCATGTAATACAGCTCCCTTTCATCTGTTTGCCTGGAGTTCAACTTTAAGCATTCAAAGAGAAATATTTGCTGAAAAAGAATAAAGTCTAAAGTCAGCAACCGCAGCCTAGAGACTCTAATTTATTTTGATTTTTTAAAATGAGCAAAACATGAATCATTAGTTTGTGGACTAGACTGCAACAAATTAGAAATTTCTCATTATCTGTTTGACTAATGATGATGACATCATAACTGCTTTGTAGACAAGTAAACAAAGTTAAACATACACATTTGATTATATTTTAGTCTAAGGAATCTCCATGCAAGCTTTTTGGAAAATATTTGGGTAGATAGACTCGTCATATTTTCTTTTTTAAAGTAAACTAATAATACATCACAAGAAAGCACAGTAGCAACACATCAGGTACCCTATATATTCCACGGCTTACTTATTTCCCTGATTTATCACTGTAGCCCTCTTGATTTTCTGAGGGTTGGTATTTGCTTAGGAGTACCTCTTCTCCCCCATGTAACATTGCTCGGGCCTTGTAATAGATTGCTTAGGAAATTAATTCTGCATTGTTTGCTTGGGGGGAAATATGTGTATGTTACCCCCAAACCTCGAGATGTATTTTAGTGGGCTCCAGCAGCACATAGGAAACATGAGCTTGCTCTCTAAAAGAGTGTGACATTCAGGATTGCCAACTCTTCTTTAAATTAGGTATAACATGTAATAAAACAGTTTCCTTGTTCTAGTGAATGCCATCTGTGAAAGGGAGATACCTTTAAAGTGTTCCACTCTGTCTTTTTTCCATAATCCAATCTATGCTCAGGCTGTTGTGTACCGTTACCGATCTCCACTTTTAGGACCCCTTCTGTCTGTTCCACATCTGAGCCCCAGAAAAATGCACACCACAGCGCTCAGCAGACTCCCAATGATATTCTCCACCAACAACCATTTGCAGGCTGCTGTCATCAAAAGGCCACTCGGAAGTATTCCTCACAAAACATGCAAAAAAAAACAAACAGACAGACAAGACAGCGCCTTGTCTTTGTGTAATACAGTTTATTAATCAATGAACATACACGCTGACATAAAATACTACTCACATGGTAATCACTGAATGAATGGTACAAGGCAGACCCCACAAAAAGCTGCCTTGCTACTGACGCGTTTCGGGGAATATACCCCCTTCCTCTGTTATCCTGTTGGTACCAAGAGAGGAGGGCAGAGAAGGGGGAAAAATGCAGGAGTTTGTAAGCACTGCTGTATTACTATTGGCCAACCAGCCTCTCCAGCCATGACAGAGAGAAGCGAACAATAAACTCAGCCCTGCCAGGGAGATCTTTCAAGAGTAAGAAGCAACAGGACAGTGTAAGTACTGAACTGGGCTCTGATTCTCCACATCTGTTTGCACCATGTGCTGCAGTTTCTGGTTGGTGAATGAAGGGAGGTGGGTTGTGTAGTCCTTTGAGTGCTGCTGTTGGAGACTTTGGGAGGCAAGTGTGAGGGTACTGCAGAGTTTCTGGCTTGGGGGTAACCTGAGGAGCACATTCTAATACTTTGAGGCCTCTGAGTGAAGCATTTAGACAGTAGTTCATGGGATGAGCATGCATTCATTTTGTCTGGTCCTGAAGACAAGGGACTCAAAGCATTGAGGGTACTGCTGAGAGATCAAGAATAACCCATTGCACAACTGAAGACTGGCTAAGCATGCCTTAATGAAGCCATGTTGCAATACAGCTATATCACTGACATGCACCAGAACCTGTCCTTGCAGGAGTTCTATAGTCTTCTGACTGACAGACTGGGATAGCCAATAAAGACCAAAATAATCAACTACATGTTCCTTTATGTGAAAGCACTTGTGTTGATCACCACATATACGACTGGTGACACTTTATTAATCATTGAAGATGATGCTTTTATTAAGCTGAAAAGTTACCCAGGAGCTGGACAGCAATCTGCCAGCTCAATCTACCAGGTCTTCAGGTATAAGGTTTATACTTAACAACTTGGTAAAGGGACCAAAACACAAACGATCTAGGAAAGTCCCAATTTGATCCCTTAGATCCATGTTTCTTCACTGCTTACCATTCAGGCTAGCTGTGAAAACTAATAAGCTGCCCAGGATTAGGGATGTGTGGCTCTTCCTGGGTTTGATTTGTGGGGGGGTTCGTCATATCCTGCTTGAAATACGCAAAACCTGGACTAGACCTCACTTAAGTCTATGGGGGCAAATCTTGATACTAAGTTGAAAAGAGCTGGCACTCGTAAAAATCCTTTTAATGGCGTTTATTTATTGAAAAGGCATAAAAACAGCTATCCTTTGTAGCTGCTTTTATGCCTTTTCAATAAAGAAACACCATTAAAAGGATTCCAACAAGTGCCAGCTCTTTTCCACTTTATTTTGTTGACTAGGTCCAGCAGAGATGCACGCTGATCACCATGGTCCCCATGGAAGATTGCGTCTGAGAAGGTAGGGCGACTTTATTTTTGCATTGCAAATTTTGATACTATGTTCTGGACATTTTCAAGACCACTAGGCAAGCTATTTGTGGAAAAAGGGCATAGGTAGCTGGGCACTGCCACGAGGGACATTAAGCAAAGAGGAATAGTAATATGGTGTTTGGTGGTCAGAAGAAGGATGTAAACTCTGGCATAAGTGGTCACTAGGAGGAAAACATTTCCTGAGGTTGGTGTTAGTGGGGAGAAATACCTAGGGAACTTTGAAGGGCACTAGAGGCATTTCATGGGGTCAGAAGACTCTGGATTAGGCTGGGTGTCACTGTCGGAGGTTGGGGGGTACTATAGTGGCTCTCGGGGGTTTGGGGGCACTGTGAGCCACTGTTGGGGGGTTGGAAGGCCCATTATGGGAGCTCGGGAGCCCTGTGAGAGTTTAGGGCTAGCTGGAGGCTGTCAGCCCTTGGAGGCTTTCAGAGGGCTGCCAGTAGGAGGCTAAATGCAGCAGATATTCCACCCCTTTCTCCCCCTTACTTCAGCCCTATGGGCACTTACTGGGAAGGTAAAGTCCTTCCTCTTCCCAGTCATGTGATAGGTAACCCGGGGGAGGCAGCATGGGACTTCACTTACCATTGTGCGCCGGTACTGATAGAAGGTATGCTGCTGTGCAGCATGGTGATGCCTAATGGAGCAGTGCCCAGTGCTGAAACACTCAGCGTTCCAGCACAGGGCATCCACTGCAACTCCGCAGCACTGGCAACAGGAAGGGGATACTGCAAGGGGATACTGCATGCATAGAGAAGATGCCCTGTAAAAAACACATGCAGCTTAGGTGGACATGGACAGGCTATAAAGTGGCTGCATGATATCAGCCGCATTAAGATGTTACAAAGGATGAAAGAACGTGAAAACTCCTTCCCCCATCATTCCCCCAAATTGCCCACATGACATTCAGTGAGGGTTTACATCTTCTTTAACAGACGTAGCAGTGCCTGCACACCCTAGATAATTCTCTCCCTATGCACTTTGTCAGCATTACTTCCTATTCTATCCCTATCACAGCTAAAGCACATTGGCAAAATGGGTGCATGGAACCCACCTTTTAAATAGCGAGGGGCTTGCTTATCCAAAAGAGGGGGCATCTTTTTCCCTTCTAAGCTAACTGACCTAAGTTCAAGAGTCAGTTCATTATAGTTACTACAAGCTCATGCTTTCGCTACAGATTTCACCTCAAACTCATGGTGGTAATGTAATCAAATCTCATCGCTACCAAGCAGTAAGCCTGCCTGAGTTCACCATTACAGCTAAAGTTTGACATTTGTATCATGTGTATGAAACATTTCAGATCAGTCACATGCAGACAGCTCATAGTCGTGCTTTGTTTCCAAGAAACAAGTAGCGCATTAGGCATTCTGCAAAACAGACTGCAGTCGAAACATGACGGGTCCTCTTTTTCGCTATTAGGAACCATAAACCACGAAGCACCGAGCTCTTTGCCATTTACATGCATTCAGTGCCCCATCTACTTATGTGTTTTTTTTCTGGCCATCTGTTCCTAATTTGTCTCTGCAATGACATACAATCCCTCCAGCTCTGTTCAGACAAATTTGGCTATGCGTTCCCATTCCATACTCAGTGCTGTTTCTTGCTGTCTTTATTTTCCTTTAACTTTTATGCAGCTTTTTTTCCACGCAATACCCCCTTCCTTGTTTAATAGCCATTTTACTGCAGCTACAGGTAATTTGCTGACAGATGACATAACAAGCTTGGAAAAAAAGGAAAGAAAGAAAGCCATTATACGTCCCAAGGAGTATGGAATTGCCGGTGCTTAACTGTCTTAAGGAGAAAAAGTGAAAAATGTGACATGCCAAATCTGAGCAACAAGGGCAATATGGGCAGTAATATACGGCTTAGAGAACCAATTGATTACTGGCTTTCTGGAACTGAGACGACCAGCAAGCTCAGCTGGGCATAAGTTAAAAGAAATCTAAAAAAAAAAAGAACAATATTAACCAAGAAAGTAAAAAATGAAAATCAAAAGAGCTGATCAACTAAACGGTGCTTTATAATCTCCGGGCTGCAGTAGGTTAAGTGGCCAAGACAATTTCCTACATTTCTGGGTCCTGGACAGGAAACTAGCCATTACACACAGGGCTTTTCTGTCCAGGAGAAAGCTCTCCCAACAGTACCTAGGCAAGTGAGGGCACTTTTGTTCATTGTAACCTTACACAATAAGTGCACACAACTTGACATTATATTGTTTTTTGGTAATTTTCTTGACAGGAGGTCAAATGCAACACTGTAGTTGGTAAAAAAAATCTAAACAGCCTGCTTCAGTTAAAAAGAGCTATTATCTGTACCTCTCCAGTGGCTTGTGTCTAATACAGGTGAAACTCGAATAATTAGAATATCGTGCAAAAGTAATTGCAGTAAGTGCTGCAAAAGGGGCCCAAACCAAGTACTGAGTACATATGCATGCTTGTACTTTTCAGAGGTCCAATATTGTTCTATGTACAATCCTTGTTTTATTGATTGCATGTAATAATCTACTTTTTTGAGGTTGTGGATTTGGGGTTCTTGGGGTTTTCATGAGCTGTAAGCCATAATCATCACAATTATGACAAATCACGGCTTGAATTATCTTGCTTTGCATGTAATGAGTCTATCTCATATATTAGTTTCACCTTTTAAGTTGCATTAGTGAAATAAATGAACTTTGCACGATCTTCGCTCTGTTGAAGTAATGCAGCTTCCTTCAGACTCTACAGCATTCAACACTTTCAAGAGTGTCAGAAGCTTGTGTCCCCCACTGCATGCTGTGGTTACTTCCTCTGGCCCTTACATCACTACAGCGCACAGTGACATAGGGGTCAGTGCAAGGAACCATAGCATGCAGCGGGGGATGCAGACATTCCATACTCGCAGAAGCATTGAATGCTAAAGTGTGTGACAGAGGCTGCAGCACCTAATGAAGTAAAGAATGGATAGCTGGCCCCCATAGAAGTGAGTATAATACTTATTTTTCAGATGCGGGGCTATTAAGATTTCTTTGATGATCACAGTGAGTGTTGCTATAAAGTAAACCCATTACATTGAAGTAGATCTGCAGCAAATGAAAAAAAAAATAAAGAGGTATGCTGTTAGAGTTTACAACTTACCATCACATTTGCCCCTCTAGTTCCAACCAGAGTATGGAGCAGTTGATGTGCAACTAGCAACTTTCTTATGGTAACTATTTGTGTGATAATATGCCTACCCACTTCACCCTGCTGAGGCCTTGGGCATTGCATTTTAGGAGCAGCGCTGGAGGGGAGCATTGAAAGGTAAGTGCTATGTAAATTCTAGGGTTTGCAGGACACTTTATAGGAAAATAATGAAAGGTACATGCAGACAAAGATCATTGCCTTCTATTAACTCTCATTGTCAGCCTTGAATACAGTTAGAGGTGACCAGTTTGCTTTACATACGCTCATAAATGCTGGAAATCTTAGGAATATACCAGATATAGAAAGTTCACTGTTATACTTGTACAAAACAAGCAGCGGCTTCCCCGCTGTACATTTAGCTCTGCTAATTGTAGAAAACAACTACCCGCCCAGCGCCCGTAACTGCGTGTCCAGGGCGTCGGGAGATAGAAATTCCACACCCCTGTTGCCCCTCCTCTCCCTGCTGCCCCAGGGCCGGGACTTGGTTGGCCTTGATGGAAATCCGGCCCTGTCCACAAGTGGGTTTCACAAAGGCAACAGGATCTGAGTGAGAATCACACTGACTGTACTATGCCACAGATAGGTTATTGAGTTGCTACAGCTCCAATGATATCTTCCCACTTACTGCTTCTATGATAGTAAGAATGAAGTAACAGCAACATAATTACCAGTATAAGTAGAACTTTTTTCTACTCGCGGGGCTTTTTACGAGGGGCGAAGGGTGTTTGTCACAGGCCCACAAGAGACAATAAAGAGACTAGGAAGTAATTGAGGTTGGTTTTGGATGGTGAACAGCAGATTATGTCTTTCGAAGCTCTGGGAAGGCAGGGGGAGCAGTGTTTTAAAAGAACAGAGAATTGCTTTCATGCTTGAAAACCAGTGTGATCATAAAAATCCTTAGAACAAAAAATACAGTAGAGAGCTGTAGGCGGTTCACTTGTAGGTTGCGGGTTGTACTGGAGACCAATGGGACTGTACCTGACCTTACATCCTTGTCATTTGCATAGGAAACTCCTAATCTTTTTCTTTGCATATCACAAGGATGCAAAGGGATCAGTTGGGAATGATCCACAGGTCTAGCTATAACTTCTTGTGTGGAAGGGGTACTACATCTAACACTGCCTCCAGCAGCAGTAAGTTGGAATCACCCCCATGGAATTAGAATAGGTAATATTAGAGATGGACTCTTGGCAAGTGGAAAAATCTCTATTTATGAACCTACAACGCCTGAAAGAGATGTCTATCTAGATTTAAAGAAGAGCTCCAGGCAGCATAAAACGTAACCCTAAAACTACAAGGGTAAGTGCTTATTTTTGTCTAGGGTCTAAAATAACAAAAATATGCTAACCTGAAGCTTGGTCCCACCTCCCCCACAGCTTTTCTCACCCTCCACTCTGGTGGTCTAAGGAGTCATTAAGTCTCATACAGTGTATTAGACATGAGGAAACTGAGGGCCATTCCATTGCTGGAGTGGAGGGGGAGAGAGGCTGCAGGTTCCGGTCTAGAAGCCGGGTGGGACCAAGATTGGTGAGTATATCTGTGCAGCAAATCATTCACAAGATGACAATAAATTTGCTATCACAATAAGTGAAACAAAGCCACAGAATCTGTCTTTTCCCCATCCAAGCACAGGTAATAGTACAGAAGGGGTTTCCTGGGACAAAACTGCATAATAAAACTGCATAATAAAACTGCATGAAAAGATGGCAAAATGGGCTCATAGGAGAAGGACGCAGAGAACAGGACAGCCTACTGGTGCCATAGGCTAAAGTGGACCCCCATTTTTTCATCACGTGACTAAATCAAAGACAGCTCCAAAAAAGGAACATATACAAAAAAATAAACAAAAAAGGAGTTGTGTTGTAGTGGATGGGGAATGGGGAGGGGGTGAAGTCTGCCTAGATGCAGTTGAGCTTTAAACATTATTTTTGGTTTGTAGCTCATAGAAAAGTCCTAGATGGTCAACTGTGGAAAGGAGGTCCCTCTACCATCTTGACCACTTGCCCATCAGTGCCATTTTCCCATGCCCACTACTAATGAATGTGCCCTTAGTCAGTCAGATCCTGTTGCCTTTGTGAAAGCCACTTGTGGACAGGGCCAGATTTCCCACAAGGCCAACCAAGTCCCGGCCTCAGGGCAGCAGGGAGAAGAGGGGCAGCAGGGGTGTGGAATTCCTATCTCCCGACACCCGGGACGCCTGTATGCTGTAAAAGGCAGTACGTCTGCCTTTGAAATAAAAAATTTAATTTCTTTCACGTGCACCTAATAGATGACCTAATGGAATAGCGCTCCAGCAAATCATTCACAATATGACAATAAAGTAGTTATTCTAAGAAGCCAGAAAATTAAATCCAAAGAATCTGTCTTTTCTCTATCCAGGCACAAGTAAAACTGCAAGAGGGTTTTCCTGGAACAAAAATGAATAATAAAACTGCATGCGAAGATGGCAGAATGGATCACTGAATGTAAAACCAGATGGTGAATTGATACTCTTATAGCAAGAACAGATCAGCCCAGAGCTTCTGTATTCACTAGCATACCCGATTGTGAATAAAAGGTTCTGCCATACTAAAATTTCCTAATTTTTCTAAACGACTGTCTTAATGTTGAACCTTCAGCAGAGACTGTCAGAGCACAGCAAGTAATTCATATAGGTAGGGAGGCATGCCTGCAATGAGCATGGACTGTGCAGGGAATTTATTCTCTATACCCTGTACAGAGTTAAGGGATATCTATAGTCAAAAAGTAAAAAAAATGTACTTACTATATAGAATTTCCATAATTTCTATCCCACTATTAATATGCATAGCAATCTAGAAGCTTGTAAACTTACTCACTGTAGATGCCCATAGGATGTACTTCCTCAATGCACTGACACAATTTCACCCAGCCCTGCACTTCCGTGTTTAACAACTTACAGAATCTGCCTTCTGAACTACAACGTTTTGTACGTCAGCCCCATATAGTTTGTGCAGGGTGTCTAAATATGACTGTTGAATCCAATTGACCCAATGGGCTCAGTAAGCAGCATTACAATGCCTGGTCTAACACTCTCTCTCTTTCTCTGCAGTACAAGTATGTGAGGACACTTGTGATGAGGGGTGTGATTGTTACTCAGCTCTGCTAGCACAGACTACTGGGGTGGGAGGGCAGGGAGCAACATTTTCAGTGAGAGAATTGGATATTCAAAATATTAATAAAATCAAAAGGTTTTTAAGCTATTTCAAATGCTAATTGAAGCACTTACAATGCACACTGCTCCTTACAAGTTTTAGTTTCTTGCAACTGGTCTTGCTTTACTTTGCTGGGTCCTTTAGAGCCACTCTTATGTGTGCTATTAAGCTGTGCAAGTCTCCACAAACACACAGAAATAGAAAGTCAAGCCGCGCCATTGCTCTCTACTACTTCCACCCTCCTTCCTTCTCCATGCTGGTAGATGGAAAGTTGCTGGTGACTGTGCTGTCCCTTGTGACATGATGACTGTAAGTGCTTGGGCTAAAATGTAAAGAAATACTTTGCTGGGCAATGTATATTTGTTTGATCTGGATTCACTATCGAAAAAAGTTTTAGTTTAATACTAATTTAGGTATTTTGAAACAAAAATGACTGACAAGTGAAAACGTGGGAGAACAGGACTTTAACCAGTTGACATCCGCGGTGTTAAACCCCCTTCCCATCCAGGCCATTTTTCAGTATTCAGCGCTGCGGTACTTTGACTGACATTTATTCCGTCATGCAGCGCTGTACTGAAATGAATTTTATACCCTTTTTTGGGGACAGATAGAGCTTTCTTTTGGTGGTATTTATTCACCACTGGGGGTTTTATTTTTTTACTATATTAAGGAAAAATTACCGAAATTTAAAAAAAAAAACAGTTTCCCCTATATTAAATGATAAAACATTTATTATTACCCAATTTTTTGGTAAAATATAAAAGATGGGGTCACGTCGGGTAAAAAGACACTAAACATGTCAAGCCTTAAAATTGCGTGCGCGCGCGAAACCTCAAAAAACGATAATACCCAAAATTGGCCATAGGCGACGCTTTAAAAGCTGTTACCGCTCATCAGTTTAGTGTTATCAGTGATTGATGGCCCTAAAATGATTGCTCTCACTGCGACGTTCGCGGCGATATGTAACATGTGTAGCGCAATTGTAATTTTTGCGCGCTGGGGCACCGGACGCGTATTTACGTTTATAGGCGCGTAAACGTGGGGGTGGGGGATTTAAACATTTTGGGGGTTTTTTCCCCCTTTTTTATATGTGACTTTTATTTTATTTCCTTTTTTACATGTTACTTTTATTTATTTTTATTTATATTTATTTTTTTGCACTTATTGTTATTGCTATTATATAGGGGAACGAGCACATATAGGCGATCGGCGGGCTATGGAGCCGCTGCTCGCTTATATGTGAAACACCCGGTCCGTTTTTTTACAATGGGCGGACGGCAAGAGGTTAAAGAGATAAAAAGAGGTGAGGCTTTAACTGAGGTTAATGCACAACTATACTCCCAAAATAAAAAAAAATTGCTAGAAGGTACTTTTTTTGGCAGAGGAGACATGCAAAGTCTCTTCTGTCAAATAAAAACTTCTTCCTCTAGCGCTGACCCCTGAAGGAGCCGCTGGATATGAACTAAGTTCTCCTACCTGTTTTGCCAGCCACTGGCCCTTTTCCGGCAGTTTAAGATAGAACAAGCTCAAGTCGTATGGTCTTTTTTAGTATTTATTGCTTAGTAGTAACTAGGAGAGAGGGTTAGGGTTGCAGGATACATGAGAAACAAATAGAGGACAATGTTTTCTCTCTTAGCAACAGCTGAAACAGGTAGCAAAAGGTCCTATAAGAGCAACCAGTGATAGGTAGTAGCACCGGAGAAAAGCCAGGAATAGTCCAGGACTCTGAAAGAGAACTGTCACAGGACTTCTGGTGCACCAACTGGCTTCTCTTCTCTATAGTAAATGAGAGTAGGGTGAGGGATCTCTTACAGGGTCCAGACGGTAGCTCTCACCAGCTCCTCTGCGACACTCTTCCATAAGCAGATTCTTCCTCCAGCCCAGCCTTCATTAGGTTTCTTCTCAGTAGCATTTTAGACCTCTGGGCCGCCAGCATCTGCCACATGCTGAGGCCTAGACCAGGCATCCTGTAGCACACAGACCTCCTCCCAGGGAGAGCCCCAGGGGAGAGAGAGCGTTCTGGAAAGTGTCCCCGAACCTTTATCACCTTCCTCCGGCCATACCTCTGAGTCAGCCTGCTCAGGGATTGGTCAGAGTCAGATGCATATTCACAGTCTGAGGATGTATCCTCCCTCACTGTATGCTGAGTTCCCAAAGCAGCAACAGGGGGAAACAATCAATCCACCAGACTTAGGGAAACCTGCAGATCTCAGAGCAATCAGCACCCAGACTGATTACAGTCCAGATATAACACTAAATTTAATAGCGACATAGTAGAGGGCGCTACACAAGTAATTTTTTATTTTGTGTATACTGCTTGCGGTGCATATGCAGCACAGAATACACCCCGGCTTATTTATGGCATCTGTAAGATGCAGAGAATCTGAATGAGGCAGCTCGAAGCTGTTGCCTCAGGCAGCATCTCTTTTGGTCATGTAGGGTGGTGGTAGGCAAAGTGGCATGGCCAATGTCTGCAGTGTGCATGCCATCCCCTTTCCGGCCAGAGCGTCCCAGGTTGCTAAGAGCCGGGCGAGGAGATGTGTAAGGGCCATACACACCTCTCCACCCAGTTCTTAGCAACCTGAGATACTCTTGCCAGCATCCAGCTGAGCTTTTGGCAACCAAAGATGTCACTGGTTGCCAGTAGCTTGGCTGAATGCTGCCTCCCTTTCCCCTGCCATCTCAGTTGGCAAAAATACCTAGGGACTCTCCTGCAGAGACTGGTGCCAGGTGTCACAACAATGAAACTTCTGTGTGCATGCTCAGCTGACCCACCCTGCAAGTGGTAAAGTTTTGCTTAAAGTGCCAAGGTAAATGAGATAAAATATGGGGAAAAGCCTTAACCCCATAGTTCTCCTTTAATAACCCCCTGGCCCACCTTCCACCGCTTCCAACTGTGTTTGAAAATTTATGGCTAATGCCCCTTTATTAAATGGGCCAAAATCAGATCGCAAGATCCTTACTGGAGCAACCAGAGAAGAAATTTACTGTCAATCCAGCTAGCCCCAAGATAATAGGAAGAATGCTATTGCCTTCGGCCATTTAGTAGATATACAGTACAGCCTATTGCCTGAGATTTATTCCTCTCCAGTGTTGTTCCTTTTGCTTTCTTGTGCCTCCGTCACAGACTTAAAATATCAGATATCAGAGCATGGCAAAAATGTAGACACGTTAATCCAGATATACTGTAACCTAAAAGTATTGTACTATACCACAAACAATAGCAGAACCCAGGCTTGTCAGGAAGGGGATTATGGTTTGACAGGGCTGAGGAGAAATTTGAACTGTGGTCCCTTGCTAAAGACTTCACATAAACTAGAGATTAAACAGCATGCATAAAACCCACGGGATGGAGAATAACTAGTGGGTTGCAGCAACAGAGCAATGTAACCTTTACAACCCATAAACCTGCCAGAGTCTTAAAGTGATACTAAAGTCAAAAAGTTTGAAGCTATTTCAAATGCTGATGAAATCACTTACAATTGATAGCTCCCTGATGTTTAAAGGTTCTAGCTTACTGCAGAATCAGTTGGTCCCCTGAAGATTGGTCCTGATATCCTGTTTTAGGGTGGCTCCTTTACCTTGCAGGGACCTATGGAGCCACTCTTGTGTGTGCTATTAAGCTGTGTGTGTCTCCACAAACACACAGCAAGGCAAGTCACCCTCTTGCTTCCAGCTCTCTGCTTCCCCCTTCCCTCCTCTAGTAGATTGACAGCTCCTGGATACTGCTCTGTCCATTGCCATCTTGTACTGGACAGGAAGTTCAGGGAAGCAGAGCCATGATAGTTGGAGCCAAGTGTTCAGAAACATGATGACTATAAGTACTTGAGCAAAAAGGTAAAGAAATACTTTTCTGGGCAGTGTATATTTGTTTAATCTGGATTCATTAGTAAACAAAAGTTTGAGAGTTTTATACTACTTTAAAGTGTAAACATATTAGACAGCTGTGTCAGACCATAGACCCCGCACAGCCCACCTGAGACCCTGCAGAGCCCACCACAGACACTGCACAGTCCACCTGGTGGGCTGCGCAAGATCTATGGTGGGCTCTGCGGGGTCCCTTTCCCTGCAAATATGTGCTGCTCCCCTTACCTGAAGCCACCCAGGCTGCCACTGGGTCATCCTGCCATCAGATGGTGGGGTATGGGCAGCCCCTATCCGCCCACAGATCTGCCGGCCAGGCCACATTTCACTCAGCCCCGCTTCAGGTCCTGCCTCGGCCCCTCATCCACCCCACCTCCACTTCCGCCTCCTCCACCCGGTAGCTCTCTCAGATAAATTAGGCGGACGCGGGACCCAACAAACGGCCGCCTAATTTGCCTGATTAAGCTGCCGAGGCTGCCTGATTCTGTGTGGCCCGGCTCGCCACACCAATTTGGGGGAGGTGTTTTGCCGCCTCCCGGAAAGTGCCGCCCAAGGCTTGATACAATCTCACTTTTGCAAGACTTCATATCCCATCATGCATTGCTTCCAGCATGCAATGATAATGTTACATTGTTCAGATGTTGAGTTGTAGTTCAGAAGGCAGGTTCTGAGAGTTGAGAGACCAGTGCATATCCACAGGGCTGAATGAAATTGTGTCAGTACATTGGAGGAAGTACATCATATGGGCATCTTCAATAAATAAGTTTACAAACTTCTCAGTCGACATGGTTGTTAGGAGCGGGATAGAATTTAGGAAAATTCCATACTGAGATACATATTTATTTTATTTTTTTACCAAAGATATCCTTTAATGTTAGTAGCATAGTTATACAAATGTACAGGAAATAAAGTTCCAGCTAGGTAGATGAAGTAAATATGACATTGATGAATTCTGTCCTCAAGAATTACCCTTAATCCCTGGAGAAAAACTTAACGAATACCACGATAAGCCCCATCGTTCTGGAGACTAGTCTTTGTAATTTGCCAGTTTCCTAGATACAGAATACATGGACATAGAAGAAATACAAGCTGTCATGAATCCATGAGGTATGCACTGACATTGGTAATTATGCATGTGCTGACTGCTCCGCCTCATTACATTCATACTTTGTAATGGCCAATTATTAAAGTGACGGATACCTACAAACACACCGCAGTGCACGTGACAGCAGACAGAAGAAAGGCGTTTTCTTAGATTTCTCAATTCAGCAATTTCATTTCACAAGTAAACTTCCTGCAAACACTGAATATTTTCTAAGTTGGACAAAATGAGTGACCCATAGTTTTGCTGAAAGAGACCATGTCACCATGGGGTCATATGTAAAGCCAGGCCTGTAAAAAAAGAGGCTACACATTTACCTTTCCCAAGGCCTGTGTATTGAAATGCCAGCTCTTTGCTGTTCCCTGGCTGCTGTGGATATTCATACTAGGTATGTTGAAAACCTGCTTCTAGTGCTGCGCTTTGGCTCCTCTTGCCGGCTCATACATCACTACAGGGCGTGCAATCCATCTGGAGGAACCTGGAATGTCTTTCCAGGACTTGACTGCAATTAAGAGACCCATCATCACTTCTACATGAACTTATGCTTTGCCCATACAAGGTGAAGCAACAAGTACACTTTAATGGAGGCCCTATCCATCTTCCTGCCCTGTGTCAGGACTTTGAGCTTACACAAGGATGAGCATTCTCTTCCAACCCCCATCTGACAGTGCTGGGTGCCTAAGCAGCCAATTGCAAAAGGCCAGTACGCTCACATGGTAGAAGGGCAGCGAGTCACATGCTTACCATATCTGGAATTACCAAGTATTTTTCCTTGCTCCTGATGGCCAAATAGCGATGGGGAGGGAGGAGAAGGTGGATATGTGCTGTTGGGAGGGATGGCAGTTAAAGAAGAACTCCTGGAATTTAAAACATACCTTTGCAGTGGGTCTACCCCTGCACTGCAAGGGTTAAGTGCTCATTTTGTCTAGGGGGTTTAAATAAAGTTGTATTACTGACGTGATCTTCGATCCCTTCAGGCTGCTAGATCAGTTCCTGTAGCCTCTTCTGCCCTGGGCTCCGGTGGTCTAAGAACCACTGACGTCATCACATCTTATGCAGGTCCATTGATGTGAAGATGCCGAGGGAAATTCCACAGCCGGAGTGGAGAGAGAGGGAGAGAGGTGAGCGCTGACCACTATGGGACTGAGGATCAGGTGAGTAAAACTGCTAAAACAGCTATCTGAGCCCCCTAGATAAAACAAGCACTTAACCCATGTAGTGCGAGGGTAGCCCCACTGAAAGGGTACATTTTTTTAAATTCCCAGAGTTCTTTAAACCTCTGGTTTTCCTCTGCATGGGACAGGCACAGGTTTGTGTGACATCTCACATACATATACAGTATGTTTGTACTAGTGTTTTTGGCCCATGTGCTGCGCCCTACATCATTTCTAATTTTGTATTTCATTATTGCATTGCTAGAGGCGGTTTAAAAGGAGAATGAAACACATTTTGCCTCCTGCTCATTTTCCCGGTCATCATCTGACCACCCAAACTCTATTTAATTGTTCTTAAACATTTTACATTCTCAACCTATATGTCATGACTATTGTACAGAAACTCCATCCAGCTCCCAGTTTTCTCATAAATGAACTGGGAATACTAGATACGGACACTGTACCAGAATGAGATCATTAGAGGATAGAAGCCAGTAAGGAGGGCTGGTCATGGGTGGAGAGGGAAAATTAGGTTGAAATGTGTTGTTCCTTTCTGTTAAATAAAAAAATATTGTACTGCGTGATTGTTTTCAGCTGTCGGGAGACCTTTAGAATAATCAGCTTATATAAACGCACTCTAATATTCGGAATGTTAGCCCCAGGAGCAGCCATTTTTGCCACAGGGGTTTCCCATTCTGAAGGCATGTTATATGACCCAAACACTTACCTCTTCTTCTACCCAAACTCTAACACTGTCAGGAGTGCCAATGGTTTGGCAGTAGAACGAAGTGGAACTCACGGGGATGCGCGCGCAGCCTGCGTACTGCGCATGCGCACCCGCCACGTGACTCGCGCATGCGCACCAGCAACCCCGGCGCGTGCCCGCTGACCCTGTGGGGAGGTGACACCCCTGGTTTCCTGACAAATACTTGGCCTGATCCCTAAAATGAACCCTTAAAATGTATGCTGTTTCTTAACACTAAACTTTCAAACATATGTAATAGGTGCGTGCGCTCTTTGAGGTCTGGGACTTGACAATATGCAACCATAATATCTCCTCACATGTTGCTCCCATGACCCCCATATTAGGTAACGTGGATTTCCCTCTGGGCCTGGAGGGGGCTTCTTTTCTTTGATTGCAAGGTGGAAAACCCTCGCCAATCTTGCATGGTCTTCCCTTGATGGTCCTCAATCCCTTGGGGGATGATCTACCTTGACTGGTTCTCTCCAAAGTAAGTGGCCGTATTTCCAAAACTATTTTTTTTATCTATCCGAACCTCATAAGACCGCAAACTCCGATTGAGGATTTTTGCCTCAATAGTACTGACAGATCTCATATACACAGTGGCGGAACTTTGTCTAATTACAAGAAAAAGCATGAAATACCAGTACACAACTACTATCCCCCCTCACGGCGCTCGGACTTACCGATGTGTGCACTGCAGGGGGCGGGGCTTGTGACACACACACGCCTCCTGTGACTCACCTCCCCTCCGCCTGTTACTATGGACACGGCCGGGAGGGGAGGTGAGTCACAGGGCCCGCCCCTCAATGTGAAGGCCGTCGGCAGTGCGGGGCCCCGGTGTTCGAAAATCGGGACCGCGCACTGCCATATATTACAGGACCGGACCGCGCTGAGGCTGTGGGGCTGCCCAGGACAGGACCCCACTGGGCCCCCCCACAGCCTCAGGCCCCGTGCCCCGGCACCGCCTGCACCGGCGGTAGTTCCGCCACTGCATATACAGTGCTTTCTCGTCTCGAGTTGAGATGCCCTGTTGGAAGCTCTGGTTGGGATAAGGCCTTTAAAGCCAGTATGAATTGTTGAACACATAAATGTAACTATAAGATACTCACTATGTGGTACTGCTGCTTGAAAATTATAGCCAAATATATTCCTTAAATGTCTGACAGTTGTTGGGGTTGTGGAGTTGCTTCAGGTTCCATGCTCCATGTTTGGTGGGATTGTGGTCATCTACGGGTCTACTGGCACACTATAGTTCAGATTTGTAAAACAGTTATGGGCTGTAAATTCCCTGAGACACCTGAGATTGCCTTATTATCTATACTCATGGGTTCCCCGCTGGTAATTAAGTGGGGACCACTTAGGTTCCTCCTCTCTGCACGGATTTCCTTCTAAATTCCTGTTGTGGTTATTCCACAGGAAGTGAAGGAAAACCTCCCCAATGGAACACAGATGGCAAAAAGAAGATGACAGGGTTATAACCCTCCCTTACTCTATCCAAAGCTAAAAAGAAAAGTTTTGGTTACAATTTGTTAAGAGCAGCACTTTGTATTGGACTTGTAAATGTCTTGCGGTTAATATGGCTTTGTATGCAGCACATTTACGACTGGTTTCCCCAACACCAAATGGTGCTTTGCGGAAAACAGGATGTGTCACAATATTTTCCTCACTGGATTCATCCTCAGAAGTCCTTTCTTTTTCATTTGCAATATTCAGACAGCCAAAATACCCCACAGCTTGGAGCCGTGTACTGCCAGCAGCTGGGAACAGCCTAACACTGCGACTGTAGGAAGGAAGACTTCCTGGGAACAGATGTAGGCTTTTCAGCATATTTTATGTGCAAAACCCTCAGTAAGCATCTTGAATAAATACCAGATTCACTCTTAAAAGGTTCTTCTTTTTGGCTGCCAATAGACTAGAGGAGAATACTGGCTGAGGCCAAACAAGGAGGCTCTTAGTATGCTTAACCCACCCACTTCTGGAGCCACTTTACCAGCATTACCTAATCACTATTTTGTCAGCACTTAGCCATAAGGTTTCAATTAATGCTAATGCATACAGTTTCTTACATAGAACTCTTGCAATAAAATAACAGTGCGTACATGTACTGTATATTACACAATCAAGTCACATCCTAGAAGGTTAACATGTGGACAACCACAAGAGACATATAATAATTTTTTTCTTGTAAAAAAAAATCAATTTTACAAGACAGGAAAGACAGTTGGGTTGATTTACGAAAGGAATAGAGGCAATTAAACTTAGCAAGTAAAGGTAAATCTGTGTTCACTTTGAATATTCTTATTATCATTCCTATTATTATTATAAAGCCAACAGTTTGCGCAGCATTTTACAATATAAGGAAGACATTACAGTTACAATACAATTCAAGACAAAAAAAAACATTCATGTGCAAAGGAAAGGTAAGGCTAAACTCCAGACTCATATAAAATACACAAATGAATGCATCATAATACATCAGGAGAACTATGGGGGCTAGGGCTTTTCCCCATAGTTCTCCTTAGGGTAACGGGAGGATACAAACTAGCTTCCTCCCGTCACCCTAGGCTCAGTATACTGCGAGCTACAGCTCGCGGTATACTGAGACGCCGCAGCTGAAGCGGATCCCAACAATTATGTCTGGATCCGCCAAGCTGCGTGAGTGACAGCTGGCTCTGCCTATCTAGAGGAAGAGCCAGCTGTACCCTCCCCCGTCCGTTCCGCCAGTCAGGATCGGAGCGGGGAGGGAGGAATCCAATCCCTATCCTTTCATGGCAGAGAGTCGTGACAGGATCGAGAAGTGAGCGAACGCCGGTATGTGTTCGCTCACTTCCCGATCTACTGAGCCGACCTGTGACAGTTTCATTGTCACAGGTCGGCTAGAACTATGAGGATGAGTGAAAAGCACTCACCTCATAGTTCTCCTTTAAGTTTATATGTTCACTTCAAGCAGCGTAAGTACCTGAATTTGACTTGGGATCAGTCTCTTCCACTTCCTGCACAATAGAGTTTTGACTGAGAGAGGGAGCAGCAGAACAAAAGCAAGTGAGTTGATGTGCTTACAAGGAGGATGCTGATAGGAGAAGAAAACAGAGAGACAGAGAGATACGCTGATCAGTCTGATGCTTCTCCTTCTTTTGTCTGCTCACAGGCTGGGGGAGGGACAAGACCAGTAAGTACTGCTAAAATGCTGTACATAAAAATATCAGGTCTCCTGCCCTTCCAGACAGGGTGAAGAGAGATGTGTATATGTCAGAACTGGAAATACAGAAATACAAACTCTTTGGCAGTTGAAATAACCCCCAGATATATTTCATCTATGTAATTGGCTGTTTAGTTTGTGATTGGATGATTAAAATAAACATAGTTTCTCCTTATTCACTTTATTAAGTGAACAATATGCATTCCGATAGTAAATCAACCTCTTAATTCGATTTCAATATGAGAGAATTACTTTAATTTTTATTTGTTATTTATATATATTTGGTTGAAATTGATCTAGGGATGTAAATGAATAAACCTTCCACTAAATATCATAGTAACAAGAATCAATATAATCAATATATATATATAATCAAAATAATGACACATCATTACTTTATAATTGTTTTGAGTAAAATAGTATCAGATTCTTGCCTTGAATTAAAAATAACATTGTCCTTGAGCCCCTTTGTGTGGCCTAAAGCCTTGACAAACATTACATGGGGTTGATTTACTAAAGGCAAATAGGCTGTTCACTTTGCAAGGGAATTTGCACTTTTTCTTGAACCTGATTGGGTGATTGAAGTCAGCAGCTCCCGCTCATTCATTAAGCTAATGGCACACTTCCCCTGCAAAGTGAACAGCCTATTTGCCTTTAGTAAATCAACCCCATTATCTCTGACTATCAGAAACATTATGGTTGATCATCATTATAGCATGAGAGATCTGAAGTGAAATAAAAGTAGGTATACATTACTGATTGGATCATGGAGTTTTATTTATTTTTCATTGTCATGTATTTAATAATTACAGGTGAAACTCGAATAATTACAATATGGTGCAAAAGTTAATTTATTTCACTAATGCAACTTAAAAGGTGAAACTAATATATGAGATAGACTCATTACATGCAAAGCAAGATAATTCAAGCCGTGATTTGTCATAATTGTGATGATTATGGCTTACAGCTCATGAAAACCCCAAATCCACAATCTCAGAAAATTAGAATATTACATGCAATCAATAAAACAAGGATTGTACATAGAACAATATCGGACCTCTGAAAAGTACAAGCATGCATATGTACTCAGTACTTGGTTTGGGCCCCTTTTGCAGCAATTACTGCCTCAATGCGGCGTGGCATGGAAGCTATCAGCCTGTGGCACTGCTGAGTTGTTATGGAAGACCAGGATGCTTCAATAGCGGCCTTCAGCTCTTCTGCATTGTTCCGTCTCATGTCTCTCGTCTTTCTCTTGGCAATGCCCCATAGATTCTCTATGGGGTTCAAGTCAGGTGAGTTTGCTGGCCAATCAAGCACAGTAATCCCACGGTCATTGAACCAGGTTTTGGTGCTTTTGGCAGAGTGGGTAGATGCCAAGTCCTGCTGGAAAATGAAGTCAGCATCCCCATAGAGCTCGTCTGCGGAAGGAAGCATGAAGTGCTCCAAAATCTCCTGGTAGACGGCTGCGTTGACCCTGGACTTATGGAAGCACATTTGCTTTGCATGGAATGAGTCTATCTCATATATTAGTTTCACCTTTTAAGTTGCATTAGTGAAATAAATTAACTTTTGCACGCTATTCTAATTATTCGAGTTTCACCTGTATTTTAGGTTAAAGGTAGAGTACGATATGGTCAAAAGTAGGTATACAGTACTGATCGGGCCATGTTTAGTCTCTTAGGTGCAACATTACTAAAAACCTCTCCCTGACACTGTGACACTGTTTGGTCTCTTAAGTGCTCGAATTTTCCTCCATCAATTTTGTCCCCAACACTGTGCCACACAGTAACACACAAATTCTGGTTAGCATCAATGTCCATAAATGCTTGTGAGATGACTTGTGTGGGGCTTCCTTTAAAATACCTTTTCTTGTACTATGCCCCCCCCCCCCAA
>NW_017306447.1:1698427-1724744 GCF_000935625.1 Nanorana parkeri | reverse complement strand
CCCCTTTTTCTTTCCATCCCCCCCCCCCCCCAAACAAAATTCTTAAGTGTCATGTCAGGTGAACGTGGACTAAAAATGCTGCCACGTGCTCAATCCAATGCTGTGTTAAGGTGTTTTATGGCCCGCACAATAACATCTGGCTGGTTCAGTTCAGTTGTGCTAGTCACATGAAGATTTGCATCTGCCTAGTGCACACAATTATGCCTATTATTGTGGCCTGACAATTCGAAACAGGCTTTATCTGACTACATGACTGCATCAAGAAAGTCTGGTTTGTGAGAAACTTGGCAATGCAGTATGTCTGTAAACCCCAAACATTGCACCAAACCCTATTGAAGTCTATGGGAGCCAAATCTTGCTATTGTATCTTGCCTTTTTTAATGCAATCTTTTTTTTAAATTCCATTCAACGGGAAGAGGGCCTTTTAATGTGGCTTAAAGGACAACAATGAAAATAAACCAATCCTTTATATAACATGCCTTAAATCTGTTCAAGAAGCTACAGAACAGAGTTATGTAGTCATTTAAAAGTGACATTAAAGGAGAATTATGAGGCAAGTGATTTTCACTCAACCTCACAATCTGAGCCGACCTGTGACAATGAGACTGTAGCTCAGTCGCTCGCTCACTTCTCGATCTATCCCTGCAGAGAGTTGTGACTGTCACTCAGGGCCGTCTTTAAGGCAGGGCAAAAAGGGCATTTGCCCCGGGCCCAGTCATTGCTGTGGGGCCCAAAGCAGCTGCCCCTTGACCACTTGTAGTGTCAGACTGCAAACCCAGCTCTGACTGTAACTCAGGAGGTGTGGGGGAGCAGGAGCAGACCTCGGAAGCAAAGTGTTAATAAGCTGTGACAGTGTAGCAGGTGGATGGGGCACTGTCACAGGAACGATGTCCTCAGCTCTTCAGACGTCTTGGGTAGGGATGAGCCGAACACCCCTGTGTTCGGTTCTAACTCGAACTTTCGAACATGGAAAAAGTTCTAATTCGAACTTAGAACTCAATGCAAGTCTATGGGGGTAGAACTCAGAAAATTAAATGTCCCCATTTTGAAGCCTTATATGCAATTAATTGGCCATAAAAAGTGTATGGGGATCCGGGTACTGCCCTGGGGGACATGTATCAATGAAAAAAACACTTTTAAAAAATACAATTTTTAAAGGAGCAGTGATTTAACATCACTTAAAATGAAACATTAAAAATAAAAAAATCCTTTATATATGGTGCCTGGGGGGTCCCCTTTCACTGACCGTAAAGTGGCGCATCTGTATCATGTATAGAACCTGCTGAAGCAAAAATGACATTTAATGACATTTATATACATTTTATTGATATTTATATAGAACTCTAATATATACAGGCACTGTAGAGGGCCGCTCGCAGTGGCCTCGGAAGAGCGAGCGGCCGCCCGATGACAGAGCCGGGTGATCGTGTCAGAGAGAGGGAGCCACTGAGAAGTGAGTGGCCACCCGATCATGCGAGCGGGCTGACCTGCCGGGTGCAATGGGGGGAGGGATGTACTGTCATTTGGGGGGTGAGGAGACCAGGGAGGTGGTTTGTTATGGTGCAACGGGGGAGGGGGCGTTCGCTCCTTGTCTGGTATAAATTGTCGCGGAAACTGCACTTTTTAAAAAATTGTTTCTGTGGACTATCAAAAGTTTAAAAGAAACAAAGTAAGCGTTTAATGTAACTTTTCTGCAATAAATGTTCATTCGTAATTATTGTTTAACCCATCTGAAATGAATGAAACATTGTAATTCATCTGAAACGGAATGCCGAAACGAATTGACTTTCACACCTGAATCCTGGAAAATTAAAAATAATGAAACATCCGAAACTGAAAGGAACCAAAACAAATTTTTTGCTGTTGCACATGTCTGGTTGGTGGTGGAAAATATTCCTTTTGCCAGATGCTGTGATCACAGGACTGAATGGGGAGCAGGTAGCTATACAGTATAACGGCTAGCATGTGTCATCAACTGGTGAAGTATCTCCACAAAGGGTCACCAGGCCAACATATCTTGCTAATACTTGCTCACGGGCACAAATGCCTCCCTGACTCCAGCCCAGTCCTACCCTGCCTCTGCTCTTGTTCATCTGCCACTGATTTCTTTCTTTCACAGCTAAGAAGAGTGATTGGCAATGAGAGCTTAACTGTTAATGCATAAGGTTGGAAAGAAAGAGTGCTGTAGGAAACATACTCTTCCTGCTGTAATAATTACTGTAAATTAGGGACAGTGTCCCTAAAAGTAAATGATTCAAGTCACCAGTAGCTAAGGATCTGTTAATTTTGGGTGGGTGACTCTTCAGAGTGGAACTGAACTCAAAAAGCAAAGATTTGCTGATTAATAGAGAAGCTCTGGAAATTATAATTGTACCTAAACAGTTCCTTGAAAGATTGACCTTTTGTGTATTTCCTCCTGAAAAATAGCAGAGCACTTCCTGTGTCTGGGCACTCCTGTTCTGTATTCTCATAGCTATATATCTGCAGTTTGAGATCATCTAAGGCACTGCTGCATTTCCCTGCTAGTCACCAGACCATTTGGAGTAAGATTTGGTGATGTCACTACTATACTTCCCACTGTTCACCTTGCTGGAGGCTTTGACATGGGCAAGCAAAACTCTGCCTGTACCAGGATGGCTGCCTCCACAAAGAGACAAAGTGCAGAACTGAACAGTGCATAATAAGTCAGAATGAGAAAAGGATCAATTGCAGGGAGACCACAGGCTATACTGGTGACTAGTCATTTGCCCTCTGTCTGACTTTTTGGGCACAGCTTCCAGAGTTCTGATCCTCTGTAAGCCCCACACTGATACTACTAATCACTGCCGCTGTTTGACCACATTTGAACATTCAAATTGCCATTCAAAATCAGGCAATTACTTTTAAAATAGGAATTGCTATGTAACTATGGTCTATATGTATTTTGCCTCTGGCATTAAGAAATTATAGGCTTACCTACCTGCCATATCAAAACCAGCCACAAGATGGAGCTGAAGAGAAAGCCTCTCTAGTTACAGCAGTTTGGACTGCTTTTTTCTTTAATAAACTCCCAACATCCTTCCTGTCCAAAGAGGAGGAAACAAGAGCATCTTGGGAGTTCAGCCTCCATTTTAGGACTGAGGAGAAGAGAATCCACTGCCATCCGCAGCACGTGTCTGGAGGAAAGAGCCCAAATCCCTTTTAGGCATCATCGCTGGTATGGATGGCCTTGCTTCTTCCTGCATTTGTGAGCTGACATTATGCTTGCATGTTTTATATACTGATTGTGTGTTTTTATGTTCTTTCACCAGTTTCACCTCACCCTGTTTTGCTAATAAAGCATCAAGATTTTGCTTAGTCTGGCTTATTGCGGAATAGGAGGGTTTAACTGCATGTCGAGCTATACACAGGCCACAGAGCAACCTATAGTGGGGACAGAACAATATAAATGCCCAGAATTTGGGACTATACACTAATATAAAACTGGAGTTTAATTTGTATTACAAGCTGACCTGTGACCTCCACCGATCCTCTTCTTCCTTCACACACACACACACACACACACACAAGCACATACACGTACACTTTTCTGCCCTTTCATTTATAGTTATTAAAATTAAATTCTCACAAAAAAGGTGCTGTAAGTTCCTATAGGGTTCAAAGGGCCAGATGCCTAGGCATTAGTCACGTGATCCCAGCTTAAGAGGACAGGAGACTGTTTAGACAGAGATGGCTAATCAGTGGCTTTGCTGGAGCTTTGATCTTCCCTTAGGCCTGCAAAGATGCTAGGAAATTGATAATATGACCACTTGCCGTGGAAAGCCAGATCAGCTTTTTTCTGCAAGATGGATTAAGTTATTCAGAGCTTATTTTAATCTTTTTGGACTCCAGGAAGAAGAGTAGTCTTGCTTTAGCAAAGGTAGATGTAAAATCCCATAATGTAGTTAAAGCAGACATTTGACCATATCTTTAAAATAACAACAAACACACCTTTAGAAATGTTTAGTAATGAAAATTTACAATCACATACTTCTATTTAATTGCCGGCTTTGTATTCTTTGCATACCTTATTTCTCTTTTCTTCCCCAGTCTTCTGACAGTGGCCATGTTTACTAAGGGCAGATTACTAGGTTTCCTATTACTTCCTGGATTTCTGGCACATGTGACTAGGACATGTGACCATGCACATCATCTCAGCGGAGGAAAATGCCTTTCACTGAGATCTCGTGAGATTACAGATGAGATTTCTCAGCAATGCTCTGCTGATGACAAGGCATACCCAGTGTGCATTGCATTGGCAAACTGAAGTCATTTGCACTTTCAAAGCAGGTAGTGAATGTTCTGCAAGTGTAAGTATTTTAAGATCACAGCATTTTACACCTGACATGTCTATGTTATTATTAATCATCATAGATAGAGGGATGCATTAATAGAATTTGACTTTTGAGTGTAAAGGTCCCCTTTAAGGAAGGCATTCATGAAAAAAAAATCCCTGTGTTGTTCACATGGCCACTATTGAAATAGAACGGGGAACCAGCAATCTGATTTAGAACTTCTATCTTTAGACCACTGCAAGTTTGTATAAAAACATTATAATAGAAAGGTTATTGCAGTGGAACAAAGAAAATACTGGGAGTCAAGTTGAGTACAACAGAGTCGCAATCAGTACATTGCAGGTGGTGTAGGCAGTAAAGAAAAATGTCAGTAATAATCAGAATACTTTAGTAGCTGAAGCTTTAAAGAAGAACTCCGGGAACATGTGATAAAATACTTCAAATTATTCCATACAAATATAGAATCAATGAAAATCTGGTAAATATTTTTTAAATGAAGCAAAGAAGCAAGCAGGAAGCTATTGTCTATCACAACCAATCAAATTTCTTAATTCTCCTTTTCATATGAAAGATGAATCCTGGTTTGTTGTTATGGCAACAGTTCCATTTTTTTCCCAGTTTTCTATGCTCCAGTTTTCATAAATCATTTCTGTATCTTGGGTATGAAAGAGGAAGTTGCAAGAAGAGTTTAAAGATGCATTTTAGGAAGATACTTCGGCTTATATTCGGGTCAATACTTTTTCCCAGTTTTTTTTGGTAAAATTAGGTACCTCGGCTTATATTCGGGACGGCTTATACTCGAGTATATACGGTACTAAATAGCCCACATTTGTATTCATTTAAATCATTAAATGCATTTTAAATACAACTAGTAGAAGAATCTTTCTTTATCTTGCCTTCCTGTATTGTACTGTACAGTACCACTCAGACCGGGAGAGGGAAAGGCAAGAGTGTGTGCCAGTCAGGCTCTAATGCTTTCTACACTACTGTTGTTGTAATTAAAGATGAGTGTAGGTTTAGTGCAAACCCAATTTGCTCAAAACAGTGACCGCCACCCCTGCTCCCAACCCAATCAGTGGTGGGAGTTGAAGCGGAGGCATTCCCCGCCCCTTTGGATTGCATAGCTGGAGCGGGTAATGTGCCTTTTTGCACCACATTGGGTCGGGAATGATGGTCACTGTTTTGAGAAGGCTTGGGAAGGCTCAGACGAACTGAGTTTGCACCAAATGCAGCCCCATCTCCAGTTGTAATACTGTGAACATGCTCGCATGAGGGAACAGCACAGGTATGACCTGATTAATCTGCTTCTCTTTCATTATCTGTCAAGGCTGGAGACGGATCAGTGACCAAGACACGTTGTGTAACTGCAGTAGAAAAAAAAAGGTCACAGACCTGACTATACCATATGGCACTGGTGCTGCATTCATGCATTTCAGCTGTGTATTTAGTTTATATTCTGGGGTTCAGCTTTACACAGCTTTTAGAGGTGAGTACAGTTCAAAAACACTTTTTTTCAGGCTAACAACATTTTCAGAAAGAAGAAAATATACGCTCTGATCTTGTCAGAAATGCAGTGGGCTTGTCACATTCTGTGAACTTAAAAGAAAGCACAAAAGAAACTTATCTTTATTTTGTAGCTTATTCATCCCATCACTCCACCGTGTAATGGATATGAACAAAAACAGACATGTTTGAAGTCTCCCCCATAGATTTGGGGTTTATATATACTTTAAACCTACTTCCACTCTCTGCAGCATTCAAATTCCGCCCACCAAACACAGAAGAGGACCTTTGATGTCACTGAACCAGACTGAAGGCACCTAGAATAAAAAGTATGTAGACAAGGTTTTTTCTTTAAACCAAAAAGGATGCGGGGGTGCTCCAGGGGGGTTGGAGGCAGGGCAGTGGGTGGGGCACGTGCTGAAGTTTGATTTGAAAAGTATATAAACGATTCCATTGCAGGAATAAAAACAGATATACGCATTTCTACCAAGGCTGATGCAGCATGACCTATGATTTACCATAAGTAAAAGGTCGGAGGTGCTAACGAGATGACCAAAAATATGTTGTGCACTGTTTGGGAAATTTGCATGGTGAAAGTTATGTTTAACAGTGGAGTTCTCCTTTCAGTTAGGATCTAATAGCAGAAAGATTTGTTCTGAATGGCTATCTGTCATTGCGAAAATATGATGGGGATGAAAAAAAGCAAGTTCTACATTCCTTGAAGGGGTGGAAGGTAACCTCAGGCCTAATACCAATTTATAAACTCATTGCTCAGCCCCCTCTCTCTGCATCCTCAGGCCCGAGAAGAAAAGGAATTTCAATCCAAAGTATATATCCCTGAACAAATATGAAAGGACCCTTTTGAGTAACATCGGCAATTAAATAAAAACACACAGGCTGGAATGAACATGTTTTTGGATAAACAGTTCCTGCCTTTGATAGAAAGAGGCTGCAGATGTGGTTCTTAGCAAAGGCAGGTGTGTTTACCTTCCTGCTAGGATGGGGCCGGCTGGAAATAAACAGGAAGATCAGGTGATCAGGGTCTTATGTTCAACCCAGGTTGCTGCTGAACAGGAGGCAGAATGGGTGCCTTGTTTTAGCAGACCCCGTTTGCCGAGATGTTAAACATGACTGTGTTGCTTAATTCGGAGTCAAGAATAACCTGACCCCAGAGAGAAATAGGGGGGAGCAATATTTAACTTATTATGCACAACCGTGTTCCTGGAAGCGGTACACAGTTGTGGTTGAAGCAGTCATAAGGAAAAGTTTGGAAACTTTCAACAGATGACTAGTGCCACTGCCAAGTCACTGTCACCCATGCTTCTGTGAGAGCTGCAAATAAAAGTTCAGCTGGGAAAAAAAATAATTTTCTTAGAATTTTACTATGTTTGTTCTTTTACCAAGCTAAGTGATTTTAAAACAGATATACCTGATGTTTCCTCACAGGCCGTAGACATAGAGGGTTATTCACAAAGCTGACATGTTGTGATCAGGAACTGCTGATCGCTCAATTCATGATCTTCTCCTTGCAGAGAGTGGTGACTGTCAGTCACCCCTCCTCGCAGGCATTTCTCCCTCCCCTCTCTGTTCCTCCAACGCTCATTGGAGAGACAAGGGAGGGACAGACACAGCTGGCTCTGACTCTAGAGAGGCAAAGTCAGCTGTCAATCAGGCAGTGTGGTGGATCCCGATCCCGGGCAGTAGCTGACTTCGGGTCACATGAGAATGTTAGTAAATGTACGCCTTTAACCCAGAAGAGGACTAAAGCCAAAAAAAAAAGGTGTGGCTTTAGTTATCTTTTAAAGTAGATTTCCACTTTACATAAAGTTTGCCCAATTGGCACATTCACCGTTCCCTTTTCATATAAACCCCCATTGCTCACCTTAGATCAGCCAGCCATGGTATACCCCAGCTTGGACAGTTCTAACCTTGTTCACTCAGTAGGCGTTTTCTCCTTAAGTCCTTATGGAAAAGCCATGTACCATGTATAATTCACCGTCTTTCCTTCATAGGCTGTGATATAGAAGTTATCTATCTGCAGGCTCCTGTGAGTTATCAACAGCAGCTTTTACAAATCTGTCTTCTCTAGTTCCCTTTAAATAAGTATCTTAGCGCTTATTCAGTAAAACAGGGCAAAAATCAAAGATAGTATGTGCAACAACAATGGTCTTTAGCAACCAATCATTCAATTTACTGTCAACTTTGTTTTTTTAGCCACTAGTTTTCCATCAGCACAAAAAGGCTCTGAACAAATGTTGGACGTTTTTCCTGAACAATATTTTCTCTAAAACTTTTCACTTGTCATGCTTAAACCCTTCACATTAAGCATTGATAGAATATCATTAGCAGCCTGAGAAGAATGCGGGGCACAGAGAGTGCACCTGCATTACTCCTGGACGTATTAAAAGAAAGCAAATTCAACATGTCATTCCACATGACAGGCTGCTTACTTGAGCAAGAATAACATTTATTAAGAAATGCAGTATCTAAATCCAGCGAATAAAAGCAAGATTGTCTGTGTCTTCCAGACTGAAATGCTGGAAGGTAACAAACTAAGTCGCGTCTTGCTTCGAAGCACATGAATGAGGTCCGCTGCAGTTTTGCCATTTAGTTATTTTTGGCCATTGCTCTGTACATTTGAATTCTTCATAATAAAGCTGCATTGTTTAAGTAGATATAAACCGAAGCACTGCGCATCATAAATAATTGCCAAGATTTTTAAAATAATAATAGTGTTTTCACTTTTTTTCATTCTCAGTTGTAACTCACGTCTGCTGATTTCCCGTAGCCTCTGTGCAGACCCTTCCTGTCTACAGGTGCTTTAGTAAAAGCTACATGGTATTTCTCAGGATAGTGGACCATACCTGCATAATATGTGTACAAAAGGCTGTGGCTGCTGTCATCAGAAGCCTTTTGAAAGGGTGACAATTCAAGAGCACAATTAAGACAGAAGAACCCTATGTCAGGAAGTACCCGAACAAAAATTTGGATCTTCATGGCAGAATCACCCGGTGTTATATAATGAAAACTAGAGATTGAAGAAAGCTTGAAAACAACTTTTACAGCTCATATGAAATTTTAAAGTTGGATTTTTTTCACCTATTAAAATAAGTTGAAAACATGACATGTGTACGTTGAGTTTAGACACTCACGTGCTCCAGGAGCCTTAGTCCAAATCAAATTGCCAATGCTGTAATGTTATTAGGGTTCTTCTCTAATATATCACTATTCATTATCCCTTTTTTATTAATTCTAACTTTACCTTTTGCCTCCTTGTGAAGTTCCTTACCATTGTAGATTCGCTCTCCTCTAGGTCCTTTCATCCTCAGCTTCTGTGCTAGCCTACTATTATATGAGGAACAGCATAAATGTCTTTGTAAATGACTCACATCAATATTAAGAACATCTTAATATGAATTATCACCTCAAAGTGATCCTATTAGGTAGACATGCTTAGACTCTATTCAATTACTCTGCACATTTTTCTATGTTATTTCTTTGTATACATTTAGTTTATTTGTAGCAAAAGTCAGGATTACTGGTCTGTAGAGTCTCAGTTTTAGCTAGAATATTATATACTGGTTAGAAATTCCAAGCCAATCAGCACTAAAAATTCAGTTTCAGCTTTATTTTAATAAATAGCAAGTTTGGTACATGAACATTTTTAGGGCTGTTCACATTTACAGTATTTTTTTCTGGTATCTGGCATGTGGTTCTGACACCTTCCAGTGGTTGGTTTAAAAGTGTGTACTTAGCTTAAAGACTCATTGCACATTTCTTGGTTGGAGGGGCATAACATTGTGACTCAATGCTGTAAACATTGCTGTCCAAAAATATATTGTGTTAATGCTCTTCTGAATGCATAGAAAAGCATACCTGTTCCTGTAATAACTGGAATCCACATTACATGGGGAAAGGGGTATAAGGGTCAACCTGCATTCTATTAGGATCTATGACAAGCTCTATCGTGAGGTCAGCTAAAGCGCTTAAAAAAGTAGTGAGTATGCAAAGCACCCAAAGTCTATCTGAAAATTATTCTAAGACTTATATAATACCATTGTGAACTATACATTATAACCTATAGAATAGAGGATGTCCCAAAAACCTGGATCTATAGGCAATTAATCATTAGAAATCATAATTTCCATCTAAAAAACACAGCTGGCTGAGGAACTGTATATGACACAGACAGGTGTAAAGAATATTGAGAGTAGTTCTTACAGCAGCATGCATTAATAGTGTTATACAGTGTCGAAGCCTCATATCAGCTCAATGGTAGTGGCAACAAGCACAATGCATGGTCCTGGTCTGTAAACAATCCAAACTGGGTGGCTGAAGGCCATTTTCCAACTGATACATGAATTATGGTGTGGGCAGGGATATGTGATGGCAAATTAATTGGGCCATATTTTTTGACAATTATGTTACAGGCGAAACTTACCTGTCTGTTAAAGTTTTTTCTTGTCTCTCAATTATGTGACATTCCTTTCTTGGAAAAACATAAAATGTGGTTTTAGCAAGGCCGTGCCCCTCCACACTTTTTAAATTTTTTAAATTAAACTTTTCCGAACATGTGGATTGGAAGGCAAGGTCCAGGTGAACGGCCTCCTAGGTTTCCAGACCACCAACAAGAACACCACTTGACATTTTTGTTTAGAGTCATCTGAAGTCAGTGATCTATCGGGGATTGGCCCAGAACAATTGTTACTCTAAAGTAGGAAGTCATCTTTGCATTAGTTCTGCTACAATAAGAATTCAACATTGTTGTATTTAGCTTATACAAGTGTTGTGAAGTCAAGGCCGTCAATTTGAGAATTTACTGTAATAAAACTTTTAAATACACTTTTGCTTATGGATCCAGACGTTTGGGATATTTTCACATTTTACTGGTTCCACACGTTTGGGACATATTCACATTTGATTGGCATCCATGTCAGTTCCCATCCATGGCAAATATACCACAAGCACAATTTTTCTGACAAGGTTTTCAAACAGGAGCTATATATGTTGCCCAAAACTGCAATTCAGACACAAACTTGTAAATCTCATTGGCGGTGATAGCCAATAAAGACAAGCTGAAAGAGGAGCATGGTAAGTATGCCAACACTATTTGAACATTTCAGACTGGCCACCATGAATAATTTAACAATGTGCACTATCTTTAGGGACTCCGTTGTTTTATTTTCCTTAGTGATTCATCTAATCTAGCCTACAGAACTACTTTTACTGATTTTTAGCAAGCATGAAATGCATAAGGCAAGGCTTGGAACTTAATAGGTATACTGTATTGTATTGTATCCTCTGCACACCTTGCAGCAATCAAGGCCTATGAAGACAATGGTGCTTGTAGTGATGAACACGGAGGGCACCGTGGAGACACAATATAGGAAAAGGAATCACCAGCACTCAGTAGAATAATCCAACATGTCCATTTATTGGACATAGACGTCACACAATTACAAGAGCCTCTTGTGATTGTGTAACGTCTATGTCCAATAAATGGACATGTTGGATTATTCTACTGAGTGCTGGTGATTCCTTTTCCTATACTGATCATGCAAAAGTTACTACCTAAGCAGCTGATGGTAGAAAGGTGAGAAGTGTGTAGAAATTCCCAGTGCCTACTTATCTTAGGGAAAGCATTTGAAATACACAAGGTTTCCGCCATTTTTCTATTGCTATGTTCCCTCAAAATGGTTGTGCAGTGCTGTTGGGAGTATCCAGTGGACATTAGGTTGTAACCTGATTCATCGTCTGATCTTTCATCTAATGGTTTGGAACCCAACTCTGCCAGGGGAGAGGAGAATGGATGTGTTCCTCCTTTGTGGGTTGTTCTGCAGTGTGTGTAATCTGATCTCTCTGCTGTTCAAGTCTTTTTCACAACAGAAGCTGTTATTTGAGCCTCTGGAAAGCTTGTGCTCTTGTTTAGAACTTGCCACTTGCTGTCAGTAAGAGCAGTATAGAAACATTTCATATGTAGTTTTTTTTTAAAATGTACCTAATTAAAAAGAACTACAAACCTGAACAAAATAAAAACAAATTAATGAAATATGTGCAAAAACTCTATGCCTGTCCTTTAGTAGAACAAGTCTAAAGTTGATTAGCTCACTGCCTTGCCTTACAGTATCTATTTGCCTAATATGTGGAAAAGGTGGCGTTAATTCTAAATGTGTCTCTGTTCGTAGTTTGTAGGATTAGCAGTAACAGCACGGGAGCCAAGATGACTCTGCACCTCCATGTTCCATTCCGAGAGTGAAGTGTAATCTCTGTTTTTCTTAAGGCTGATTCCTGAATTAAAGTCAACATTGCTGGTCAGTTGCAAGTGCCAGTATTTACTCACTGTAATCCGCTACTGTTGATCATTATGGGGTTTTTTTAAACGTGGGGACATTAACCATTCGAAAGTTCAAGGTCCACTGCCAACTTCAAGGAGGTGACCTACAAAATTGTTGTAAAGTCTTGTCCAAATAGATTGCACATTTTACTGTAAGACTCGAAAAATTATTACTGTCCCCTTGACTTGACAAATATTTTTATGGCCGTAAAGAAATCAACTTCAACTTGACGCTGAAGGTTTGAAACAGATTTTATGCTGAGAAAAATAACTTCTTGTAAAAGTATGAATTTGAAGATGGGACCTGGTAGAAATTATTGTGGTGGATCCACACAGGCTTACTGAAGAGCAAAATATGTTTTTGTTAGTTGTGGATGGAGTGGGGAATGTTTGGATCCTTAGTCCTATCTATTTGATGAGTGAGACAGAACAGGAAGTGGCGTAATTCCCCTCAGTCAGAGCACAGACAACAGTAAAACATTCTTTCTGCTACAGTGAGAGGGTTTCATACCTCTGCCTAGCTTTTATTGCTATGTTCCTACAAGGGAGATTTCCCCTCACTTCTTGTCAAGATGATGGGTGTCGGACAGAACAGGAAGCAACGAAAACCTGAGAAAGGTTATACCCTTCAACACTCTATCCAAAACCAACACAGAAGTGTTGACTGGAGTTGGGCTTTATCTGTGCACAGACAGCACTGAGGAGGGTTATATAAGATCATTATTACTGACACTAACCCACGCCATTATGCTTTAACCACTTGCCGTCCGCCCGTTGTAAAAAAACAGACGGACGGCACTAGAGCAATGCCTGGATGGGAAGGGGGTTTAACACCGCGGATGTCAACTGGTTAAAAGATCAGTCCAACAACAATTATTATTTCAGTTTTTGGCCACTAGTGGATTCAATGAAATGGTGGCTTCTGCTAATGCTCATGGATCCCATCAGTGGAATATCCTCTGTTTTATGTTACAGTGAGTTAACTTTAAATAAGTGCATGTTGGTTATCTTTGCTGAAGGTCTCTTTTTGTTACAGATTTTCAACAAAAGTGAGAGAAAAAAGCAAATACTAGGAAATAGTAACTATGGTGTTCTCTTTTGGGAAAATCCATGAAGCTCTGTGACACCATGGTCATGCTTATACCCTATACTAAATGTTTTTTGTAAAAGGTTTAATATAAACAGCAAAGATTATAAAACATAAATTTAAAAATTATTAGGGCTGCGGAAATTAACGATTAATTCCTCGATTAATCGTTAATTTTTTTGATCGATTAAAATTGTTTTGATCGGTACTCACCTCTCCGCCGGCTTCCGGGTCTTCCGGGAGTGTTGCTTACTGTTACTATGTTATATAAAATAGTTCTGTAATGCTTTTTAAGATTCAGTCCTGTTACTCTTCAAGCGTGCATAGCCAGCGCAGAAAAAAAGATTTCAAATGACAAAAAAATGGAGTGGATTATTTAATAACCAACCGGCCCATATACGCACGGAAGAGAGCAGCTTCCAGGGGACATTCACCTTTCCATTTTTGTAACCCTCCCCTTTCAATAAAACCTGAACGTGTTAATTTTTTTAAATTTACCTTTTTTTAAATTTATTTCCTGTCCCCATTACCATTGTTGCTTAGACAAGAATTCTGTATGTGCGAAATTTAAAAAATTTCGATTAATCGAACATGACAATTTTAATCAGTAACAGCCCTAAAAATTATATAAACTTAAAATGAAAATACAATTGACCCCAAACCATTCTAGTTTGCCTTTAATCCATAACACTTGATTGATTCCTAAACTAACTGCTTTTAGTACATACTTAAGCTAAGCCCTAACAAGGTTAGCATGCAGATTGGTTTCCTTGGTGCAGATTGTGGGTGGTCACACATGGCAGGTAAATATTACTAAAGAAGAAAGACCAGCATGGAATTGGATTTTTTTGTTATGGCATCCAGGAATTTCATTTTCAACCAAACATATATAAAATATATACAAAAATGTCTATAGTTACATAAAATGACAAAAATATTCATAAAGAATCAATGGAGACAATATAAAAACATAAGTGATTCCAGTCTGCAAAATCACATATTTTTGACCACTAAATCCACAGAACTGGATGCAGGTTTTAATGTCCCATGTCACATATGAGAAAATGTTCAACACATTTCGTTGACAATGTCCACTTCTTCAGCACCAGCAAGAAAAAGGCAATGAAGATAATATAATAATCTAGTGGTCAGTAGATATTGATATATTGATTTGATTCTAATATTCTATACAGAATTTTCTATCACCTTGTATAGACATCCCCTCAAATAATAGCATGGACATATTTTTGTAGACTACTGGATGGTAAAGACCCCTTCTACTACCATCTTGAACATCTCATCTGATATATGTAACAAAGCCTAGTATTTGAGGAGATTTCTATACTAGGTGACAGAAAATTTTGTATAGAATATTTATGCACAAAACCTGCTTGAAGCAGTTCGACTGAAGCTCGGAAGGAGGTCAGCTGCAGGTTATATGCAGTTTTCACTGTATCCTAAGTGATTTCAAAAGCATTTCAAACTGATGCTATTGACACAAGCACAAAGCCTGTCGAAATAGGCCCTTACCCTGTCTGCCACCATATGATTTGACACCTTGCGTCTTACAGTATATCAGTTTAAGAAAGAATCTGGCAAATTATATTGCAAAATGTACTTAGTTATCCAGCAAGAAATGCCTTGTTCCTTTAAGGACAATAGCAATCTGTTTACTAGTTCATGCAGTCCTCATCCCCAGGCAGTTATACCAAAATAGATAACCCCAATACGCTTTTCATTATCTTTCACCCTGCAGGATATAAATTCCTTAGCTCCTCTTTTGCAATTCCAAATATTTGCTTAAAACTGGCTACTAGGACAAGCAGTTTATATAAAAACAGGCATTGATGTAATAAACAGATCACACAGAACTCTGTATGGCTACAACAGCTGCAAACATTTATAAATGTAATCAATGCATGTTAATGCCAGAACACAAATTTGTGGTCGGTATGATACCACCAAATCTGAGCAGGTGCCTGGGCATGCAGATTATGTTTTCACAGCAAAACACAGAGTCCCTTTTTCTGAAAACACAGGTACCTTATTCTGAAAGTTTGAGGATAATGTAGCCAATTGTATATACTTTCTTCAGTTTATGTTATGTTTACAGCTTTTGCATAACTTCATACATTTCAACTGTATTTTCTTCCTTTGCTCTTCTCCATAGTTCTAAATAATGGAACTCCATGAGTCCCCAGTCAGTGATAACATCTGTCACAATCCTAATCACCATTATTAAAAATGTTTCGTTATAGTGCAGCCTTAATTTTCAGGGATTGCAGTAAGGCAATCCTATCTCCTATCTGAGCTCGACTGATAACATTACTCAAAAACTGCCAGATATGAAAGTGTTCTTTGTAAAAAGCATTTTTGAGTACAAAACATGTCAGAGGTGACCTCTACTCAGAAGTGTTACCAACGCCTGGAGTATGTTGATTCATTTCCTTTTTTCATTGATTTGCTGGAGTGCAAAGAACCGGCCAAGCACCCAGGAAATTTGCAGCAGAGCCTGTGATGAGCCACTAGCCTTGAGTGGTATACATATAAAAGGCACTATCAAGTTCACATGATAGACAATTAAAGGTTTTCACTGCCAGTTTTACCCCTTTAGCAGAGGAGGGAAGAGTGTGTCATTTACCAGCCCTGAGATCAGGCAAACAAAGGGTCAGCATTCATAGGGGCATTCATAGGGGCATTGCAGCCTGACACTACTGCTCTGACACCTTTGCTGTGACAGAGAATACAAGGAAGTAACAGAACACATACCATTCCAGGAGAGTAAGACTCTATCATAAAAGTGGAGATTCTTATTTCTCCAAATGCCCATATCTGTCTCTTTTTAAGGATCTGACCTGACCTGTCTTGAGATGTCTCACAGGGAGGATTACTTACAATGGATCACTGATACAACAAAACAGCAAACAGTTATAAGTGTCCTAACCAGTAAAACTGCCCAGATCTGAAAAAGGGCAATTATGTCATGATGACGCTATGCACCTAAGACCATGCACTGCCCCTCATTATATATCATGTGAACACAAATAGGAAAATGTAGTCTTGAGTGTTGCCTTGCATATGCCAACTGCTGGTTGCATGCAAGTTAAAAACAAATATAATATAGTTATCCTTTAGTAGTGAACATGATAAGAAACTCATTCAAAATGTCTACATGCAGATAGTACTATTGTTGATCATTTGGTTGACTGCTTAAAGGCAAAGGTTTTGAAAGATACTGGCAGAACATAGACCAAGGCACGTCAGACTAACGAAACAATAAAACACCTACAAAATGATTTAAACAGGTTTATCCTTGGTTAAATCTGACACCCCAGGGGTGAAATATTTAAAAGGTGTTGTACTAGGAGTACACTGATTTTAACCACCTGTATGCTAGAATATTGGATATGTGGAATTGTTGTCCTAAATGTAGTTCTTGGAATGTGTATATTATTTTTTAATTGATCTTCATCTATAATGTAATAAAGAGGTAAAGGAGAACCTTTTAATGACAATTTAAAGAACACTGTAAGGGAAAGGGAAAGGAGATATGAAATACAAATGTCTATAACCACAAGATATTTATGTTTTCACATACAGCACACCTCTTGATTTGGTTTAGGTCTATCAAACTTTCCCATAGTTTTTTTAGCCTCTCTAGGACTGGTCCCATTTTAGTATAGTATTTCATCATTTTCTTCTGCAGTTCTCCTGCGGCTTTTTTGCATATTGCCCCCAACCTTCAGATCACTTGTCATCACGGGGGCAGCTCTGACTTGAGGGCACAACTCCCAGTTACTTTATGACGGCTGCCAACTCATCAGAGAGACAAAGTGCAGAACAAGGCAAGGTAAGCCAGCTATGGGGACAGAATCAGCAGCATAGAGACTACAGTCAATATTGGTGACTAGAACCTTTGCCCTTCATTTGCCTTTCATGTACTCTTTGAGATTTAGAAAAAAACTGGATGGTTTACAGTATTTTCCATGTTTTGCTTCTCCTGATCAACACAGCATTCTTGGATGCTAGAATACTTGATGTAATATTTTACAAATCCATTACTTTTGCCCCTCTTTTTTTATTTCTCTCTTTTTTAAAGTTACCTTGGTTTTTTTTTGTTAAATTGGTTGTTAAGTCAATGTAAAGGCAGTTTACGTACATTTACAGATGTATGAATTGATGATCACCTGTGCTGTGCAATTGTGCTGTTAAAATCTGAAAAATCATACTTATAGTAGATTTTTACTTGTAATTTTAGCAGCTCTCACATGACTACTTCCTCTCTTACCTGGGATCATGGCTGCAGCTGTACCTGGGGAGTAGACAAGGTCAAACATCAGTTTCTATGACGTTCAAGAAGGAGGCAGGGCTTCAAGTCTCACCACCATTATGCATTGGTAAATCATGGATTGAGGAGCTTCTACTTCTGCTGTCATTTGAGATTGAGGACAGATCCTGACCCTGATGCAGTGGAAATGCCCAGCCTACTCCTCTTCCTTCTGCTTGTGACAATGCAGACATTGGAGAACAGAGCTGTGCACCCACATTTAACGCACATGAGAAATTGGTGACAACAGTAAGGTAAATACATCAGCAATCTTACCACCTTTAAGTTTCTGCAGAAAGTGACCCTACACCACTATAACTGGCAGGTGTAGGGTCACTTAGGTGTGAAGCTGTGGAACAAAATGGGACTGAAGCATGATATAGAGGCAGTGTCTGGAATTACCAGAGGGCAAAGTAGGCCTGTGCCAATAGGCAGCAGAGGCCTAGAGGCAGAGTTTCCCTGTATAGTTATTATCTACGCATTTTGTTCTCATTATAGATAAAAATATGGTCATCTCCTATTAAGCTGGGCATACACTTTACAACCATCGCACGACTTTTGTCTTGCGATGGTTGTAAGGTAATTAAAAGCTTGTACGATCTGCCCATATTGGACAGGCAGATCATACTTGCGATCATTCCAATGCTGAGCGGGCAGTGTGCGCTTGCCCGTGCGGCATTTGTCTTACAAGCACGCCACAAACCCGCTGAAAATCGTACGATTTTCGGCTGGTTTTCCAACGTGCTCGTAAGACAAAAGACGTGCGGCCGTACAGTAGAAACCGTCAGACACCTTCCATACACCTGCCGATTACCGCACGATCGCGGGATTTCCCGCGATTATCGTACGATAATCGGCAGGTGTATGGCCACCTTTTACAATATTCAAGGCACACAAGGATAAATAAAACAGGAACATTTTCAACGCAAATTAGATTATTATAGCAAAGGAGTATTGCTTTGGGCTCTAGGAACAAAACCTCAGCCTTGTATACAGGTACAGCAACCTATAGAGCCTTTACTGTTACATACTATTCAACTAGGAATACTTCAATAATTGTCTGTTTGTGGATTCTGCTCTTGAACAAATATGACCAGTAAGGTTACAATGCAAATGGACTTAAGGAATCAATGTATTACATGTATCATTCCATCACATATCCAAAAATAAAATAATGATTCCTCTTTTAGGAATATTGGGTGGAACCGTGCAAATTATTCCTTAACTCTCTGATGGCCAAATGCACACCCAGAATCACTGGTGTGCACTACAGGTACAGCCTAATATTATTAGATATTTATCCCAATTTGCATACAGATGCATCAGGCATTTTTGCCATTATCAGTGCAGTGTATGTAAAACCCGTGCTTCTAAGGAGTTGGGACTCAAAAAACTATACTGGATTCTCCTCTCAAAATCCAATAAAATAGTTTAAGGTAAAATGAAATAATAAAAGTGTTACCAAGGTGCAAGGAATTTCCGTACACATTCCGGGAAGGATTTTCCTGCCTCAAGCAGCAGATGATATATACAGAAGTGAATTAAACTTCTAACTGACATTAAGCTCCATATAAAACATAGCGGGTCTATTTGGCTTTGGAACATGTTTTTCCAGACAGAAACTTGTCTTAAGGAATTAGGAAAACTAAGCTTTAAAAAGCAGACTGGTGTTCCTGGAAGCCTTCCCTACAATTGTGTCACTTGAATGATGGACCACAGAGTTAGCAGCACAGACTGTGCAGTTGTTCATTCCCTGGTTGAGAAAGTAAAAACTGACCCTTGCACTTCCACCAGCAGTAGTCTAGGACTTAAATACAGGATGTCTGTGTCGCTACCCAGTGATCTCTGGGTACAAGTCTATGTCAAGAATAAATCACAATAGCAGCATCTTCCAGTAAGCAGGACGTGGAGAATACAAGAGATCATCAGTAAATCATCAATTGTCAGCAAAACCGAAACACAATCACTAATGCTATGATATGAATAAATGGGGTTTATTTTTGCATATTTCTTAAATCTACCAAATGGTGCAAAGCTGCATCATTGAATGGACTTCAATATTCACTTCATTTAAATTCATTTTTAGAACTGCTCCCACTCACCAGCATGCATGCTGGATTTCAGTGATGTATTTGCCAATTTAAAACGGTCTCTCAAATAATAAAGTACCATTGGCAAATGGGATCCACTCACATTCAGTGCTGGTCCCGGGGCTTGTCTAAGCCTTATCACTAGGACAGGAGTTATACTACCTGCCACCTGCCCCGCATGCCAACTGCTGCCCATCTCCCACCCCAGCCAACCAGCTATCGCGCTAACACGCTCAGATGCCATAGTGATACAAGACCTGCTGAGGCTGGGTTGGAGAGGACGAAAGAGAATTTGCTCAATCTGTGTCTCTTAGAACCAATAAGTAAAAGAAGAGGGCAAGCTGTTGCCCTATTTTGCTAGCAGTTTAATCTAAGAGCTCAGATCCAGACTTAGAGAACTGTAAGTGAAAATTACACTATTCCCAGGGTGAAATTTAGACATCATGTGGCCCTAGGCACAGCTGCATTGGTTTTGCCCTTTTTTGCAAAGTCTTCCCCTTGCGTCATGTGATTATTTTAGCAAAAACAATGGCTAGAAGGTGCTATTGGAAGCAGCATGGAATCTGTGAGAAAGACCGAAAAGAAAAACAGAAATGTAGGTACTGTAAGGGATATTTAATTTGTTTAGTGCAGTTAATAGTGGAAGAGAAAAAGGTTCTGGATTTAGCATTGAAATATACACATAAGGCTAATTTGAATACATTTGGTACTTATATCAATTTTAATTAATGTATAAAGAATCTAAGCATTAAAAAAATATTATGCCTCTCTATCTCTACCTTTATCTATTTTAGCAAAAACAACTGCTGGAATGTAATATTGGAAGCAGCATGGGGTCTGCTTTATATGCAGACTTACTGTTTGACTGTAAACCTCACCAATCAAGAGAAAACAGATAATTTCATGCTTCCTGTACTGTAAAGAACCTTCTGACTCCTCTCAGGACTCCCAATGCACCTTCCTCACTCTACAATTCTGTTGCTGAATTTAGCAATAGATGTCCAGAGGTGGAACCAAATAAGGAAACAAATATGCGCTATATCGCGGCAGAAATCGCACGATTAAACGCCCAGTGTGAATAAGCACTTAGAGAGACAAAGCAGGAAGTTAGAGGAGCTCTCTCTAAAGCAAGGGGATATCCATCACACAGCTGTCACCATAACAGGTTTAACTATTACATACCTCCCAAATTTCTGAGATAAGAAAGAGGCACACCTTCCACAATGAATTTAGGTAAGTGACACATCCCTGCCATGCCCCATGTTATGCAGACCATTAAGAATTTATATCCCAGTAAGGATTGGTTAAATACAAAATGTATGTTATTTTTTTATCATTACTTTTCCTTTATACTGACTTTTTCCAAAATTCCAAAGAAGATAATTAAGAGATACGATAAAGGTTTTAGTGCAGAATAACAAATGTGGTAGTTAAATAGAACCTTTTCATAGATATCTGTTCATCGGACCCAAAGGAGGTACAATGGTGGAGGAAAAAGGGACAGAGGGATTTGGTTCCAACGAGGGGCAGTTCCTCCAAATGAGGGACAGTTGTGAGGTATGCCATTGGAAGATTTTCCCTCCCCCCTTGTAACTGTAGTAACACTTACATTTTAGATTTCCTATGTAGCACCCTGTTAAGCAGGAGTGCTTATTTACATTTAGTTGTTATCAGATTGTAATCAGTCTGATACTATGTTTCCTGGTCCAATCACTAGGAGGTTCATGGCCAGTGGTGCATGCTGGGGGAGGACATAAATATTAGGGGCGCGTGGTTCTCATTGCCCCGGCTCTTGCCTGGGGGGAGTCTGCTATGGACTTACTGATTTAGCTAGGCCTGAAACCTAGGAGGCCAAGCAGGGCCGGCCTTAGGCCTTTAGGCGCCCTGTGCGAGAAAGCTTTACAGCGCCCCTCAGTGACCACACCCCTCAGTGGCCACACCCTTTAGTGGCCACACCCCCAGTAACCACACCCATTTATTACCCATATTTTTGGTAAAATATAAAAAGCGGGGTCATGTCGGGTAAATAGACACTAAACATGTCATGCTTTAAAATTGCGCGCACCCGCGAAATCGCAAAAAATGACCATGCCCAAAATTGACCATAGGTGACGCTTTTAAAGCTTTTACCGCTCATCAGTTTAGTGTTATCAGTGATTGATAGCCCTACAATTATTGCTCTCATTCCGACTATCGCGGCGATATGTAACATGTGCGGCGTAATGGGTTAACAAAGACTTGTAACATGTTTGGGTTAACAAAGACTTCAAAGAGACCCTGTCAGGTCTCTAAAAAAATGAAAACAGCGGCTTCCTGTAAGAGAAGCGGTAATATATTCGTTTCTCTGATGGCACGTATTTGGTCCTCTTCTAGTGATTGACAGCAGCAGAATACTAAAAAAAACAACCCTCCAGATAGCAAAGAAGCTATTGCTTCCTGTGCTATCTGCCATAATTTCAGGGCGGTTCTCCCCCCCGGCGGATTTGCCAGAGGACTCCTCCCTGAAATGAGAAGGGCACCTCCCTGAAATTGCTTTCTTCAGGTTGGGATCCCTGTGATGGCGGTGTTTTATCAAAGTTTGAGACTACGCTAGAATGTGTCACCGGTGACGTGGTCTCATATTTTAATGTAATCCCGCCCAGTTTTTTGGCAGTGTAATGTGTGACCACCAGTAGGAGAAGCATTCCAACGCTTTCTCAGCTGTTCCAGGGCAGAACGGCATCGCAAATCGTATGTGCAGAAGACCTGATGTGCCCTGGAACAGCTGATCGGTCCTGAAATGTCACTTCTAACCGACTTTGTGAGTGGGGTGGAATGAGAGATCACAGTCACAAAGTCGGATAGAAGTGACATTTCAGGACCGATCATCTGTTCCAGGGCAGATCGGTTCTCCTGCACATACGATTTGCGATGCCGATCTGCCCTGGAACAGCTGAGAAAGCCTTGGAATGCTTGACCTAATGGCAGTCACACATTCCACCGCTATAAAAATGGGCTGGATTACGTTAAAATGTGTGACACACACTCTAACGTAGTCACAAACTTTGGTAGAACAGAAGCCCTTTGGCCCCGTTCACATATAGCCAATTGTCGCGCGATTTCCGTGCCCTTATCGCGCATTTTTGCCGCGCGATATCGCGAGAAGTCGCCGGCCAATGTTATTCAATGGAGCTGTCTTAACTCCATGTCGCGCGTCGCTCGTCGCGGTCGCAAGTCGCTTCTACCGGACCCTTTTTTCGGCGGATTTTGCGCGATTTTACTTTTTTTCTATGGAGCCCGACGGGGAAGGTCGCGCTACCGTCGCTGGAACGTCGCCCCGAAAGTCGCGCTATCCCGGCCTTGCGGATCCGCTGCAAAAGGTATGTCGCTATATGTGAACGGGGCCTTTATGTAAACATTTAATCAGAGAAATAGACTATAAGACCCCATTCACACTGAGCGACATGCAAATCGCGCGACTTTGAGCGACATTGAGCGACGAGCGACATTGAGCGACATTGAGCGACGTGTCGCGCGACATCTTCCTATTGGGCTGTATGCAATCAGGAGCAATATCGCTCAAAATCGCTCTAAAAAAGGGTCATGTAGAAGCGACAAGCTACCAGCGACGAGCTACAAGCGATATTGAGCGATATTGAGCGACATTGAGCGACGAGATGTGAACAGCTACATTGAATTGTATTGGTGAAGCTACATAGAGCGATATAGTGCGGAAATATGAGCGATATCGCTACAAAAATCGCGCGATAAATCGCTCAATGTGAACGGGGCCTTATAGGGAACATTACAGTGTAACGTTCCCCATTATAATCCACTTTACTAATTGAATAAAACAAAAGCACATAACCCTCGCACCCCTAACCCCCCCCCCGCGGCTCTGACTCACCCAGCCAGTGGCGCAGGATCTCTCAGCCAGACTCTGTGTTCACTGCAGGGGGCGGGGCTTGTGACTCACTCCTCTCCCGCTGCCTGTAACTAGGGACGCGGTCGGGAGAGGAGAGCCCGCCCCCTTACTGAGTCGGCAGTGCGGGACCCGGTGTTCTAACACTGGGACCCTGCACTGCCCCATAGTCCACGGGGGTCCAGGTTGTTACGCCACTGCATCGGGCATAGCGGCCGTGCGGGCTGAACACAATCAGGCTGATTGTGTTCGGCCCGACATGCCCTATGGCCAGTCCGGCCCTGGCGGGGGGGCAAGCAATAACCTAGGGGGGGCAATTGGTTGGTGGACATGTGTCTTTATTCCACCTCAAATACTATGTAACTATGTATGTCCTACTTCCTCTCTATTCCAGCTCTGCAGGCTCTGTCAAAGTCTTCCAGGAGTGCTGAATGGCTGTGCCCCCCTCCGTGTGCTGTGGTTCCTTTCTCCTCCCCCAATATCACTACAGGGAAGTTGTAGTTTGATGAAAGAACCAAGGCACGTCGGAGGGGGGAAGGGGGTACACGACACAGATATCCCACACTTCCAGAAGACAAAGACTGCAGCAGTGGAACAGGGGTAAAGTAGGAGTCACAGTCTGCAGGAGGCATGGGTATACTGGCTTTCTTCTACTTTCTTCTTCATTTCTATAGAGACCTGACAGAATCTCTTTAAGATACAAATATACACTTACAAATATGTCTGAAAGCAGCCTCCTTAACACCATTGCAAAGGGAAATAGGAGTGTGATCAATGCAGCAACCAAAAGTAATCAATAACATTTTAGTTGGTCTATGGTTTGCTAAGCTTTGCACATTGCTCCAGCCTTTACCTTATTAAATAAACCTGCCAAAAAATAAGGCACAATTACAGGAGTCCTTAAAATGTGTCAATTTACTCCATGCCTACCATTTAATTAGAAAAATGTTTAGAAATCCGGTCCCTTGTACTACTGCAAAACCTTCCTCAATAACTGATCGCATTGCTGGTCTATTGTGAGATGTAATCCCACAATAGAAAATATTAGTCTTCTCTTCCTTGTTTAAAGCCTTGGAGATACTGAACAGCACAGTGTACAAACAGCAATTATTCTGTATGTGAGTAGATTTGATCTCAGGGTTATGAGCAATAACTATGGAGGAGGTGGGCTGAATCAGTCCAACAGAAATATCATGTTTGGACTGGAGAGAGAGGAGGGAGAGCTGTGCTAACCAGCAACTTCCAGTAAAAACAGCAGCATCAAAGTGAATCTGGACTCTGAATAAGCGGGACCTTAGCCCAGCGCAAGGAAACTTGTACGTGTTGACACAGTTATTAGTGCTGTTTGGCTTAACCCATTGCTGTTGGGTAAAACATGTCAACTATGTCCAATATTGGCTAACCGCTTTCTGCTTGGCAGTCTAGATGCTGCATTGATCTCATTGCTGTAGCTGCAACTGCCTCTCCACTATAAAGGGCACAAGCATATTGATGTGCCACCTTTTAGCTTCACAGGGCTTTATTTTGTTGGTTGGTTAATTGCAGGGTATATTGACCCCAAGGGAAAAACATTTCCCCTGTGTCTAAGAAAAAGAAAATATGTATTTGTTTTATTTGTATTAATTGGAATCTAATGGTCGCAGGAGACAGATTTTAAAGGTCGGCTCTGCCAAGAAACTAGGGAAAAACAAACGTACCCCTGCTGTATTTAAAGGGGAACGCCTGTGAGGATAAATATATATCACAAATGTGTGCCTGTTCTGTAAATGGGAATTGGCAATGGTGGCATTTAAGGGTCAGTATGGTGTGCTGAGCCAGCCTTGGCTTCTTGTATGTTTTGGATACTCCAACAGCGAGATCTCCCTGTTATAATTCCTGACTGCTCCTGTCCACCTGGACATTTTGGGCATTTTCATTGACCTCTGGGTTTTCCAGCTGTCACCCTGTTGTACTCTTCATAATAAAAAAAATAGAAACATCCAAAGGAAAAATGGCCTCATATTGGCCAGCACAGGTATGCAGATTCAAAAACTTTACGTAGAACTATGGCTTCCCATTAAAAAAATATGTGCTACAGCCAGGCCCGGATTCCCCACAAGGGCACCAAGGCCTGGCCTCGGGGCCGCAGGGAGCAGGGGGGCGGCAGCGGTGGGGAATCCCCCGACACCCGGAACATACAGTTCCGGGTGCCGGGCGGTAAGTTGTGCTTTCTACATCTAGTCCTGCTTTGGGAAGGCAGGACTAAATGTAGTGTGGGGAAGCCGCTTGTTCATTTACAAGTGATCGCCGCGATCACTTGTAAAATGTGTGCAGCCTGTCCGTCCTCCCCTCCCCACACCTACCTCTCTCCTCTGGTTCCGTCCTCCCCCCGGCCGCCGAGTCTCTCCTCACTGGCCGCCGATGCAGGGAGCAGAGCGACAGGGTTAAAACTAACCCTGCCGCTCCGTGTATACAGTGAGAGGGCAGAGCTGTGCTCTTCCCATCTCAGCTGTCACCGGAGTTCTAGCACAATACTGTGCTAGAATCCTGTATTGGATGTGACAGGGTCAATAAAGAGAACCTGTCACCTCCAAAGGCTATCACACAGGGGCTTGTTGGCTAGCTCCTGTGTGATATCAATAAAATTAAGTGAAATTTTTTTTCAATAAAAATTAAAAAAATAATAAGAAATAATAATTCAATGAAAACAATAAAAAAGGTGATTAAAAAGTAAAAAATAATAAGAAAAACATTATTAAAAAATAAGAAAATAATTATAAAAA
>NW_017306447.1:1690671-1698361 GCF_000935625.1 Nanorana parkeri | reverse complement strand
GGGCGGGGTTTGGCGGGGAGGGGTGGTGCATTTTGGAACCTGGCCTTGGGGCAGCAGGGAGAGTAAATCCGGCCCTGGCTACAGCAACTACATTATAAGTGTTTCTACACTTACAGTTTTCTCTCTCCTGCAAAGTCCCACAAATACTTGTTGATAGTGCCAGTGAGGCCCACCTAATGCAACTGACAAGAAGAAGCAGTGCAAGGAGCCAATCAGTTAATATGCTGACAAGAAGCATGGACAGAATGGCAGAGGAATGACTTCTCTTTTCACTTTCTATTCACAGGCTGGGGCAGATCCCGGATGACCTGGGCTCAGTGAGTTGAAAGATGCTGGCCATCAGAGTGAAGACATCTGGTGGCAGATAAGAGAGGGAGCTCTCTAGATTACAAGTGAATATGGCAGAAAAAGCAATTTTTGTCTTGTTACTTTTGGCTGGAGCTTCAATTTAAAGTGGCTGTTCACCAAGTGATAATTTAGCTATAGATAACGTCTAGTTGGCTGAATAATCTTTGATCTTCTTAAATATCTTTGATATTCCAATGGTGAGGTCTCCCTTATATAGTTTTTAACTCTGTTCCTACCTATTTGGGAGTTTTGTGTGTTCCTAGCCAACTTTGTGTGTTCCAATGCCTCCTGTAGCATTCTCCTTGGTAAAAAATAAATAAAACCCCAACAGGAAGACTAGAAGTCCCTTAGGGCTAGTTCACACCAGATGCAGTTGTAATGCAGTCCATTCAGTTTGGCTGCTGCAGCCAAAATACATCACAGTGCTTTCCTGTGGCATTTCTGGTGCTCTATTCACACCAGTGCAGTCTGTTCTGATGCAGTCAGACGCACTGGAACACATTGGAATGCACCCGAAATCCCATTTTAAGCACACACAAAAAATAAATCAATCAATGTAAGGGCTAGTTCACACCAGAACTGCATCAAGGCATGTGTCTGCGTGATTTGACGATTTTGCCATGGTTTTACCGCGATTGATGCGTCTTTTGTTTTTTGGGGGGCTTTTTTGTGTGCTTAAAATGGGATTTCAGGTGTGTTCCGTTGCATTCATTTATGATGCGTTTAATGCATTCTGTTACGATCCAATGCAGCTAAAATAGTGCAAGCAGTACTTTTTCTGGCGGTATCGGAAGGACTAGTCTGGTGTGAACAGAACACCAGAATCCCATAGAAAAGCATTATGCTGCGTTTTTGATGAAGCTCAAAAACGGAACGGACTGCATCTGGTGTGCATGGGCCCAGTAAAATCACAGTAGAATCGCGGCAAAATGCATCGCATTGCAGCCGCGCAGACGCATGCAGTTCTGGTGTGAACTGGCCCACAGGTGACATTGAGCTTCAAGATGTGAATATCTCCATTGAAATGCATTGGAAGAGCTACATTAAGCTTCATGTTTGAGCGATTTTTGAGCAGAAAAGTGCTACAAAACACTCTGTGTGAATGGGGACTTATAGTAGCTACAGCCAGTGTGCAGACTCAGGAACTCCAATGCTGATATCTCACTTATAGAGGTAAGGCATTTAAGAAGCTGTCAGGTGGTTTCACTTTTCAGCATCCAACCAAATGACAAATACGAGTTTTAAATGGGCTGACTCTTTAAAGGAAAACCGTACAGTAGAAACAATCATGAATTAATTGAGACACAAGCCATTTTTATATCTATATAATAACATTATAATTTCCAGGTCAATCTGTAGTCAACTATGATTTTCTAAAAAACAAAACTACAAAAAATCTCCTGTGAAATGAAAGAATTCTCCTATCCTCACTTGTATGATTGGCTTGTTACTTTTCCCAGATGTCTGTTCAGAGCGTGAAGTCAAATTACCGGCTTACCCCTAATTTGGCTTCTCATCTTCCATAAAATACTTTAAAAATAATCTTCCAAAACTAAATAAATGTTCTAGCAGTGAGACTGATTGTGTTTTTGTAGTAAAGTCAGACTCCTAATAGTAGGAGATGAGGTTCTGGTTTTAAGTTGACCATGAGTTTGACACAAACCCAAAACAGTGCTATATTTACAGTCATTCATATACTCAACCATTGTGTTTGGAGACTTAAAGGATTATTCACAAAAGGGTGAAGAGTTTGGAGAAGGCAGGAGAAGTGAACAATCTAGGTCTGGACAACATAACTGAACTGGAAAGTGAGCTGAATTGGAGGATTTTTTCAAATTGGATATTTTGGCCTAGATTGTTCACTTCTCCTGCCTTCTCCAAATTCTTCCCCTTGGTTGATTAACCCTGTTAGAGTAGATAGAGAGAGACTACAGAGTGCTTGCAAGGAGAGATAGTTGCTGCTTACTACTATACAATGCTGCTGAATCATGCTATATTTCCAGTCAGCCAATTTCTACCAAACACATTCCTGAAGTCTTTATTTTAAATATCTGGGGTAATATTGGGGATGTGAGGATGGAAGGGGGTTCGGGGGATGTGGGGTGGTGGTTCTGAAGTGCTTTTTTGCACTCATGAACTATACTAGCAAACTGTTGTGCCACTGGTCAATTTGTACAAGTTGAGGGATTAAAGGAGTGCTAAAGGCTGGAATTTTGTAGCCTCATTCTATTTCTATATATATATAGATATATAGATATATCTATATCTATATAGATATATCTATATAGATCTACATCTATATAGATACATCTATATCTATATATATATATACTGAGCATAGACACATAAATGCTTTTATAAAAAAAAGTGTAAAAACACAAGTCTACCACCACAGCTGCTGGGTTCTTGCACACTGCTAACCCAAATTTTCGACAAGACGTGCACACTCAACCAGTAAAGAAGAGTCACATGATCTCCTTCTTTAGGACTACATATCCCATTAGTCATTGTGCCACTGTGCATGCACACCCTGTTAGTCAGTGCAAGGATGCTGCCCGCACTGCACAGGCAACCAGAAAAGACAGCAAAAAGAAGACCAGCTCTCAGTCATTTGTCATGTAGGAGGAGGAAAGGTGTGCTATCGCGTGCTATCACTGACATGCACAGGCAGCATCTTCATGTATTGCTATAGTCTTATTCATGGGAACATACATGCAAGGGTGGCTCCATTGAACTCTGCAAGCCAAGGAGCCACGGAAGTCCAGACCAGCAGTCAGGAGACAGAAAAGGAGGGACAGAATGAAATACAATGCAGAAAACAAAAAAGTCCTACTTTCAGCATCTAATACAATGGTGTCAAACTCAATTTCATTGCAGGGTCTATACTGGGCTGTGTGGGGTCTTAGGGGGACTGTGCGGACTCACCAGGGGTCCCGGTCGGTCTCAGCTGTAGAGGGTGGCATGAGGTTTTTGGCTGACGCTGTAAACATGCACCACGATTCACAGGAAGGCTGCTGGGACTTTGCTGGGGACCTCGGCAGCCTTCTTATGAAGCCCAGGCCTGTTTCAGTTTAAAAATTTAAAGCTGCATTAGAGGTGTGAGGGCCACATGAAATGACCTGGCGGGCTGGATTCGGCCTGCGGGCCTTGAGTTTGACACATGTGATCTAATATATGAAAAAAACTAATTAGGGTTATTATCACTTTTAGCATTTTTTTTAAGAGTACCCTTTTCTTTAGCTTTCAGATCTGTTGTGCCTGCTATTTCCACAGGTCAATTCAGACCTGTTACTGCTAGATAAATAAAACAAGGTGCATCCAAAACTATCTATAAAAACTAGTTTTCAGATTGGGGTCCTCTGATGTTAAAATTGAGCCAAACAGTAATGTAAATGTAAAAAGAATATCTATTACACATGTAATTACATTGCATTACATGCAAAGTATGTCCTGGCAGAATACGGTGTCACTGGCGCTGTCCACGAGAATCACACTGTTCTGTAACACCACATACAGCCTTAAGGCATCTCCAAGCATGTAACTGAAAGGAATGGTGTTTTTATATGTCGCCCTCAAAATCCTACAAAAAGGAGAACTCATTCCCCACTCTACCCTACTACACCCCACTACAGTATTTTGAAAACATGTTTTTGCATTGGTACGTGCCCCTCATGGCAGTGCCCAGCTCCCCATGCCCTTTGTTTGACAATCTCATGCCTATAAGACTTGAAATTGATTTTGATTTGTATGCAATTGTTGAACTTTACCATGGGTTCTCTGAACAGCTTGCTAAACGAATCCAGGCACATTCACTCATTCCTACTTAGCAGCTCTTTTCAGCAACTGCCCTGGCAAGGCCTTTTTGTAGTATTAGGGCTTGTTCACACCAAATCCAGGGCGTTCGAGCATGGTTAGTGGCTTGAACACACTGGATCACATATTGAAAGTCTTCTGCATTCGGTGGGGGGGGGGCATGGTGGTGCTATTCAAGTACATGTCACCACAGCCACACCTCCCGCTCGCAGGGAGATCACCCTCACCAGAACGGGTGGCACAGAAATGACCGTGGTCCAGTGGGATTGCAAAAAAAAGTGCATGCACCAGACTGGTCCACTGGCATTGCTCTGCCACGCGTTCTGGTGCAGGGGCGATCGCACTGCGGTGCCCCAGAATGCAGAGAGGCTTGCTCTATGCGATCCAGTGCGTTCCAGCCACTAACTGTCCTGGAATGCACTGGATTTGGTGTGAACAAGCCCTGAAATCTTTCAGGTGGAATAACCCTTGGTCTACTTTCAAAAGACCATAATTTCACAAAAAACATCTTAATTTTAATTAAACCAGAGTTTTTCTTAACCTCTTGCCGTCCGCCCGTAGTAGAAAAATGGACGGATGGCACTGCTGCATTGGCGGGTTGCCGTCGCCAGACGGCATTTTTTTTCTGCTCGCGCGCGCCCCCTAGCGGGCACGCACGGGCAGAAAAGACCCGTCCAATGCGAACACCCGGTACTGGGTCTTTCACATATAGGCGATCAGCGGGTCCATAGCTCGTTTGGGAATTTTCGGACGAACATTCGTGTGAAAATATACCTCTGTATACCCTACTTAACTCATTTCTCCAGCAAACCTGTTCTACCAAAAAAGGCCGGTGTTGAACAGAAGGCACCGTAAAGTGCAGTGACGTGCAGTACCTCATATTCCAGGTGAGGCATTCACCTGCCCCACCCCCCGCCGGCCGAAGCCACGCATCCTGTCAGCCGACGCAACGCCCCCAACCCGTCCCCAAGCTGCGCTTCATCCATGACAGGTTACACAGTGGGGAGGATTTCCCTGCTGTGTAACCTGTTAGATGCCGATCTGAATGGAGAAAAAACTGTCAGCTTCAGACTTGAAGCTGACAGCTTTTTCCTCCATAATTCTAGGTGAGGCTCTGCCTCACCTGCCTCCCCTGACCGCAAAGTGTCACGGCATATGTTTAATTTGTCATCTTGCCATCCACACTGTGCCACTGCAGCTTCCAAATATCATATGCAAATACTGGGCTTGGTTTACAAAAAGGAAATGGAAATTTCACTTTCGCTTGAGATACCATTAACAAGAGCAGTTGTACCCAAAATTTTTTTATTTAAAGCTGAACTCCACCCTTACATTCAGTTGTACAGGCTTCTCTATTATATTAAAAATGTTTATTCTGATTTCACTGCACACTGTGAGCTTAGTACTATGTCCACATCAGAAGCTGCAGCAAGTCAGATAGAGCCCGTCTTATATCCTGCCCAGACTTACTGTCCCTGGCCCACCCCTTTCATTCATTGGGTGTTTCAGTTTTTTTCAATTATGGAGGCTCAGCATCCCATGTGAGCATTACCTGGGGTGGTCTGTATGCAAATGCAGCCCACATCTCCAGACTCACATCAACCCTTTAAGGCATTTTTTTTAGATTTGCATAACCCCTCCCAATATCCAACCCACTTCCTGCATCAGGGCTGAGGCAGGATGCTGTGAAGTATGTGTTTTCAGGAAGTACAGTCAATTGCTATGTCAGTATGACTGTGGTTGAGATTTGGGACACAAACAGTTGGTGAATCCAAGTGCCATAATTATCTAAACCCTGGAAGTCTTCTTCAATTCGCAACTTCCCCTCAGGCCCCTTGCTGCCAGTATCTGGCCCTCTGCCAAACTTTTTTTTTTTCATTTTTTGACCCTAGTTTAGGAAAATTTTTCCTTTTCTTAATGACAATTTCATTAAAAAAAACAAATCTATCTATCTATTTATCTATCTATCTATCTATCTATCTATCTATCTATCTATCTATCTATCTATCTACACATAACTCCATATAAACTAACAAGAGCTGTGTGCAGGGAGAGAGGAAGAAAATGATATTCAACAGAGCACCATAATCTACATACTTAAGGAGTGTGTGGAATAAAAACACTTTTCTGCAGTAACATTTGCCATGTTGATAAGTGCATTAGGAACATGTATTGTCCTTTATGCAAAAATATTCAGGGAGATTGGATTTACTTTTTTCTGACATCTTCCATCAACTGCATCCTCTCGTTTATTGGTTTCTATTTAATGCCAATTACGTGGCACTGGCACAATAAAATATAAAAAAAGTCTAAAAAAAAACGCTATGCAATATTCAAAGTTTGTTGAAAATCTTGTAATTTCACAGAATTTTGCCTTTTAATGAAGATGTACCTGGATTAGAAGATGATCTTTTAAAGCAGACCTTTACCCCCCTTAAATCAACTCAGAATGCATCTCTGCATGCTGATATGAAATCATCGTTGACACGTATTTTTCTTGTCACATGTGCCAGAGTTCTATGAAGTAAAGGGAGATATATTAAAGGAGAACTATGAGGTGAGTGCTTTTCACTCACCTCATAGTTCTAGCCGACCTGTGACAATGAGACTGTCACAGGTCGGCTCAGTAGATCGGGAAGTGAGTGAACACATTCCGGCGTTCGCTCACTTCTCGATCCTGTCACGGCTCTCTGCGGTGACAGGGGAGGGACTGGATTCCACCCTCCCCGCTGACTGTCGGAACGGACAGGGAGGGGGCGGGTACAGCTGGCTCTGCCTCTAGATAGGCAGAGCCAGCTGTCACTCACGCAGCCGGGCGTATCCAGACATAATTGTCGGAATCTGCTTCAGCTGCGGCGTCTCAGTATACCGCGAGCTGTAGCTTGCGGTATACTGAACTTAGGGTGACGGGAGGACGCTAGTTTGTATCCTCCCGTTACCCTAAGGAGAACTATGGGGAAAAGCCCTAAACCCATAGTTCTCCTTTAATCTGCCCTTAGTAAATATGGCCACTGTGAGAGGAATGGGGAGGGAAAGAAAAATACGGTATGCAAATGACACAAAGCCTGCAATGAGCTAGAAGTATCTGTGTAGATTGTCATTACTAAACATTTCTAAAGGTGTATTTGTTGTCATTTTAAAGATATGGGTAAAGGTCCTGTTTAATAGCAACCTGGAAATCAGTTGGAAATGCTTTCACCAGATTGCCCTACTATGTGAGTGAGTATGTAGGGAGAAAGTCATAAGATTGTAAGCTCTAAAGAACTGGTTAAAACTATTTATACTGAATTATTTTATTATATGGTCGGGCTGGATTTTTGTAAAGCCAGCACAAGTCATTGCATAGAATAGCATGGCGTCTAAGGGAGGCACTCAGCCACCTGCTGACAGTGACACATTCTCATACACAATAAAAGCTTCCGGCTTGTTGTTCTCTTGCTGTTGCACTCAGCAGTGTCTCTTAGATGTGTCTTCATTGATGCTGTCTCTCCTTTGTCTATGAAATCCTGCTGGAGGCATAGCATAGTAT
>NW_017306447.1:1680638-1690341 GCF_000935625.1 Nanorana parkeri | reverse complement strand
ATATATTTATTTATATACATATATACACACACAGATCCTCCACTCTGGGTTTATACATCTCAAACTAGTTCTGATTTTCTCCCTGTGAAGCTGCTTATCCTTATCCATACAGTTCTGGGTCTCTTTGTAAACCAGATCATTTTTCTAGTTTCATCAAAATGGTTATTTTTTTATCTCTGCAAACCCTATATGCAGGCTGAGATGTTGGTTGTAAAGCGTGTCCTCACTGCATGGTCAATCTACAGCGTGACCATCACATAAACATGCACAATAATATTAACCAAACATACCCACTTATGCAGTAAGTGGAGACTCCTGCAGCTGGCGTTGTATGTTTATGTAAAGTCAAAATCAATTTTTCAGTATATTTGGCATAATGTCTCACTGTATACAGTTATCTGAGGCAAGTGCACAGCTGATTAGAATTGTCAGCCTGCAACAGACAGTGTTGTTGCTGGCAGGATCTCCAAGTAAAAATCTTTCTAAAAGGTTTACAAAAAATCAATTCCCTTAATGGAACTGTATACAGTAAGGCATGATGCCAAACACACAGAAAATAGATGAAATGTTTACACCCACTTTAAAACCACTCTGTTGGTTGGTCTAACCCTAACAGTCCAAACAGTGCCACCCTATTAAAGAAGAAGCTGCTCACTATTATTTGATACTTCCATACTTCCAGGTGTATTGGATAGCATGCCACCTGCTGGGCACAGTGGTTCTGGCAGAAAGGAGCCAAACCATGCAGCAGGAAACCAGATAACCTTCACACCCGGAAGTAGTCTCTTCCACCAACCATTACATCGCTACATTACACCAAAGTGTTGTAGAGCTGGCAAGAGGAATCATAGCACACTGCAGGAAACCAGGTAGCCTACACACCTGGAAGTCATTCCTTTCACTGGCCATTACGTCATTACAGGACACCAAAGTAATGTAGCGGCTGGCAGGAGGAATCATAGCACATTGCAGGAAATCGGGTAACCTACGCACCTGGAAGTCGTTCCATCCACCAGCCGTTGCATCACTACAGGACACCAAAGTGATGTAGGGGCTGTCAGGAGGAATCAACACGCTGCCGGAAACCAGGTAACCTACACACCTGGAATCATTCTTTTCACTTGCCAGAACATCACCTCAGGACCCCAAAGTGATGTAGAGCTGGCAGGAGAACTCATAACACGCTGCAGGAAACCAGGTAAACGAAACATCTGGAAGTCGTTCCTTCCACTGGCCATTACATCTCTACAGAACACCAGCGTGATGTAGTGGCTGGCTGAATGAACCATAACACCCTGCAGGAAACCAGGTAACCTACACACCCGGAAGTCGTTCCTTCCACCGGCCATTAAATCTCTACAGAACACCAGCGTGATGAAGGGGCTGGCAGGAGGAACCATGCTTCAAGAATGGACTTGCTGCCAAGTGGACAGGTAAGTATTCAAGCTTGTAAGCTTCTTTTACACGGTGGCACTGTTTGGATAAATTTAAAGGAGAACTATGAGGTTAGGGCTTTTCCCCATAGTTCTCCTAAGGGTAACTGGAGGACACAAACTAGCGTCCTCCCGTCACCCAAAGCTCAGTATACCGCGAGCTACAGCTCGCGGTATCCTGAGACGCCGCAGCCGGAACGGATCCCGACAATTCTGTCTGGATCCACCCAGCTGCGTGAGTGACAGCTGGCTCTGCCTATCTAGAAGCAGAGCCAGCTGTACCCGCCCCCTCCCCCGTCTGTTCTGCCAGTCAGTGCTGGAAGATCGGACAGGGAAGGGGGAGAATCCCTGCAGGGAGCCGTGACTCGTGAGTGACAATCACGGCTCTCTGCACAGATAGATCGAGAAGTGTATGTGTTCGCTCACTTCCCGATCTACTGAGCCGACCTGTGACAGTTTCATTGTCACAGGTCGGCTCAGATTATGAGGCTGAGTGACATCTGTGGGTAACGGAAGAGAAAACCTATAAAGGTCACAAATTATACATTTAGCTTGTAAATGGACTGTAACTTTGAAAGTGATAACACATTCCTAATAGTAAGTTCCAGTCATGCTGAAACTAATAGATACAAAGTGATTTCATATTGGAAAGATCATGTACAGTACATCTTATGATACATGCTCTATCAAGCAAGCTCTCTCCAGTGCATGTGTTACTGGAGTTGGACTAAAGGATGAATGACAAGATGCAGCTGACAAGTATTTGTGATGAGAGACTAGTGCCGTGCAAGTTGCAGACGAATATACACTTATGGCTAGTGTTCATTCTATACTGGAGCGTCTATGAGCAGAGTGGGAAGGGAGCTCTTGTCAACTGCTCTGGGACTAAGGGGGAGAAAGTGTAATTATATCCTCTGCCCAACACAGGATGTATTGTGGCGTGTGCTGAGGTTTGCTCATATAAACCCTTATAGTAATAATGAGCCATTGATGGTTGGGCAGAAAGGATTTATTGAAGTAAAGTGCTGAGAAAGGGTTAAACACTCCCAAGCTGCTATACATGTGGCCCATATGGTGAATAAGCAGCTGTAGCGACATGTGTTGTACTTTCTCACATACACCCTTTTGGCGACAGGAGCTTTGCAACACCACCTGCAGATTGCTCAAATTGCTAAATGTATTGCAAGTCTGGATTTACTATTGCAGTGGGTTAATCTTTTAAAGCTGAACTCCAGCTAAATACAGTTGAAATACATGGGAGCTGTAAAAATATCTGCTTTAAGTTCACCCAATGCTGACACTGCCCTACCAAACTGTACAGCAAGACCTCTGACCTGACTTTTTTAATGCAGTAAAATAACACAGCTAGGTTATCTCCCTGTCCCCAGCCTGTGATTGGGCAAAGAAGAAGAAGCAACAGACTGTTAAGGTCATCTCTCTGCTCTTTCAAATGTCGTTTATTTACAAAATACATGCATAGTGTATACTGTACAAACAAATTGCCGTGAAGCGCTATAGTGTTCGGGTTTGGCCTGAAGAAAAGGTGGCAACCCTACTCTCGCCTCCTGTCAGCTCATTCATTGTCAGTATAGTTAAGTCTGGGCTGGATTAAATTGCAAGAGATGAATGTAACCTGATTTTGACCACTTCCTGCCCCGCTGTAAATAAACGGTCGGCCTTTTTAAAGAGCTGGCGATGGCTGTTTACATACAAGTGGTCAGGCAGCTGTAGAGCCCACTGATTGCTTGTATGTGGTGTGGGAGCATGCGCCCCCTCCGTCAGCTATCGCACAGGCCCTGCACGGAGGATAGCGGAGCACGTAACTAGCATGGCAGGTCTGCGCGGTTAGATTGGAGGGAGATCAGCACACTCCCAGCGGTTAATCTCCACTCTGATCACTGGACCCAGAAGTGATGTGTATTACCACTGCAATTTCACCAGCTGCTATAGCAAGGAAAAGGAAGTGAAGCACATTGCTGCTTCATCAGCTTCTTTGGGGGTTCCTAAGTGACATTAGGGTTCTAATAGACCCCTGATCTCTCCAAAAAGAGAACCTGTTACATCCTCTTTGCTATCACATAGGGGGCTAACAAGCAATACAGTTAAGTGTAAAAAAAAAATTAAAGTCACATATAAAAAAACAAAACTTTTTTTAAAGTTCCCGCCTCATGCCCCATGTAGAAGCACACACAAATGCAAACACGCATCGGGTACGCTTTAGATGCAAAAGTGACGATTGCACAAAACATGTTACATATCACTGCAAACGTCGGCGTGCGAGCAAAAATTCTAGGGCCTTCAATCACTGTTAACACTAAATTGATGAGCGGTAAAAGCTTTTAAAGTGTCGCCTATGGGCAATTTTGGTTATGGTTGCTTTTCTGCAATTTCGTGGGTGAGTGCAATTTTAAGGCTTGATGTTTGATGTCTATTTACCCGACGTGACCCCGTCTTTTAGTAATAATAAACGTTTCATAACATTATGGAAGGAAAACAGTTTTTTTTTTCAATTTGCGGTCGTTTTTTCATAACATAGTAAAAAATAAAAACCCCACAGCTCCCTTGCATGCCCTGTAGAGGTGTAGGCACCAGAGAGGCCCGGGGGGCAATTGCCACCCTGCCCCCCGACCCAGTCCGCCCCTGGGTGCCGGGAGCCAGAATGTCACTCCGGTCCAGGCACCTCTATATGACACGTTAGGGAGCTGAAAAGCAATGCATGTATGGATGAAGCTCGGTCACAGCACAGCAGCTCCCTTGCGGCCATAGCCACCATCTCATCCCACCTCAAACTGACACTCGGCGCCGGGCAACATATTTTGAATGGCTGCTTGGCGAGAGAACTGACAGTGTTGGGCTAGGGGGAGGCAGAGGAGCCTCTCAGCTACAAAAGTGGAAGGCATGTGGCGACCCACTAAACATGAGGTCGCGACCCACTTTTGGGTCAGGACCCACCAGTTGAGAACCAAGGCTATAAACTTTGCGTCATGATGACTTCATGATGACAAACAAGAAATTCTAGGCATCAAACAAAACCAGTTACTGAGCCTCTAATGTTATCCAGCAATCACTGCAGTTGTGCTCAAATAAGTTCACTCTAGTTTCCTAAACATGCATGCTCTGTAATTCACTGCTGCCAGTATCCAGACATTACCTCACATGTCACTGGAAGTGTACATCCTGGGACCTGTTCTCTGTAACTTCGTTCTCTGCTTCCTGCTTTACTAATCATAGTCAGTTTTCAGAGGCAGGTTTAGATTTAATTGGAACTTGTAAAAAATGAATCTTGGATGTGATGTTGGCAGCCCCTTGAACTGTTACTCCAGTGACACTCTATAGCAAGGATAGTGAAACATTTTACCAACAAGCCCCTATATGATAGCATTTGAAGGTGACAGGTTGTCTTATGTAGACATCAGGAGTCTACTAGACCCCTGCTGTTTCTCCAGCCCTCCAATACAGACGATCAAGCACATGAATGTGCTTGATCATCTGTTCACCCAGCACTTCAGCCGGCTTTTGACAGCTCTGAAGCGTGAAGTGCTGAGAGCACAACACTCCCTGCTGCACTGATCACAGAGCAAATTGGGGAAGGATGCAGGTTGGATCACGGTCCACCATTTAGTGACCCCTGCTCTATAGTTAGGGTTGCCACCCAACCAGGATTCACCTGGACAGTCCGGGTTTTGAATGCTGTGTCCGGGTTTCATGGCAGCTGAAACCGTACACAAGATGTCAGGCAGACAGAGGCAACCAAAATTAAGATAGGGGCTACTTGCCCCCCACTGGAAATAGTGTAAACTGTGATATTTAGATATGAATAAGCCACAACTCATTCTCCCAAAAAAATGTCTGCGCGTTGGGCTCTGCAGGGTGGTGGGCTCTGCAGTGTCTCAGGTGGGCAGTCAAGCCCTCTTACCTGTCAGCCCCAATCTCCTGTCCGCCTCCTCCTCCTCCATGGTCGCTGGCGTGCCCCGCCTCCTCTGTCACTGGGCCCCACCTCCTCCATCGCTGCCGACAATGGGCCCAGCCACCTCCTCCGAAGCTGCTGTGAGGAGGAATGCACCTCTGTACACATCACTGATTGGTTGTCAGTGATGTGAATAGCGGCGTGTTCCTCCTCACAGCCGCCAGCGACAGCCAGCAGCCTGAGATGCCATAGTGACCTAGGCGGCCCGCACGGCATCAGGGGGATGTCCTGGCCGGGTCCCCCAGTGGCTGTTCATTTACTAACTTAGAGAAGGGAAGAGGAATGAGAGAATAACTGGCATAACTGTGTGTTTGTGTAGATACATACTGCTTACTAGAACACACAAGGTTGACTCCATGGGACCCTGCAAGGGAAAGCATCCTTCCTAAAACAGGATATCACGGCCAATGCTCAGGGGACCAGCTGATTCTGCAGGAAACTAAAACTTTTAAACATTAATTGAAGCATCAGTTGAAATAGTTTAAAAACATTGTAACTTTATTATCACTTTAATTGACTGTTACATAACCGTAAATTAACATTTATATGACTGAATATAGACTGAATAAATCATCAAATTCAGAAGTCAGAATTGACATGTTGAGCTGCAGAGGTATCTTTTCACCTTATAAACATGCACACTTGGCTGAAATCAACATTTCTTTTAATGCCGTACAGCATGTCACAAACTAGACCGCACAGCAATGTCGGGGAAGCATCAATGAAGACGTGGCCAGATGGGATTAGTTAGTAGGTGCAAAAGATAGAACCTATTATTGACCTTTTTTCCTTAGCCTGATGTGCAGGTGGCTGGGTGCTGCCGTTGGTTATTATAACCTCCCAGACCACGGCTTACGTTTAACTATGCAAAGATCCATTCCAGATCTGTGTATAAAAGTAACAGATCTTGTACCGTTGTATGTAGGGTAGTAAGGGCTCATGTAACAGCATTAAAAAAGAAATTGATACTTCCAGCATTCCTCAAGGGCTGACCTTCTGCTGTGGTGAATAACCAAGCTTTTAAGTCCACTTCTTCTCCCTGGGGTTTTTATTTATTACCGCAGAGAGGACAAAACCATGAAAGCAGAGAGGCACACACAATGATCTCAAGAACTCAGAGCAGGCCATTCGATGGCTGAACACATTGGGGGGAATTTTTCAAAACTGGAGCAGATTTGCATTGCAACCAATCAGCTTATATCTCTAATTTTCAAATCTCAGCTGAGCAAACTGAAGAGAGATGCTGATTGGTTGCCATGGGCAATTGCTCCAGATTCTGTCTGCTCCAGTTTTGATAAATTCCCCCCATTGTATTATATTCTGTAGATATCCTGCAGAGGGAGGTATATCTACACAAATAGTTTAAAACATTAATCTGCATGAAGGCCCTTTTTACTGATAAACATACTATCATGATGATGTTTCCAGTACTGCAGAGATAGAGATAGAACTACCATTTTTTTTTTTATTAAGATCAGAGCTCTGCCTCAAAGGGCAATGGAACAATAGTAGTTTATGTTAACTTTTATGTGATACATTCCCACTTGATATAAGGAGACCCCTAACGATCAGCCTTGAATCTTTATTATCTGCTGGTCTTTAAGGTCCCCACACACCTTACGATAATCGTACGATAATTGCGGGAAATCCCGCGATCGTACGATTATCGTAAGGTGTGTGGAAGCCGTGCGACCTCTACTACTGTAAGGTTGCACGACTTTTAACTTACGAACATGTTCGAAAACCTGCCGAGCATCGTACGATGTTCGGCGGGTGTGTAGCATTTTCGTACGATAAAAGCCGGACGGGCCGGTGTGCCGGGCCCGTTCGGCATTGCGGTCATCGGAAGCCCGCCCCTCAGGGGGGCGCGGCTTGCGATCATCGCAAGTACGGTCTGCCTGTCCAAGATAGGCAGATCGTACATTTTTTTAAGTACCTTACAACCATCGCAAGACAAAAGTCTTGCGATGGTTGTAAGGTGTGTGCCCAGCATTACACAGCACTGAAGCTCTGTTTTCTGTTCTGCACAACTGCCCTCACCTGTCCTCATTAGTGGGCTTTAAAGCAAGGTTACGGCTTCAAACCCGCAGTTAATATACAAGTTTGTCTGTTTGCTCATGTCCTGGAGAGAGGTCTGTCTGTCTCTGACTTCTGTCTGACTGTTCTTGCCTTGGATCATTCCTGTGCAGTTTGGACTGCGGATGTACTTGTTTGTGCTTATCCTGATCATTGGCCTGCTACCTATGCTATTGTTCGCCATTGTTCCATTTACCTGTCAGGAACCTGGACTCTGCCTGCATCTGATCTGGCTATCAATTTGCTGACATTGCTATTGTCTGTCATTTTTTCCGACCATCTGTCTGATGGCTTGCAGTGCCATCATATACTGCGTGATGTTGGCCATTGTCCCTGGTAACACAGATGGCCTAGGGAACTCCATAACAACTCTCTCGGTGGCAGCTTATGCCCCATCCAGATGCCTCTGCCACTGCTTATAATGATTTTAGATACGTGATATTGCTTAATAATAATAAGCTATGCTTCTGTATCTGCTGCAAGAATAAAAGACCAAGTAGACTTAAACATTGTGCCACTGGCTCTTTAATGTTCTGCAGTTTCCCACGTGGCTCCTAACAGTTTTAAACACCACTTAATCCCCACCTTGATCAGTAGGCGCTTAGCATGATAAGTTGGATTTGTGAGTCTTTCATTTCATTACGGACAGACTGGAGAATTGTCTTATCTTCTCCCTGCTCGGTCTTTCTGAATATTTTGTACGGTGTCACAACCTGCTCCAAAGGCTTTTTGTGTTTAACTGGACTCAATATTTTTAAATGTACTGTACGTACAGCATGAATAATAATGAATGTCAGACAATATAATGGCATGATTATACTGAAGACACAAAAGGCAAGATCTATTTTCTCTTTCCTGTGAGCAAACATAAGGTAAAGCAGAGGTAGCCATGATGTCTTAGCAGTTTAATACATAAAAACACAGCATTGGCTTTTTGTTTTCTAATATAACAAGATTAAGTGAATTATAATAATCCGAGGTGGCAGTCATGTTGGTTTCCTTGGTTTATTTTCCTGTCATGGATGAAGCTGGTTTAGGGATGTATTTTGGCATTAAACTACCCTAGGAACACCTTCATAATGACACTTGTTTTGTACAAGCTCCACCCCTTGTGTCATGTCAATATTTTAAACAAAACTTTGGCTAGAATGCACTATGTTAGGTAAAATGCAACTTTTCAGATGTGCGAACAGCTAAACAATGGAAAGGAGAAAGGGTTTATGTTTCTTAACCTATAAAGTGTTTTCTGACTCCTCTTATCTTTCCCCGCAACCCCCTACAGTTCTCTTGCTAGATTTAACCACAAATATCCAGATGTGGCCAGAAGGAGAAAACAAAATAAAGGACAAATGTTTTCACAATTTGAAAATTTCCAAGGCTTGGTTCTTCCTCTTTACCCCTGCTGAGCTATGCACATGTCCAAGGATGCCATCATGGAATATACTGTCCCACTTCTATTCTATCCAGAGAAATAGGTTTAACATTTTTCGAAGGTGGAATGTCCCTAGTTTAAATTTAATTAAAGCCTGAACTTCTGTTCTGTTTTCTGGGTTTGCTAGGTTTCAGATTCTTCCATCAACGCTTCAGTGTCTCCAGGAACATTGTTTGCTTCTGCCTACTTCTGGGGAGTGTTCTCCAGTAGTTAGGAGTTTAAAGAAACAATGTAGTGAGTTATGAAAATGTATTTCACCCTGTACAATCACTGAGTGGTTTATGCCATTGATGTGGGCTTGCAAAGAAGATAAATATTTGGGGAGACCTTCTAGAAGTCTCTTCCCCTCCCAGGCTCTGCCTACAGAGGATGTGTGTGAAAGGGAGCCTTTGTTTTTCTTCCCAGGCTTTGGCCTCGGGCAAAAGACCATGTCAAAAGAGATTCCTTAACCGTCAGGCCTGCTGCTTGGGGAGGGTATATCTCAAGGGCGAGGTCCAGTTCATGCTTCTCAGGCCTGCTGCCTGGGAAAGGAGGCTGAACAAGAATTCTGCTCAGTCAATTGCTGGTGTTGACTTTAAGGTCCACAGCTTTAGTTTGCTGGTCTTGGTTTAAAGGTCCACTACTAGCCTGTGAGAGGGGCTGAAGATACCTAAAGATGGTTTTCTAGCATACCTAACGATCATTAGCCTGTGGCAGAGGCAAAGAGAAACTGAGAATCCACTGGGAAGATGTACATATATATAGCAGCAAAATTCCCTCTACTCTATAGTATCTATATATCTATAGTATGTATAT
>NW_017306447.1:1671685-1679923 GCF_000935625.1 Nanorana parkeri | reverse complement strand
TATATATATCAGATGCAAAGTAAAATTCTTGTTATTACAAATAACCACTGTTTAGTGGTAATACCAAACAGTGGTGTTTGTATGGGTGGGTGGGTGTATATGTATGTATGTATAAATGAAAATGGACAATGGCATAATAATAACACAGCACAAAAAAGTGCTACACATCTAAACTGAATGACATTTAGTATCACATACTTAAAGTGGGGCATGTTAGGCCCCCTATACCATGGTGGCAGAGAATCCCCTGGATTTTCCACTTGTATCAGGGAGGGGGTGAAACATCCCCCTGAAAGTGACCTAACAATTTCTTTCTCCTTACCGCCAGGAGCCCAGTTCTCCTCCCCACCAGCACCCTGACACTCTTCCTCCTCATTGCTAGAACCCCAACCCTCCTCTTCCTCATATTCCTCCTTTGCCTTATGCTACTTCATGGCATTTCACATGCTAGTGGATGGCAGGGATGGCCTTCTGTGCAAAATAACGGTGTGCTGTATATGTCCTTCTGAGCTCAACAATGGTGGCTCAGAACCTAACACTATCATGTAGCACAGACCACAAAAAAAGTGTAAATGGGGTGTTTTGCAAAGCTGTCATGAAGATGCTGGGCATGGGGTGATTTGGGGAATTATTTTTCTTCTGCAGAACTGCAGAGGTTTGTGAACTGGCCCTGGAGATAGCATCAAAAAATGTCCACAGACTTCTCATAGCCAGTTAGAATGTATATTGCGGGATTACCTGAAGAGAAGGAGGAAAAGGACAGCATTAGAAAGGCAAGTGTCTGTTCTGTGCCCTTGAGGAAAAAGAATAGAAATAGAACACTTGAGCAGCCCTGTGATAAAATTGGATGCTCTGTACTCTTGAGAAAAAGGATGTAAAAAAAAAAAAAAGAAATGTTTTGAAATCAAAGCAGAGGTATGATGACATGGAAGGAGATAAAAGAAAGAGATGAACGTAAAAAATGCAGTGAAAAAAAGTGGCTGCTAAGCGCCCCCAAAAGAGGGAGGGAGAGGAAACATCAGCAGGCCAACAAAAATAGCTGCTATGTGCCCTTGAAGAGGATGAAAGTGGTGCATTAGGCGGCCCAATGAAAATTGACTGGTATGCGCCCTTGAGGAGGAAAAAGGAACATTGGCAGTCCCAGAAATGTGGTGGCTTTGCACACTTGAGGAGCAGGAGGAGGAGTTGGAAGGTGTGCATTAGGAGTCCAAGAAAAAAATGGTTGATATACGTACTTGGAAAAAAAGCATGGATTAGCAACGCTTCAAATGAAAGTGGCTGCTATGCACCCTTGATGAGGAGGAGTGCGTGAGTTTGACTGCCAACTTATCTCATTCATGCACTCTGGTGCTCTCTTATGCATAGGGTTGCCCCCTGTTTTGTATAATCTGTGATCATGCTGGATGTGAAGCTAACAAGCTGTGTCCTATATCATACCTATGCAGGAAAGCATGGCGCTGATCCACGGAGCTTGACATCCAGGGAAAACCCATCATTCAGAGGAAGGAAGCAACTGTATCTGGACTCTTCCTACATCCAGACCTGCTCCGCCTCCTGCCCTCTAACATGCTGCCGCTGCTGACCTATGGACATAAGGTAGGACTGTGATGTGAAGGGAGAACTAAGGACTCTGATGTAAAGATGGGGGCTGAGAACTCTGTTTTGAAACCAAAGCAGAGGTATGCCTATCTATCAGGGAGGCTCCTGATCTGAAGAGGGGGGTGATGTGAAGAGGGGCTTCTGATGTGAACAGAGGACTCTGATGTCAAGGGGGGGGGGGGCTCTGGTCTATAGAGGGGACTCTGATGTGAAAGGAAGGACTTTGATGTAAAGGGGGGTTCCTGATGTGAATGGTGAGTGTTTCTGATGTGAAGGGAGGTTTCTGATTTGAAGGGGAGACTCTGATTTGATACCAGTTATACTAATTAACTGCTATGCCTCTGGTAAGAAGTTTAGGGCTTAATCTTTACCTCTTTTTAAATGTAAACTTTCCTGTAGCTTTTAGAACTGCTGTGGCTGCCACTTCCACAGGTCGATTCAAGCATATTACCGCTGGAGGAAAAATCAGGTGTCTCAGCCAAAACAATCTTAAAAAAGCCAATTTTTCCCCAGGTTGTAATGAATAAGATTGGGTTGATGTCACTGTATTTAAGACAACTACATTTAACGTAGCAGTAAAAAATTCAGAATATATGATGCCAGAATACAGTGTCATAGACGCTGTCTATTTGTAGCATAGTGTTCTGTAACACCACATACAGCTTTAGAGCATCTGCCAAGCATGTGATTTAAAGCATTGGTGTTTTCCCCTTGTCGCCCTTGAAGTCACATTAAAAAGTAGATCCTCTCCCCACTCCCATGTCCCATGTGGCTGTACCCAGCTCCCCATGTCCTTTTATAAAGAAAACCTCATGCATATTAGCTTTGAAAATGTAGAGAATTGATTTTTAAGTTCGGCCACCCACAGATTTCAATGGGGTTTAGTTCACAGTTTTTGTACCTCATGGGTTCGATGAACATCCTATGAACCAAACCCAGACACAAACCCAGACACATTCACTCATTTCAACTTGACACCATTTGTGGGATGTATACAAGCTTAAATCTGAAAATCACCAAACGGAGAACTCTTGGCCAGACTGTAGTAATTCAACATTCTGCACAGCTGTAATAATGCTAAGTCCAAAAGTCCTTTAAGTAACTCAGTCTGTTACATGTAGAATCACTCATGCTGTTATCGGGCAAGCTGGATCTGAAGTAAAACAGTCCTACATCTGTTTAAAGGATTCATCTAACATTCAGATCTTGCCACTGTTGCGGTTAAGGCCAGCCAAAATTGGTATCCCTCTCTCTCTTAGCTAGGCCTCACATCACTAGCAGATCTTTTGGGTGAATGGGGGGGGGGATTGCTTTTCACACACAGAGCAGTCTCTCACACCTACTTAAGATGGCTTTCTCCCTCTAACTGTAACTCATGCTCCACTCCTCTGGACCATTTTCCCAGATCCCGGTTACTGCACTTCAATCAGAAAAAAGGGACTGTCAACACTATCTATCTATCTATCTATATCTATCTATCTATCTATCTATCTATCTATCTGTATGTATCACGCTATATATTGCTGTAAAACACTTGAATTCAATTTCTTTACCTTATTATTTTTACATTTTTGAATGGGTCCTGAATGTAAGAATGAGCATTAGCACAAAAACATGGTAACATGCCACTTATCTTTCTAAAATAGTTATGGCTTTTCAAGTGGTGGATTTTGTTGCCATGGTAATTGCCTCAAGGGAAAGAAAATGTCAAATCCTGTGATAAATTCCACTGCATATGGAGAGGTCTGCTTAAAGAAGACTATTTCCCGAGTACCTATATTTTCCACTAATGATGACAACCAGAACCGAAATAAGGTAGATAACCTCTTTACCTAGAAGCAGAATCTATATTATAATTGTTATCATTTATCAGTTATGTAAAAAAGGGTTCTAAACACTGTGAGGGGAATTTATCAATACAGGAACAGACAAAATCTGGAGCAGTTGCCCTGGGACCCCAATCAGCATCTCTCTTCAGTTAAGATTTGAAAATTAAAGAGAGAAGCTGATTGGTTGCCATGCACAGCTGCTCCAGATTTTGTCTACTCCAGTTTTGATAAATCCCCCTGACTGTATTTTGGATGACTTGGGGTCTGAGGTAAACATGCAAAGTCATTTATATGAAGTAATTACTTCAAATAGGAGATAAGCTGTTTTTAAAGGTTCTTTTTTTTTTTTTTGTTCTACGCAGCACGGTAAAAATATTGTTTCAGTTGGTTCCAGCTTGGGGCATCACCTTCTTGACCTTCTAGTTTGGTATTTGGAAGGGTGGAAGGAACGTGCTGGACCCATGTGGTTAATCTTTTGGTTTTTCCCAACAGTAGTTAAGTGATGTGAATATGGGTGGTCTGGCTAATGGGTAGACAGTTAATTATTTCTCATTCTCTACTAAAGCAGAAGGAATTGAACCACCACACCAGTTAAAATAGTCCAGATACAACTTCATATGATTAGGATCACAGGGACATACTACGGGCAAACATTTTTCAGGGGTCCAACAGATACCCCTCTTAGTCATCCAATGTTTTTGGATGCCAAACCCGCTGATGACAAGCCTAAAGTACTCCCATCACAACGCAAAACAAATTGTAGCTGCAGGGATTTTAATCCGCATGCATGATTTCTTTCATTAAGAACTGATGAAGGTGGTGTGTTTTAGACCCCCATAATGCGCTAGCTACTCTACTTGAATATTCAAATAACCCTAATAGAATAAAGTGGTATCTGGACTATTTTAATTGGTATGACACATTAATTTCTACATCTACTATGATCTTCTACTTTGGTAGAAAGTGTCAACTACTGAAGGACTAGGCACAGAGATGACTCACCACTACTTACTGTCCAATAGATACAACAAAACAAGTTAAATAATAGTTGTCACCTGTAGAAGTGTCCACACTGGAAGATTTCTTCTGTTCTTGTTACAACTGAAAATGTAGGTGTGTTGTTACAATACTTGTATGAAAATATGACACAATCCATAGCCATGGTTAATATTTATACTAATGTAAAGTGTGAATTTACATAGTTATTTTCCTTAAAGCAGACCTTTACATTCAAAAATCAAATTCTACCAATGAATTCCTCTATGTATGATGATTAATAATAACATAGACATGTCAGGTGTAAAATGCCTTGATGCTGATATACTTACATACTTACTACTTTGAATGTGCAAATGACTTCAGCTTGTCAACGCAATGCACACTGGGATTGCCCTGTCATCAGCAGAGTATTGCTGGGAAATCTCATCTGTAATCTCATGAGATCTCAGGGAAAGGCATTTTCCGCCCCTGAGATGATGTGCATGGTCACATGTCCTAGTAATATGTCTAGTCACATGTGCCAGTAATCCAGGAAGTATTAGGGGAGCTACTAATCTGCCCTAAGTAAACATGGCCACTGTCAGAAGACTGGGGAATTTGGTTATTGCACCATCTTTCTGTTCCCTCCCATTTCATGATGTATTTTCTCTTTTTTCCTCACATTCGCATCAAAATAGCTAGTTGTCTTATGGCCACATGATAATATGCTCACATGGGGGGAAACATTACCATGTTTAGACCTGCAAATACCGTAATTTGTATCATCTGCTACATCCTGTTGTCTGCTGTAACCTGCTGCATTTAATAAAGATCCTCGTGAATGAAAAAGGTATTTTGGTGAGTTTAGCTATCTGATAAAGATTGTCCGCGGTGATTATATCTGCTTAAAGAGGCCAGGCATGGAGGTCTCAGCAAGGGCTAAATCACTAATACAACAGTTGGAGTCAAAATATTAGGATTCTTTTCACTTTCAATCCTGGTGAAAATGATCACCAGGGCACACCAGGAGGGTAAATCTCCCCACTGGGGATACAGACAGCAAGAAAACCTAAAGGATAAAAAATGTGCCTAAATGGTGGTCACCATTTTTTTATTTTTATGCACACATCTGTTAATAAGTAGAACATATGTTTTATGTACATATGAACTTTATTTTGATGTTAATAATTAATGAATAGTAAATAAAAGCTATATTTTAAATATTTTTTAACTTTAGCCACAGATAAACTGTGAGGACCCAAGATAACATGCATTCCAGGCTTGTCTTAACCATCCTTTCAGGACAGACATTTAAATAACCAAGGTCTGCTGAGGGCAAAAACAGCTACCATTTATGCTGGCAAGGTAAAACCCTGCTGATAAAGCTGCAAATGGACTAGAGCTGCAAAGGTGGGTGTAAGAGTCCTCCAGGCTGTTAGGACGTCCGTCTTCTCCAGTAGTTCAGGTGAGTGTGACCCCTGTATGAACCCCCACCTTTAGGTAACAATTATTCAATGGCAACCGGTTTCCTATATCATTTAGGGCAAGGGATGTACTAAATGTATGCCATTCTCCCAACAGTCAAGAAGCGCTAGCAAAAAGGTTCAGGGCTCATGCATGCTGGTAGGCTGGCTCAACTTAGTGAACCCACTAAATCTGGTAGGGGCTGTAAGTAGGGATGCACCGATACCAATACTAACATCAGTATCTGTACCAAAGCCGAGTATTTGAGCGAGTACTCATACTCGCCTAAATGCTCCAATACCTAGCCCGATACTTGAGCTTTCGATATTAGGAAGCCAGGCAGCGAGTCATTACATGCTGCTGGCTTCCTGATTGGCCTGGAGGCCGGCTCCATGCTCCCTCTTCACCAGGGAGCATGGAGCCGGCTTCCTGGCCAATCAGGAAGCCGGGCGCCGTGTAATGACGAGGCGCCCGGCTTTCTGATTGGCCTGGGAAGCCGGTTTCATGCTCCCTCCTCACCTCATGACGAGGGAGCATGGAGCCAACTTCCCGGCCAATAAGAAAGCCGGGCGCTGCGTCATTATAGGGCGCCCGGCTTCCTGATTGACCAGAAAGCCGGCTCCATGCTTTCTCATCACCTAGTGATGAGTAGCATGGAGACGGCTTCCCGGATAATCAGGAAGCCAGGTGGCGAGTGATTACACGCCTCCTGGCTTCCTTAATGGGACTTCCGGTAACAGTATTTGGTATCGGCGATTCCCGGAAAAAATATATATCGGTACTTTATACAGAAAAAGTGTTATCGGTGCATCCCTAGTTGTAAGGCACCTAACAGGGTTGCTGCACCTCCTAAGTGCTTTGAGTCCCCAGAGAGAAAGCACTATACAAATTAAAATAAAATGAGTGCCGCACAAATTTCTTTAAGCTTCATTCACTATTGTCCTTCCAGACACAACAAGAGAACTTCAGAAGCCCCAAAACCCAGGGTGCAGTGCAAATTGTAGCCTGGTTTTCATAGTTGTACCTTGGCCCACTACCCAAGTTTGCCTTATAGTGTGATAAGCAGCTTTACTTGTCAATAGGGAGAGAGTACAGTAGTACTGTCTGTTGTATTTTCTGGCCAATAAGGAACTGAGGAGCAGAACACCAGGTAGACCATGACAAATCTGGTTGCGTACACTCAGTAAAGTCACAGGTAACATGATTGTGCTATATAAATATTGGAAATGAGTGCAGCCAGTTAATACTGGGCCTTTTAGGAGCCGCAATATCTTCCATGGTTGCAGTGAAGCCTTTGGCTTGACAGGGATCAGAAGAACAAGTTCCTGAATAAGCAAAGTAAAATATAAATTTATATTGCCACTTTACAGTTTTCCATTAGAGAATTTGGCTGAATAACACCAAATGACTCATTTATTTTGCACTTGTTTTGTATATGTGGAGAGTTGCTTTAAATAGTATAATAAATTCATTGCTCATTGCTGATAAACCCTAACAGATATGTGTTTAGATAAATTAAAGATTTCAGGTTAGGAGTTTAAAGGCTCATTGCAGCAAAGCCTATTGGCCATGTGAATGAAAGTTTCTGAAGTAGAGAGTTACTGTTCAGAGAAACCAATGGACTTTTTTTTTTTTACAACTGATTAGATTGATTGGTGATTATGGGTAAGTTGTTCAATTCTGCCCTATGATGACTGCAATGAGCCATCACTGTCTGATGGTGAACTGCAGCAGAGGGAGGGTACAATGCTAGTTTACTATTGTCACTAGTTTACTAATGCTTCTGACAGCTCGGCCAGCTTCGGCTTTCAGCACGGCTCAGCCGAGCCGATGCATATGCGTTCGGCTCGGCCATGATCGGGAGCTGTACAGGCTATTGTGAATAGCCCGTACAGCACCCCTTCGGTTTTACTAAACCGAAGGGGTCCTGGGGCCGAAGCTAGCCGAAGGATCGGCCGCAGCTACGGTCAGATCCTTCGGCAGCTTCGTGAATAGACCCTTGTGTTCTTATTGTGCTGCCTGTATCACATAACTTGTATATGAGTTCAGGGGCAGGAAGTGTTATAGATGGTGGTAGGCAGTGTAAGCAACCCACTCTGAGCGAGGCAATTATCATTGTGATATACTGATATACCTGGTGATACAATCATACAACTTGACATAATAAAGTTTAAGACTTTTTCATTGTCTGTGTCCATTGGGGACACAGACAACAGTCTGCGAACAGTTGTCACCAGGACACGTAGACATAGTGAGTCTTCAGTAGGGACTTAGCAATTAACATCGGACAGGGGCTCTAACCCTTTACTACACTATCCCAGGAACGTTTTGGCCTTAGATACACTTTTTTAAACTATATACGGGCGAG
>NW_017306447.1:1671337-1671550 GCF_000935625.1 Nanorana parkeri | reverse complement strand
TGTCTGGTGACCTCCTTTCCTGGTCACCCAGGTTACATGCAAGGGTCTGGTACGGGTTTTAAATGGACCCCACAAAAAAATGTTGTGAGATTCCCCCCCAAAATACATACCAGACCCTTATCCAGACATGCAACCTGGCTGTCTAGGAAAGAGAGGGGCAGCAAGTGTGTCCCCCCTCCTGATCCATACTAGGTCACATGCCCTCAACATTGG
>NW_017306447.1:1665646-1671287 GCF_000935625.1 Nanorana parkeri | reverse complement strand
GACATTTGCAGGTGAACAGTGACGTCAGCCCATCACTGTTCCGATGTTCTGACAGTAACACGCCTGCTACTGTCAGAATACAACAGCAAAGCGGAAGATTCCGCCATCCATCCATATTTTTTCGGCCATCTATCAATTTAAAAACAAAAAGTAGCTCAGCAATAGAAGAAAAAAAACTTGTTAACATGAAAAAACAGATTATGGTAGTAAAGGACAGGATCCGTTTCTGCTTTGTCTCAGCAATGTTTACAACATTTTCTTGGCTTTTTCCCTCCACAGGCTATGTCAGGCTTATAAACACGGATAGTGAATTATGTCTATATAAACATTTGTGGGGGTGCTAACCTCGGGCCTACAAAACAACAGCTAGCGGAGCCGTTGCTGGATGCAGTGTTTTCTCTGTGTCTGCGATGGGTGTCGGGTGCTTTGTATGGGAGATGAGAGGCTGTTGCTTGTCACTCTGCCTATGTTTTTGCTGGTTGTGTAAAACAACCAAAACAATGCAAAAAAGCTGCAATCAAGTGGCAATTCTGATGCGGTCAGGAGAATTACAGAGACACCACACAGTCCAACCTTTTAATTATTGTAATTAAATCACTGCCTAATTGCAGCTGGAACGCAAGCTGGCACATTCCCCAGCTACAAGAGCCATGCACGCACACAATACGGTTTGAATGGCACAAATAGTTTCAGGCTTTGTGTTACAGCGCACACAATTGTAACAAATGAAAATTCAATGTAGGGCAAAAACAGTAGTTTGCTGAAACCTAATTTCTGATATGGGAGGATATAATTTAAAGGGCACAACCATAATTGCTGGGATGGACGGAGGTAATTGTAAACAAGACTATGTGGTGCCCATTCTCTCAGACATTGCTGATGTTTGTCAATATTTCTGGATAACAATGTGAGGAAAACAAGAGGTCCAGGGGGGCACCAAATATTTCACCCTGCTATTAAAAAACATGAGATGTGGGGCATAGGGGCCACCACATATTTCCCCTGATCTTAAAAAACATGAGATGTGGGGGATAGGGGCCACCACATACTTCTCCCTGATATAAAAAAATAGGAGATCTGGGGGATAGGGGCCGCCACATATTTCTCCTTGATGCTAAAAAACAGGAGATGTGGGGGATAGGGGCCACCACATACTGCTCCCTGATATTAAAAAACATGAGATGCGGTGGATAGGGGCCACCACATATTTCCCCTGATATTAAAAAACAAGAGATCCTGAGGGTAGGGGACTCCCCATATTCCCCTGTTTCCAGTGCAGTGCGAACACAAAAAATCATACATGCGCCTCACCGCACTGGTACGCAGGGCATTCTGGTATTACGCTTCCGGTGCGGGCGATCACACTGCGGGTCGGAGGCATGTCTGCAGTGCCATTGCCATGAATGACACCACCGTGCCCCCTCCCGCCCCAGAATACGGTGAGGCTTTTACTAGCACACACAAGGGTGGCTCCATAAGAGCCTGCAAGGGAAAAGAGACACCCTTAAACAGTATATCAGGGCCAGTGCTCAAGGAACCAGCTGATTCCTCAGGAAGCCAAACTTTTAGACATCAAGGAGCAGCATTCATTGTAAGTGATTTCATCAGCATTTGAAATAGCTTAAAAACCTTTTGACTTTAATATCACTTTATGCCCCCCATTCATACAAATGCATTTTGCTGCGTGTCTGCCACCGTGCTACAATGCACAACAATAGAAATTCCAATATTCTCTATGGTGCTTAACCACACCTGTTGCAGTGGGATTTTTTTTTTTAAAGGTGCTGGTGCTGCTTTTGTTGCCACACATTGCATTTGTGGCCCCATAGACCTCAATGGAAACACATGAAAAAAAATATGTATCACGTGTTTTAGCATATAAGAACAAGCCCGCACCCTTTTCAACCTATACCTTATACCTTCATTGGTCAACCTATACCCAACCCAACCCATACCCATACCCATACTCAACCTATACCTTATTTTACCTTAATTGGTCAAGGCAAAAACACATAACGCATGAAAATTGGATGAAAAACATGCTAAAATGGCTGAAACTACAGATGCACAAGAGTTAGTGAATCCTAAAAGACAGTATGATCAGATATTACCCTCAGTATGATAGCAGAGGTGTGCCGGGCACACAGGGGGAATAGATGGACTCCATATAGACAAACTCATATGCTGGCCCGGATTGCCTTCCACGGACTCTTCTTGAACAAAGTCTTAGCGGTGAAGTAAAACTCCTCGGAGTCTTCCTCCAGACTGCTGTATCCCCTGCTCATGCTGCTACTCCATTGGCTGATTGGCTGCAGTGCTAATCTGCTCCACAATTTGTCTGCTCCAGTTTTGACAAATTCCACCCAATGAATGTCCACAAGAACAGAGCTGTCCGCATATTACATGAGATGTGCTTTCTGCTGTACTGAAACGCTAAACGCTACCAGTGGAGGAGTGCCCCACTCTCTCTATACAATATGATTTTGTCTATGGTAACACCAGAACCCTGTGGTTGCCCCTGTCCACCTGACATCTTATGTTCAGCTGGCCTGAATCCCGGAGACAGCACATACGGCGCTCAAAACTCAGACTGAGCGTACGGTGACCACCCTACTCTGTAAGTACATAGGCTGTAACATAGTAAACCAGGGCTTCCCAGCCTTTTCTATGTCCCATTCCCCTAGGAAATGTATAATAATGTTCACACCCCGTATCTACACCGCGCTTCTCAGCCCTTCACATTATATACAGGGAAGTCAGAGGCAACAAGGTAGGCGTTTGATTGGCTGGACAAAGCGGATTTTAGCACGGGATTGGCTAAGTAAAATTTAAGTGACAGAGGAAGGCACAGTGCGTGTGATCAGAAATGGCAGGTGAGCTGAGCGGCCCGAGAGATTAAATACTTATCAAACTCTCACGATCTGAATTAGCTTGTGAAAAAATATAAATGATGTCAGATGTTGCATAATAGTGATTTTAAAAGTAATACAGTTATGTTAATTCTGTTACTCACCTGATCCTCGGTCATGTAGCTGTGACCCTCCCCAACATCCCCCGCACTCTAGTTGTATTAGATGTGATGGGTAGGGCCGGATTTCCCACAAGGCCAACCAAGGCCCGGCCTCTGGGCAGGAGGGAGTAGAGGGGCAGCAGGGGTGTGGAATTCCTATCTCCCGAAGCCTAAAACATGCAGTTCCGGGCGCCATGAGGGTAGTCGTTTTCTACATTTAGCCCTGCTTTGGGCAAGCAGAGTTAAATGTACATGGGGAGGCTGCGATTGTCGCCGAGATCACTTGTTTGCAGCCTGCAGGTCTGCCATTCTCCATGGTTAGGAGGGCGCATTGAGGAACCTGGTCTTGGGGCAGCAGAGAGAGTAAATCCGGCCCTGGTGATGGGTCCTTAGACCACCAGAGCCCGGGGGAGAACAGGCTGCGGGGACCATTCTACAGCCAATCAGGATCAAGGATCAGCTGAGTAAGTCTTTTTTATTTTCATCCTTAGACCAAAGCAACCCTTAACCCTTGCAGTGCGGGGATAGCCCTAGTTTAACAAATCCTGACGTTCTCCATTCATCAGCATTTGAAATAGCTTGAAAACATTTTAATATGACTTTAAAACAGTGCTAACGTTTACAGTTTTCATCCGTTGGGTGTGTAACAGATTATAATGGATGAAGCAATAGTCACACTCTGTAGCGAAACAAATGCTTGTGGGAACATACTGATATGGATCAATGTTTCCAGCTCCACATTCAATTCTACAATGCTGTGAAAAAAATGGTTGAGCAAATATTCCCTTTATCCCTTCTTGCTAAATTCTAGTAACATAATATTTTGGCAGAATTACCGATATATTTATGCCTTCAAAATCCCATAGCGTTTGTCTTGTACACTGTTTATTACTGCTAGTTTTATTTCAGAACATTATTCAAGGAGGTCAGAAAACATAAGCTACAACAAGCACTGTAAGTTTATATAAAAACAACTTATGATTAATGTTTTTAAATTGTAAGGATACTGCCAGAAGGCAGTTGAGATAACAGTATCATTCACAGATGTTTTCTTGCCCAATCAAATTATTTTTACGTGCTGAATCTGTGTGTTTATGTGGTTATTGGCATGGGGTTGGGTGAACCCAGTGGCAGTCTTAGTACACAAGGAGGACGGATCTGAAGAAGTTTATAGTATGGCGTTAGTGTAGGGATTAAAGTGGGACACCAGTTATTTTATTTTTTAATTCTAGTCCCCCCCCTCCTGTGTTAAAGAAGGGGGTGGTAAAACCCTGGAATTCTGCTTTAGGCCTCAATCACAACGAGCGTGTAGCCTCATACAGCATGAAGGGACAGTTTCTGATGCACCTGGAACTGTGGGAAGAAGAAGGTGCACGGAACTGGATCCATTCTGTGTCCAAAGCCGTACACTGTGTGCAGCTGTTAAAAGTTAGAGATGTGGGAAGCAGTGTGTGAGGGCGCACAGCTCCTGGGTCTCCATAGACTTACATGAGCTACCCACATCAATAAACGGTCACTGACACTGTTTGGGGCAACATGTCCCATGTGGATGAAGCCTTACGTTAAGGTGACAGTTCACCCAAAATTGATACTTAGGTTTTTGGTAGATGTTGGAGAGTTAAACTACCTTAAAGTCACACTAAACTCGGGAGTTAAATCTTACAATACATTCAAGTACCATAACTATTAACAAAAATGCAACTTATTTGTGTATCACTCAACTGTCGATCCTCAAATCATCTCTGAAATGGTGCTGACACTGTCCTTCCTTCTGGAGGGTGGCTACTTTTGTTCCCCATGGTTCATGTATGTGTTTTAAAGTAGCCACCACTCCAAGCTCCCTCCTGTGATGTACTACAATCTCAATACAAATTAGTAAACTAAATGTAAGATTGTAGTCCATCACGGAAGTGAGCTTGAAGTGGTGTCTACTTTAAAACACACACAGGGACCATGGGGAACAAAAGTAGCCACCCTCCAGAAAGAAGGACAGTGTCAACACAAATTCAGAGATGATTTGAGTTTGGTTAAAGTACTTGAATGCATTTTTAAGGTTTAACTCCTGAGTTTAGTGTCACTTTAAGTTTCCTGGTTTTTACACCTGCTGTGGTCATTATGAGGGGTCCAGCTCTTTAGCATGGATGGGGAAGTTGAGGGATTTCTCTTATTCTGCCCATGGGGCCGAACGAGAAAAATCTTACAGAGAATGGCCAGCTCTAGGGCCATATCACACAAGTGGTCTTGTCACTGGCACCATCTCGCTAACAACAGGGTCACTAAGATACTACTTTTATGTATCAAGAGAGCGAGATATGAATCACTTGTTGGCAAGGGTGATTCCACAATGTTCCGTGCCATTGAGGAAGGGATTTCATAGAGGTAGGCGGAAGACTCCCTTGGGCCCCATTCACATCAGATCCATTAGCATAATTTTTTCAACAGGTGCCAGCACAAGGACATCTGAAACTGAATGGGTGTAAATGGGAGCAGTTATCGCCAGTCCATCGTGTTGCATTGTGCTGGCCTACGCCCCAAAAAATTATAGAGCAGGCTCTACTTTTTTTCAGCGCAGCGCAAAGGTGTATACTGCTAATGTGTGTTAGTGTACGGTAGAACCAATACCTTATATAG
>NW_017306447.1:1650180-1665600 GCF_000935625.1 Nanorana parkeri | reverse complement strand
GAGATGCAGTGTGCAATTTTTTTTTTACAGTTTGATTTATATAATGGAGATTGCAACAGGTGCAGCTGGAACGTGCTAAAGTGGGAACACCCACAACTCCCAGGCGGACAGAGATAAATGAGGAATTATGGCAGGGAGATCTCACTACTAGTGTAGCCAAAACATTTGTAGACACTCTCAGGCCGGATCCACACTTCCAAATTGTGGTAATGCATGTGTTTCCACAGCACACTAGATAGAGCTGAGGAGCATAGGACATTGGTATTTATCTAATAAGTATTATTACTACAAAATAAAATTTTCTTTTTAGACATGTCATTACTTAGCAGATGTACATTTGAACACTAGAGGGTACACTTCTTAGTAAATGGACTATATGTACCTTGGAACCAGTGTACAAGTGCATTAGCTAAACCTAGAGTTTGAATTTGCTGAAAAATTTGGGGAAAACCTAATTTCAGTAACATTTTATGATTTTGTCAAATAGTAAGGGTGAAATGAAGGTGCTTTTTGGCATTCTTTAAGGTTACAACAGGCTTTTTAAATGTCTCCCGAGGATTAAGGAAGTTCCTTTTAGCTATTTGGACATGTTATGGCCCTAAAAACAGACCCCCATAAGCCTCATCATTTTTTACCACACTATCTGCACCTCCAAAAATCACAACCCTTAAAGTAGCTCAATAAGTGAAAATTATGTTTGCACCACTGACAAAATGGGTATTTTTTGGTTTGGTAGAGATTCTAACCACTTCCTACTCTGTTCAAAACAAACACTAACAAAACGTGATATACTTTAGGATCCAGTTACATTGCGAGTGCCTTAACTTAACACTTGTGATGTGTGGGGTCTTAGTATGAACTCAGTTCGTCCAAGCTGGCGTAAAATTGTAACTGCCACTCCCCCTCCCAGCCCAACCAGTTGCAGCCAGGGCATTCCCAATCCCGTAGGTACACATCACAAAGGGGTTGGTTAACGCCCCTGCCACAACTGACTGGGCTAGAATGCTGCAATCATCTCCCAATAAAGGCCATGAAGGAAGAGAGCAAGAGAGCTCATGGTGTAATAAATGAGGATTTATTGTATATAAAAACAATAGCGCTTAGATAAAAAGGAAATAAAACAGAGAAACAGCCGGCCGGTGGGTCAAACGTGACTCTCCAGACTGAAGGTGTGACGTGAGTGAAGGCCCCGATGCGTTTCGTCATAAAGATGTTATCAAGGAATGGCAGGTCAGCACTATTGTTTTTATATAAATAAATCCTCATTTATTACACTATGAGCGTCATTGCTCTCTTCCTTCATGGCCTTTATTGGGAGATGATTGCGGTATTCTAGCGAGTTCCTAGGACGAGAGGACGTTGGGCTCCGGCTTCCATCTCGGTGAGATTGACTGCTTTTGATGACATCCCACTTTTTGCGAGTTCCTAGGACGAGAGGACGTTGGGCTCCGGCTTTCATCTCGGTGAGATTGACCGCTTTGATAACATCCCACTTTTGGTGAGTGCATACCCTAGAGGGGGACCCCCTTTTTGTTTTGTCGGACACATCGCAGAAGTATCGTCTCCTAGGAAACACATTGGCTTCACTGTTTGATTTATCCTCGGAGAGAATAGACTTTTTTCTGTTTGTTTTTTGCTTTCATTCACTTTTTTTTCTTGGAATTTTTTTGGCATGTCACAAGGAATTAAAAGAAACTTTTTTTTGTCACATGGGAATTGCCTTTTGGTTACACTGCAACTGTTTTTGTTGCAAATAAATTCACATCACTTTTTAGCAACATTATTTATTATTTTGTTTTTTAATTGAGTCTGCATAGACACTTCACAGTTACACCTGTTTTTCTCCTCCCAGAGAGGTTTGAACAAATATTGTCCTTGAATTTTTGATTAATAGTTTGTGTGTATATTTTCACATATACATAATTGTTTTATATTGTGCACTTTTTCACATTGTCTCCTCTCATAGAGGTTGGATTTATTTGTATTTATTTCTAATGTGATTAATATTATTTAAACACTCCATTGCACTTTTGTATTTAATATTGCACCTTTGAGTGTATCACGGAGAGGCTTTTAGCTCTTTACCTTGTATTGATTAACCTCTAAGGCTTACCGCCTGAGTTTAGCAGCTTCTAGCTAGTCCGGTTTCTTGTTCTGTGTTTTCATTAGCGCAGGTTTGTTTATTATCTAATGATTACAAATACATGTAGTCACTTTTACTACAAGCAAGTTTATTATTTATGTTAAGTCAAAGCGAGGGACTCCAATGAATACTACTATACACACCGGTATTCAGTCCACAGTTATGAACTTGTGTTATCACTGGATTAAATTCCAGTTTTTAACATCCCGCCCACACACATGCTTGGAAGTTCCCTTTTTTTTTATTTTTGAACACATACCTTTTTATCAGAAGTTTTTTGACTGGTCACATGACACCCCCTGGTTCCTCTTCTTCCTGTGGCGGCAGTGCATTCAGTGACATCATTGCTGTTATCTTTTGGCCAGATGGCCTTACATTCCCACCAAGTACACTTTACTATGACGCAGAATATATAGTTGGCACAAGGACTGCAAGCTGCCCAGGCCCTGAAGCAGCAAGTCAACCCCTAAAACCATTACATTGTCTCCTGAAATACTGTGTTTGATTTCTGGCCGATGTGGCTGCTGTTGCTGTGACCAAACAACTCAATCTTTGATTGATCAGTCTTTAACACATTATTTCTGGACTTTGTTTATGTTCAATGGCAAACTGTTGTCTTGCTGTAATATTTTTTTTTTTAGCAGATGCTTGTACTTGGACCCCCACTGTTGCAAGAGTTACCTGAACACCCTGTGATAAAATTTTTGGGTCTCTTAGAGACTTACTTTAGCATCATACAGTCAGCTCTTGATTTGAATTTGAAGGGCTAGCCGGCCCTGAACAAATTAGCAGTTGTTTGAAATCAACGTCACTTTTAGATTATATTCTACACAGTGGAATGATTGATTTTAAATAATTTGCTGATCTTTTAAAATCCCTTGTCAGACTCCTAGGCATCCACAACTTTCTGTACGAGAGCCTCAATGAGCGCTATTGATCTAGGCATGATGAAACCACAAATGTCAAAAGGCAAAAAGAACACCAGACCCTAGACGTCTATAGTTTAAATGAGACACCTGCATACTCCCTATGAAGTTTCTAGTCGTATTCTAATTTCATGGATTTGAAATGGTGGTATACGTAGGGGTGTAAGCCATATGACAGATCTATATTTTTGTTCATTTTGATCATGAAAATTAATAGACCGTGTCAATTGTATCTGTAATTTGTTCAACTATATCACCTTTACCTGTAGGCACTATTTGAATAAAGATCCTGTTCAAATATGTTAAAAAGGCAACAATTTTCATGGGTGTACTTACTTTTTCACATGATTGTAGACTTTAAAGTGTTTCCCTCCCAAGAACATAAATGTGATACATTGCAGTTTACCATACCTTAGATTAGGTGGCTGAATTACTTTTCCTTTTTCAGGCTTTTTTCCCTTTTTATTTCCCCTTGTGATCCTGCCAATAACACACTTCCTGTCCTAGGGCTCTCTGTACTGTATCTATGGAGGAGACGCATTGTCACCCAAGGACAGAAACGCTGTTAGAACTGCAGAACACCCCTTCCTGTCTTCATCTCAATAACATAGAGGGGAAGGGGTTCTGTAGCTCACAAGAGACAACTAGGCAGGGCTGATAACACTGCTTGGCATTTCAGAACTGCAGAGCCACTGTATTTGTGGTTTCTGGATGGATCTATAGGTATTGTTTGTACTTACCCAAATAGCTATAACAAAACACTTTCAATTGTATATTTAACAGACCACAATGGAACAAATAAAAGAAGAGCATTGTTCTGGTTTAGATACGCTTTATGGCTTGCTTTGCCCAAGAAGTACCATGTCACATTGACTGGACCCGCCTCCCGATACCTGCCTATATGTCCTCATTAGGTTGGTTTAAGAGCGTTTTCTTTTCAAAACATTTTGGATAAAAAGGGCATTTTGAGATTGCTGTCTTTGAAAAGCCCAATAGCTCTAAGTCTTAACCATAGTCAATTTTCTTTTCTGGTACAAAAAATATTGTCTTTTTAAGCAATATGCCTTGGTTCTTATCTCTGTTATCTGTAAAGCACACTGATAAATTGATTTTCTGCTTCACTAGTTTCACTAGTAGTTCCATGCAATTAAAAAGGCAAGAATTAGAGTCTTTATATCTGTAAAATATTTAGATATTTTCAGTGTCCTAAAGGAAACCTATAGTAGGGAAGCACGGAGGCTGCCATTGCTGATCTCTTCTGAAAATACTAATTATACTGAAGGTAGTGAATGGCTTGCATGGTGATCCAGTGGTTTCAATATACTCTGAGTCACTTAGAAAGCACAGCGTTTTCAGCAAGAGATCAGAAATGGCCACCTCTGAGTTGTTCTTAATACAGGTTTCTTTTTAGCAGTGTAATACTCCTTTTAAATATAATATAAAAAAGTAACACATCTTTGTATGATAGGCAGAGCTGAGATCCATAGGGATGGTTAGATAATCTCTTCGTTTGCAGACTGAACAATATAGCAGTCCATCTGGAATAAATTAAGAGTTACCATACCCCACCCTCCCCATAGATTGCAACATAATCAGGGTTATCGACACAAAGGATGTAGTCATGCTCAGCATAATCATTTTAACTTTCTGAAAACCATCGTATTGCCTTGGACTGGCCTCAAGACCAGGCAGTGTGGCACCTCCCTGTCCAAGATTTAGGAGCAGATTTAAGCCCAAAACGGATGACATGTAGTTTGCTAGAGCACTATATATGCATCAGCAATTGCTTCCCCCCCCCCATAAAATATTGTTTTGGCCTTTTTTTTATAACTTAGTTGCATTTCAGTGCTGCTGATCCACTTACAGCTGCAAAAAATGCAAAACAAACAAACAGACAGCGCCTTGTACTCGTGTAATACAGTTTATTAATCAATAAACATACAAGCTGACATAAAATACTACTCACATGGTAATCACTGCATGAATGGTACAAGGCAGACCCCACACAAAGCTGCCTTGCTAGCTGACGCATTTCGGGGAATATACCCCCTTCCTCAGAGCTGAGGAAGCTGAGCTCTGAGGAAGGGGGTATATTCCCCGAAACGCATCAGCTAGCAAGGCAGCTTTGAGTGGGGTCTGACTTGTACCTTGTATTCATTGATTACCATGTGAGTAATATTTTATGTCAGCTTGTATGTTCATTGATTAATAAACTGTATTACACGAGAACAAGGAGCTGTTTGCTTATTTTGCACCCTGAGTGTAAAGCTGATCAGTGATCTTTTACCTGTGCATCAACAGGCTTGCAGTTGTTCTTACCTCTTTTTTGCTGGGGTTGTACTGGTGCCTGTGGTTTTACAATCATGGGCTCTGCTCTTGCTGCACAGGGCTGGTAGCTATGTGTCTTGCCCGCCTCACGTGATGTTTAATATAACTTACCTTTGGGGTACAGCCTACTCAGTCCCTTATTTCTCTCTTTATTTAATTCCTGCTCAGATCAGCTCCCTTTGCCTGAGCAAAGTTCCTGTTGCCTCCGAGCTTCTGCCTGTGCCTTGAGCCTGAATTGTTCTTCTTCTGGACTGGCCTATTATGTACTAACTTGGCATCTCCTCCTGGTTTTGCTTGTCTACCACCCTTCCTGACCTTTGGTCTGTCTTCCGAATCACGGTTTTCTCCACTGGCGCCTTGGCTTCACAAGCCTAAACATTTCGGCGTGCTCCTTCTCCAGTGTGTACAGGTAGTCTCCACACATTAAGTAGGGTGAACCTGAGACCTTGGGTCAGCACATAGCTAGGTCCAAACTTCCATGAAAGGAGTCCTGGCAGAATACCAACTACCCTGGGTGATCCCATGCCATGTGTTCGCTTGTGGGCTCACATCCTTGGCATCATGACACCAAGAAGACTTGCACAACTCTAATCTCACTTGAATGTGGCATGATATTCATTTTAAACACTTAGATCTATTACAAGATCAGATTCCAGATGTGAGTGATAACAGGATGTTAAAAAATTAAATTAAATTGGATGCTCCATCCAAACAAATACAGTTGATTTATTCATATGTCCCTGTTTTTCACACCCTGCCTTGGTATATGGTTGCTTAACACAAAAAGTAGCAACACCTATTAGAGCTTCTGTATACCATGTGCCATTGACCTGCTTCCTGCCTGTGGACTTCTAGTGAACATCAGCCAACCCTCCTTCAGCTAACAGAGCAGGCACTTCTACTGTATGCGTAATTGAATCAAACCACGTGCCCATGAAGGGCAAAATGACAGGTTTGCCTTAGTCCTCCCACCCCAGCAGCACATACTCACCATTCCTTTACTCTCCCACCACTCTTTTCTGCTGTTGCTGGGAGCAAAGAAAGGATTTCTGGGAATGGAAGAGTGTATGACTAACTTCATATGACAGGTTCCTGTCAACAAGCCCTTGGAAGGGGTTCTTACTAAGTTTGATTGGTTCTTCCCCACCATAGTTGGGTAACAGACGTCAAAGGTCTTCAACTGGTTAATAATATTTACAAATAGGTATGTAAAGCACTGGATTTGAATTTCCTGTTCTCAATTTTCTTGAGTGCCCAATGCCCCAATTACAATAGACTGGCTAGCTTCAGTATTAGACTATAACAGCATAAGACAAAACCTCACCAGACATGCTAAGGCTGGGGGCAGAGAGGCTTAAAGAGACAGTCTGCCCACTATGCATGAGTATTTCTAGGACCCAACAGCTAGACGAGTAGAATAAAAAGTGACCATGGCCTACTAGTAGTTTAGTTCTAGGTATGTAGGCCAAGAGTAAGCAGACTGTAAATTCACAGAATGCTATTCCACCAATTGAAATTCATAAACAGTGCAGAGGCAGTAAAAATTGGGCCCTAGCTGGATTGCTCTGGTGGCCAGGATGGCAGTCTTGAGTTTTGTATTGACAGTCAGAAAAAACATGTAATTGACTATGCGAGGCCTTTGACATGCCTGCTGCCCTAGGCCATGATTTATGTTGACTATGCAGAAACTAGCCCCGAGTATGTAGAACCACCCACAGCTATACAAAAACTGAGATATATACTTGGATGTATCAAGCTCTATGAAACAGCCGTTTCATAGAGCTGTTACTTTTCTTAATTTTCATTTGTAGGGTCCTGAGATCAACTTTAAACAGGGAGCTATGTGCTTGGAGTTTGTAAATTCTTCTTGTGTACTTTATCTTTCCACAAACATTGTAGATTTGCCTACCTTTACTTACCTTTACACTCTGCTCACAGTAGGGTGTATGACTGTGGTAAGGACATTAAGACTGTATATTTGATCAGGGACTAATCCAAATGTTGTACAAACCATATACAGTAAATTAATAAACACAGGAAAGCATAGCTTATACGGCTGATTTAAAGGAAAGATCTGAGGAAAAATAGGGGCTGCCATTAACAACCTCCTAAAAATGCAAGTCAACTGGCTGTCTTTGACGCCGCGGCCGTACTTTCAATCACTGAACAGGCAAACAGTGCAGTCAGAACTCCTGATCTGCATAGTTGACTCACAAAGGTTTGAAATCAGCATGACATCCATGCAACCAGCATTTTTAGATGGAGAGGCCAGTAATGTCAGGATACGTATTTCTTGCAACGCAAGTTTATAATGGAAGATGGGAATATATATGTGCTGCCTATTCCGGCCACATTTTAGCTGTCATTTGGTTGGAAAATAGAAGCACCTGAATAGTTGCTATGGGCAATGTATCTGCTTCTTTTTTTCTCCAGTTCTTTTGCATCCTAAAGCCATTCACTGTTTGCCTCTGTATTGGATAGCAAGCAGAGTTTTCACTTCCCAGAATGGAAATGCTTCAGCTCAATTGCTGGGGAAGGTTTACTAAAAGGCTTAACGTTTCACGCCTGCTTAGTGCATCTGTGTTTGCTTCTCTCTATTCACTACACAGCCCACACTGAATACAAAATCCGCGTAATTACTGACCATCCAATGTTCTTTGTGAATTTGGATTTCTAAGTAAGAGTATGGCTTTTATCATTCAGACTGTTTAGTACTTGGTTTTATCATAAAGACAGTGTTTATCAAAATACTTTTGTAGACCAGTTCTTTGGAAAGGATTCCAAGAGTGGACAATGCCAAAATACCAGAGGTGATTCTCCTGGTGTCAGAACCTGGATGCTGTCCATAATATAAGTCACCAGCACTCGATGATATGTACAAGAAGTATAGCACTTTTTATTGAATCGTCGCATGCGTCAAACAGCCAACGTTTCAGGGCCATGCAGGGTCCCTTATTCTGGGCGACATAGTGACGTGTTGTCACTTCAAGCACCAACTTCTTACTCAAGGTCTGTACGATACATGGAGTGCAGGTGATTTCGTATTATCGAGAACCTGGATGCTATTTCATCTGCATGCACAGTGCTGGAAGGGCCATGCCACATGAATGATCCTGTCATTAATAACAACTCACCAGGGACAGGTTGGCTAATATAACGCTTCTGTGCAGTCCCTTCTTTGCTAGTGGGAGATGTTTGTATGATGTTCGCACAATGTGTGACCACGTTAAGTGTTATGATGGTTATACACTACAATTGTAATGTGATTTAATTCACTCTCTTTTTAGCTTTCAATCACAAACACATCCAAATGGGTCAAGGCAATTTAACATCAACACTATAGATTATTGCTGTATAATCTGTCATTGGAAGGATGCATTCTTCCCTTTGGTCACTTTTGTGCCCAAAAGCTTGTTGAACTTGCCATGAGTGCATGTGACCCACATTAGGGTGCATGGGTAGGGCATTTAGTTACGGTCAAATCCAATTTGTAGTGCTTCGTGACTGCATTAGACATACAGGGTTCATAAGATAGATAAGCAAATGCTTCTTAAGCTGGGTATACACATGTCTATTATCTTCCTTCAACCTGTGTGCTGAACAGAGAAAATATAACAGATTTCTCCATCCATACTGAATAGCGTGGGTGGACGAATCTCCCAACAGCCGCTGTCAGAATTCACGAATGGTGCTTGCAGCTGATTGGCTTGTTTTTTCCCCCCAACATGTTCATTCTGCAAAGGTCAATCTAATTCGACTTAGGCCAATGGAATAGGGTACACATGTAGCAAATTTCGTCTGATTCTTGCTGAATCAGCTAAAATTGACTCTGTTTGTACCCTACTTTACTGCATAGAATGGGATCTGTGACTAGATGATACTGAGGTTTGACTTCAACCCTTCACAGTATATTTCATAATCAGCCCCCCTGATGGGGCCCCCTTCTACCCCAAGGGGCTGCTATTAACCACAGGCTATTAGTTATTAAAAGCTGAAGATTTAAAAATATCAAAACTGATTTTTAAAAAGACATGTAAAAGCTTATATGAGATTTTAGAGATTGGGTTGTACTGCCCTAAAATTGGGTGGACACTGAGAACAATTTATCTTCTGTCTAGAATAGGAAATGCGTCCACCCAGCTTCACAAACTGAGAAAAAATTGTTCAAAAGTTATTACTGGATATCTAACCAACTCAGCCATTACAAACTCTAGAAAAAATGTTTTATGTTTTTTTATATAAGCCAACAAGGTCTATTCCGACATAAACTTCAACAACCAAAGAGCAATTAAAAAATGTTTAAAATGCTTCTACTGACATTTACACAGTCCTTCCAAATCATATTTGTATTCCCTGCTCACTACAGGTGCATTTGTGACAGAGGGGGAGAGAGATAAATAAGTAGTGTCTGGGTTTAATAAAGGAAGGGACATATGGCTGCGTGCAACCACTTGGGATAAGATGCTTTGATTAAAAATGTGACAATACATTTATTGCAGCTGTGCGGAGGCAAACTGTGGGTGATATTCTCTAACAGGCAAATGTGAAGAAAATATATCCCTCGGATTTTAATAACCTGCAGATTAAGAACTACAAGACCCAACATGCTGCGCCATTAAAGAAGAGCTGCTCAACTCTGGAGGTACTGTCATTGACACGTCATGGGGTACCTTATCAATCTGCTCCCTAGGATGAAACATCGGTGAACTGGGGCAATGGTTATTAGGTGATTAATGGACAGTGTTCTTCATAATACAGTTTTTGCTTTGTGAGCTGGTGCCATATGCATAGGTGCAGGTTCCTCCTCTATATCAACATTCCATAATGTCTTGCTTTCACTGTGGACTTCTAACTGTAAATGCTAACGTGCTGTGGGCCCATCAAGTTCTATGATAACAATGCTGCTTCTTTTTAGGGAGCCGCTCAGAAAGCATTATTACCCTAGGACTGGAAGCCAAGGAATTTACAGGATCTTAGGTACAAAAAAACGACAATTGAAGAAAAGAGGCAAACAATGACACTGCTGGAACGAGAGAAGGGTAAGGCTAGCCATACACAGCTCAACATTTGAGCCGTGGGAGGCCCTGTTGGTACCAGCGAGCTCGACAGACTTTGAAAAATTGGAGGAGCTACTATCAGATGCTGTCACCATTCGATTATTCAGACAGCCGCGGGTGCTTGCTGTCTTAATACAATAACCAGCAGGGTAGATGCCTCCATCTATCTGTTTAGCTGTTTGGACAAACAGTATGTGTGGGATTCCTACTGGACAGAAATTGGTTGCCATAATGCTGAATGTAGATTTGATACATTTAACAAATGTTTGCGCTTAGCCTAACAATGATTTGGCTTCATGATTTCAGTGTTGGAAGTTAAAGCCTGGTTCACACCTAGGCGATTATTTTGCGTGGAGTTAGCTGCGCAATATCGCGCAAAACACAGATTCCCATTTAAGTCAATGGAAGCTGTTCACACCTTTGTGTTAAAGCCTATAGCGCAAAAAGGTGCAGGAGCTATTTTTAGGTGGTTGTCGTGCGATTTTGGTCCCATAGACATCTCTATGCATTGAAAACAGCACAATGTTTGCACGGTTTACAAAGCAAAATCGTGCGAAAACAGCTCAACAGTTTAATCGCCTAGGAGTGAACCAGGCTTTAAGAGGAAAGGGGATTGCAGCAGACAGATTTTGTGTCCCAACATTAGGTTATGTGGATAGATAGGAAATTGCGGAAAGGCAAAAAAATTAGGGGTTGAAAGAATGGCCAAACAGTTTTTTCTTTTTAAAGCGCGCATAGGGAAAAACTACACGGGTATAATCCCTGACACCAAATTACAGCATAAATACGGAAAAAAACATGCAGAAAGTGGTTGTTCATTAAAGCCCATTTATAGTTCAAAAATGTTTCACTACCCTCCTGCCCCATCCCTTTTTTTCTTACCTTGTGCTGGAAATCTGTTTTGCTATCCCTATGAGGTCATTACATGGGCTACAGCATTCTTCTGGCTGTTGAAGGAGGGGATATCAAATAGTCAGCGCTGGCCTTACCTATATTCTCCCTAAAGTGTTGTGACTGACAGCACAGTGCTGCCCACTTCACCTGAAGGGGTAGCATGCCGTGCGCCTGAATGAAGTAAGGCAGGGACGTGCGGTCAGGGGAGTCAGAGTCTCACCTAGTATTATGGAGGAAAAAGCTGTCAGCTTCAAGTCTGAAGCTGACAGCTTTTTCTCCATTCATATTGGCTTGTAACAGGTTACACAGCAGGGAAAGCATCCCCACTGTGTAACCTGTCATGGATGAAGCGCTGCCTGTTAATTACAGGAGGTGCTTCATCTGGCTTTTGACAGGTAATTAGGTTACACAGCAGCAGCAAAGCGCCATTGGTCCAGGCTGTCCAATCAAAAAAAGAAAAACAAATCCAATGAGGCCACCAATCCCGATGCCTCAGCAGTGATGAGCAAGTGAGGGACAGGGAGGGTCCTCCCTATCTCCTCCCTTCCTCCTTCACACTAGCCAGGGCTTCGTTGGGATGGGTTCAGGGCTTCGGCGGGATATGGACGGAGCTTCAGTGTGCTGGGGCGGAGTTGTGGAATTCCTCACTAAGAAGTGAAGGTACCGCACGTCACTGAAGTAAGGGCATGGCTGGTGCAAGACATGGCATCATGACAATATTTATGATTATATTTATAATTATCCACACTAGGTGAAAGCTAAATGTGTCAGAGTAGGCTACACATAATTTTATTGAAGCCCTTGGATATCTGCTTTTGCCACATTGCTGTAGCGTGTGCTAGAGCCTGGGTCACCATAAGAATGAACTATGCTGTACACCTGGCACCTGCATTTAAAAAAAGGAAAAGCAAGTTGGCACAGGAAACATTTTTTAATTGCCATTCTGTATGTATAAGTATCTGTGCTATATGTTATTTCTCACAGGCTTCTTCTGATAATGTGAAAATGGCGTTGCCTTCACAGCTGGGCAACAGGCAGGAATTCGCCCCTTGGCGTTTCCCAATGTCTGTGCTGAACAATACAGCCTGCAAAGTCCAAAGCAATTGGTGCCAGCTGCCACATGTCTGAAAAACAAAGAGCGTTCCCAGTCACATCGTATTCAATCAGAGGTCAGCCCGCAGAGCACTTTTGATTTTATATTTTAGATAAAGAAAAGAATATAAAAAGATGGCCCACACAGCAGCAGCTAGATGGGTAAATCTAATGAACACATTTATTTGTTCGATGAAAGACATTGCTTTTCTTGCATAATAATTTCACTAACGGGGCTATTTAAATGAAACCATTAAGAGATCAAATCACAAAGAAAACTGTTGCACTGGCTGGAAATCTAGTTGCAGCATACGAGGTCTGATCAAACAATTATGATCAATCACTTACATATTTTCAGGGCATGTAAAAGAACAAATTGAGTGAACATTTTGTGAAATTATTATAATGCTACCAGGAAACCAGTGTGTGTCGCAAGTTTTAAAGAAATGGTATGCAAATACTACTAAAAATAGTGCTTAAATAAATTAAAACACTAATGCAGAATTAATATGTGGTCAGCAAGGAGAATTCCAATCAAGAGAAAATTCAAAGGGCTATTTCCAAAAATTGAGGGCTATAATACTGTTTCTTAAATTTACTTAGAAAATGTGTTCTGTTTCATTACAAATTGGTGTGTCTGAGAAAACTCGGTTGGGTTTAGTCAGATTCAGCTTGAAGTTGTCCAAGTGTCCCCACACTGCAGCCCATGAGTCAGATGCTGCCCTTTGCTTGCCTTTACCAGAGCATTAGGGCACTATTTCTCCTGCTCAAACCAACAATGGGGCAGTATTCCTCCGAGTGCCATTAAAGATGGAGCACTATTCCTCACACTGACATGAAAGATGGGGAACTATTCCTCCCACTGACATCAAATATGGGGACTTTTCCTCCCACTGACAACAATAATGGGGCATTTTTCCTCCCATTGACACCAATGATGGGCATTATTCTTGCCACGGGCACTAACGGTGAGGCACTATTACACCTACTGACACCAATCAAGGCCACTATCTTTCCACTGATACCAATAATGTGGAACTATCCCTTCCATTGACACCAACGTGCATTATTCCTCTTTCCACTAACCACAGGTGCTAAGCAATTTTTTGCACCTGCTGCTCGCCAACCCTGGGGCATCATTCACTCCCACTGATCACGGACACTGGGGCATTTGTTTCTCCTACTTATCACAGTCTGGCCCTCCTAATGGACAGTAAACTGGCCCTTTGGAAGTTTTATGACCCCTGTTTTAAAAGATAACTGTTCTTTTAGTATGCTTATCATTTACATAACCCCTCAGCAACCGCCCCCCCCCCACCCAGTCGTATACTCACCTCACCACACTCCTGCCCACTAGGAGCTGCGCAGCTGGCACTGCAAACTCTTTCTCCATTCACAATTGGGATGCATAAAAGAAAGTTTATCCATCGGAATGAATGGAGATTTTTAGAGCATGCATGAAGCTGCCTGACCAGGACCCTTTGCATTGCTGGCTGTGTGTCTCCCAATGGGGTGCACATTGAAGATTTGGCAGGAGTGAGGACAGGAGAGTATTGAACTCAGTTAAAGTATATCTGTATTGTACAGTTATCCTATATAGTTAGATAGGGTAGATAGGAACTCCAAAGCATTCTAAAAACAAAATCAGTTATTTGGAACAGTTCACTCTTTTTAATAATTTTAAAAACCGAATGCGTCTTTATTTCTGCTATTCCAAATAAATTGAAGACTTCTCCATTCCTTTTGGCGTGTTCATGATGTGCTTGAGCAATTCTCTGCAGTCCAAGTTTCTGTGTTAAGTGACTCCTGGCATGGGCGGCAGCATGCTGTGAAGTTTGGGCAACATTGCAGCCCTATGAGAAGGTGTCTGCCAGATCTTGGCGAGCTATCGCTGCTGGAGACAGAGGGAAGGGAAGCAAAAAAATTGTACATGGAAGGATTTTTTAAAAACTTTTATTTAAACTGTTAAAAGAAATAAGCTAGCCCAGAAAAGAAGCTGATGGAAGCAAAAATGGATAATGTAGAAAGCAATAACTTGGTAAAGACAAATTGCACACACTACAGGCATTTTATTTTGGGTAGAGTAACATAAGTAAAGCCATGTATCCAGATTTTATAAAGCTGGGGTTTTGTGTACCCAAGTTTTTGTTATGTTACCTGCTTTTGTCTTCAAAATAAATCTGAGTCTGCGGGAACATTCACCTACCCCAGATCTCCAGGTTGATGAAAGTGGAGTTTTAATTTCGTAAACTGAAAGCATACAGTATTTTGGAGCCTTAGAAGCTGGCTGCACGTCTTGGACATGGATCAGACTGGAACAGAGCAGGCACATTGGGGGATCTGGTAAACGGCACACACAGTGGGGGATTTGGAACACGACAGACGCAGTAGAGGATCTGGAACATGACAGATACGATGTGGGGTCTGAACGCAGCAGACACAAATGGGGGATATGTAACTACACAGACACAATGGGAGATCTGGAAGATGACAGATGTGGGGTCCAAATGCAGCAGGCACAAAGGAGAACTGGAACAGGCACACACAATGACACAATGAGGGATCTGGAACACAACAGACACAATCGGGGATCTGGAGGATGACAGATGCAATGTGGGGTCCAAATGCAACAGGCACAAAGGGGAATTGAAATAAGGCACACACAATAGGGGATCTGGAACACAACAGACACAATGGGGGATCTGGAACATGACAGTTACAATGTGGGGTCTGAAAACAGCAGACACAAAGGGGATCTGGGACATGCCAGACACAATCTTAACATAGCAGACACAAAGGGGAACTGAAATAGGGCACACACAATGGGGTATCTAGTACTAGTACACATCAGACACAGTGGGGGATCTGGAACAAAGCAGACACAATAGGGGATCTGGAACATAGCAGAAACAATGGGGGATCTGCAACATGGCAGGTACAAAGCAGGATGTGGAACATAGCAGACACAAAGGGGGTCTAG